>NC_140019.1:22080705-22680705 GCF_964263955.1 Coregonus lavaretus
TAACCTCTACCCCCTCCACCTTTCTCTCTCTATCTCTCTCTCTAAACACCCACCCCTCCACCTCTCTCTCTCTATCTCTCTCTATGACCTCTACCCCTCTCCTCTCTCTCTCTCTCCTCTCTCTCTCTCTTCACCTCTACCCCTTCACCTCTCTCTTTCTCTATATATACAGTATATATATAACCTCTACCCCTCCACCTCTCTATCTCTTACCTCTACCCCTTCACCTCTCTCTCTCTCTCTCTCTCTCTCTCTCTCTCTTCTCTCTCTCTCTCGTCACTCATTTTCTCTCTCTATACCTCTACCCCTCTACCTCTCTCTCTCTCTCTCTCTCTCTATAACCTCTACCCATCCACCTCGTCTCTTTCTCTCTCTCTTGCTCTCTCTCTATAACCTCTACCCCTCCACCTCTCTCTCTCTCTCTCTCTATAACATCTACCCCCGCCACCTCTCTCTCTCTATCTCTCTCTATACCTCTACCCTCTCCTCTCTCTATATATCTCTCTCTAAACCTCTATCCCTCCACCTCTCTCTCTCTCACCTCTACCCCTCCACCTCTCTCTCTCTCTCTCTCTCTCTCTCTATAACATCTACCCCCCACCTCTCTCTCTCTATCTCTCTCTATAACCTCTACCCCTCTCCTCTCTATATATAACTCTCTCTAACCTCTATCCCTCCACCTCTCTCTCTCTCTAACCTCTACCCCCCCACCTCTCTCTCTCTATCTCTCTCTCTAACCTCTACCCTACACTCTCTCTATCTCTCTCTTTCTAACCTCTACCCCTCCACCTCCACCTCTCTCTCTAATCTCTACCCCTCCACCACTCAATCTCTCTCTCTCTCTCTAACCTCTACCCCTCCACCTCTCTCTCTCTATCTCTCTCTCTTACCTCTACCCTCCACCTCTCTCTCTCTCTCTCTCTCTATCTCTCTCTCTAACCTCTACCCCTCCACCTCTCTCTCTCTATCTCTCTCTATAACCTCTACCCCTCTCCTCTCTCTCTCTCTCTCTCTCACCTCTACCCCTTCACCTCTCTCTTTCTCTATATATACAGTATATATATAACCTCTACCCCTCCACCTCGCTCTTTCTCTATAAACCTCTATCCTCCACCTCTCTATCTCTAACCTCTACCCCTTCACCTCTCTCTCTCTCTCTCTCTCTCTCTCTCTGTCACTCATTTTCTCTCTCTATAACCCTCTACCCCTCTCCTCTCTCTATATATCTCTCTCTAACCTCTATCCCTCCACCTCTCTATCTCTAACCTCTACCCCTTCACCTCTCTCTCTCTCTCTCTCTCTCTCTGTCACTCATTTTCTCTCTCTATAACCTCTACCCCTCTCCTCTCTCTATATATCTCTCTTAACCTCTATCCCTCCACCTCTCTCTCTCTCACCTCTACCCCTCCATCTTTCTCTCTCTCTATCTCTCTCTATAACCTCTACCCTCTCCTCCTCTATATAATCTCTCTCTAACCTCTATCCCTCCACCTCTCTCTCTCTCTAACCTCTACCCCTCCACCTCTCTCTCTCTATCTCTCTCTCTAACCTCTACCCCTACACTCTCTCTCTATCTCTCTTTCTAACCTCTACCCCTCCACCTCCACCTCTCTCTCTAATCTCTACCCCTCCACCACTCAATCTCTCTCTCTCTCTAACCTCTACCCCTCCACCTCTCTCTCTCTATCTCTCTATCTAACCTCTACCCATCCACATCTCTCTCTCTATCTCTATCTCTCTCTAACCTCCACCCCACCACCTTTCTCTCTCTATCTCTCTCTCTAACCTCTACCCCTCTCCTCTCTCTCTCTATCTCTCTCTCTAACCTCTACCCCTCCACCTCTCTATCTCTAACCTCTACTCCTTCACCTCTCTCTCTCTAACCTCTACCCCTCCACCTCTCTCTCTCTATCTCTCTATAACCTCTACCCCTCTCCTCTCTCTCTCTCTCTCTCTCTCTCTCTCTCTCTCTCTCTCTCTAACCTCTACCGCTCCACCTCTCTCTATCTCTAACCTCTACCCCTCCACCTCTCTCTCTCTATCTCTCTCTCTAACCTCTAACCCTACACTCTCTCTCTGTCTCTCTCTCTAACCTCTACCCCTCCACCTCTCTCTCTCTAACCTCTACCCCTCCACCACTCTATCTCTCTCTCTCTCTAACCTCTACCCCTCCACCAATCTCTCTCTATCTCTCTCTCTAACCTCTACCCCTCCACATCTCTCTCTCTCTCTCTCTCTATCTCTCTCTCTAACCTCTACCCCTCCACCTTTCTCTCTCTATCTCTCTCTCTAACCTCTACCCCTCCACCTCTCTCTCTCTATCTCTCTCTATAACCTCTACCCCCCCCCCCCTCTCTCTCTCTCTCTCTCTCTCTCTCTCTCTCTCTCTCTCTCTCTCTCTCCTCTACCCCTTCACCTCTCTCTTTCTCTATATATACAGTATATATATAACCTCTACCCCTCCACCTCGCTCTTTTTCTATAACCTCTATCCCTCCACCTCTCTATCTCTAACCTCTACCCCTTCACCTCTCTCTCTCTCTCTCTCTCTCTCACTCTTTTTCTCTCTCTATAACCTCTACCCCTCTACCTCTCTCTCTCTCTCTATAACCTCTACCCTTCCACCTCTCTCTTTCTCTCTCTCTTGCTCTCTCTCTCTATAACCTCTACCCCTCCACCTCTCTCTCTCTCACCTCTACCCCTCCACCTCTCTCTCTCTCTCTCTCTCTCTAACAGCTACCCCTCCACCTCTCTCTCTATCTCTCTCTATAACCTCTACCCCTCTCCTCTCTCTCTCTATCTCTCTCTCTAACCTCTATCCCTCCACCTCTCTCTCTCTAACCTCTACCCCTCCACCTCTCTCTCTCTCGCTAACCTCTACCCCTACACTCTCTCTCTATCTCTCTTTCTAACCTCTACTCCTCCACCTCTCTCTCTCTAACCTCTACCCCTCCACCACTCTCTCTCTCTCTCTAACCACTACCCCTCCACCTCTCTCTCTCTATCTCTCTCTCTAACCTCTACCCCTACACTCTCTCTCTATCTCTCTTTCTAACCTCTACCCATCCACCTCTCTCTCTCTAACCTCTACCCCTCCACCACACTATCTCTCTCTCTCTAACCACTACCCCTCCACCTCTCTCTCTCTATCTCTCTCTCTAACCTCTACCCCTCCACCTCTCTATCTCTATCTATCTCTAACCTCTACCCCTCCACCTTTCTCTCTCTATCTCTCTCTCTAACCTCTACCCCTCCACCTCTCTCTCTCTATCTCTCTCTATAACCTCTACCCCTCCACCTCTCTCTCTCTAACCTCTACCCCTCCACCACTCTATCTCTCTCTCTCTAACCACTACCCCTCCACCTCTCTCTCTCTATCTCTCTCTATAACCTCTACCCCTACACTCTCTCTCTATCTCTCTTTCTAACCTCTACCCCTCCACCTCTCTCTCTCTAACCTCTACCCCTCCACCACTCTATCTCTCTCTCTCTAACCACTACCCCTCCACCTCTCTCTCTCTCTCTCTCTCTAACCTCTACCCCTCCACCTCTCTATCTCTATCTATCTCTAACCTCTACCCCTCCACCTTTCTCTCTCTATCTCTCTCTCTCTAACCTCTACCCCTCCACCTCTCTCTCTCTATCTCTCTCTATAACCTCTACCCCTCTCCTCTCTCTCTCTATCTCTCTCTCTAACCTCTACCCCTCCACGTCTCTCTCTTTAACCTCTACCCCTCCACCTCTCTCTCTCTAACCTCTACCCCTCCACCTCTCTCTCTCTAACCTCTACCCCTCCACCTCTCTCTCTCTATCTCTCTCTCTAACCTCCACCCATCCTTTACATCAGGACTACCGTTGCCACCAACCCTGGAGGAAGTTAAGTGGTGAAGTTCCTCTAGAGTACTGAATTTCTTTGCTTTTTTCCCCTTTCTCCTGTACCCTTGATCCCTTGCAGTCTGTGCAATCATCGCTGTCATTATACGGTCGGATGGGTTAAGATTGCCGGTGGCGAACAGGGGGAGAGTATGTGTGTGTGTGTGTGTGTGTGTGTGTGTGTGTGTGTGTGTGTGTGTGTGTGTGTGTGTGTGTGTGTGTGTGTGTGTCCACTCTGACCGCATGATGTGCCCTATTCACATTTCTAATGGGAATTGTTATAATGCATTGCCTAAATGTTACAAATTGAATACTTTGTTTCTCAGGGATCTAACCCTAAACCAAGGAATATTACGGTGGGTATTACAGAACTGGCTCGTCAATGATCCCTGTTCCCTCCCTAAAGTCATTATTAACTAATCATAAAGTCGTATTACATGTTGAAACTCACAAACAACAGAAACATGTTGACAATAAGGAGCCTCCCCTTCGATTTGTGGGCAACATTTGTCATCTGCAGTATTTCCACCTGTATGGAGTGTGTATCATATTTAATAATATGACATGGACATAGCCATATATCTTATGATGCTGTTTTATTCAATTAAAAAGCTTTTGTCCTTAGTATGACATATAGGTATGGCTTAATCATATTAATATTGTAAACTCTGCCCAGGGAGCAAAAAATATGTGCTTGTGGTGTTAATAATTCAGCCACACAGAAGTGAAAGTTTCTCCCTGAGAAAATATAATTTCTCTTTACCTGAGCTCTCGTTCTCCGTGGCCAAATTGAGTTAGATTTAAGCGTGTTAACCCTCGCAAGGCTGCCGGCCCAGACGGCATCCCTAGCCGCGTCCCCAGAGGATGTGCAGACCAGCTGGCTGGAGTGTTTACGGACATATTCAATCTCTCCCTATCCCAGTCTGTGGTCCCCACTTACTTCAAGATGTCCAAGACTGTTCCTGTACCCAAGAAAGTGAAGGTAACTGAACTAAATGACTATCACACCGTAGCACTCACTTCTGTCATCAAGACGTGCTTTGAGAGGCTAGTTAAGGATCATATAAACTCCACCTTACCCGACACTCTAGACCCACTACAATTTGCATACCGCCCCAACAGATCCACAGAAGACGCAATTGCATTGCACTGCACACTGCCCTATCCCATCTGGACAAGAGAGATACCTATGCAAGAATGCTGTTCATCAACTACAGCTCAGCCTTCAACACCATAGTACCCTCCAAGCTCATCATTAAGCTCAGGGCCCTGGGTCTGAACCCCACCCTGTGCAACTGGGTCCTGTACTTCCTGATGGGCCGACCCCAGGTGGTGAAGGAAGGTAGGCAACAACACCTCCGCTACGCTGATCCTCAACAAAGGGGCCCAACAAGGGTGCATGCTCAGCCCCCTCCTGTACTTACTGTTCACCTATGACTGCGTGGCCACACACCCCTCCAACTCAATCATCAAGTTTGCAGACGACACAACAGTGTCGTGGAGCCAGGGAAATAACCTCTCCCTCAACAAAACGAAGGAGCTAATCGTGGACTTCAGGAGACAGCAGAGGGAGCACGCCCCTTTCCATATCGACGGGCCACATTGGAGAGGGTGAAAAGCTTCAAGTTCCTCGGTGTGCACATCACTGGCAACCTGAAATGGTCTATCCACACAGACAGTGCGGTGAAGAAGGCGCAACAGCACCTCATGAACTTCCCCTAAGACCCTCACGAACTTCTACAGATGCACCACTGAGAGCATCCTGTCGGGCTGTTTCATCACCTGGTACGGCAACTGCACCGTCAGCTATCCAGAGGGTGGTGCGGTCAGCCCAACGCATCACCGGGGGCACACTGCCTTCCCTCCAGGACATCTACTCCTCACGATGTCACTGGAAGGCCAAGAACATCATCAAGGACCTCAGCCACCCGAGCCACTGCCTGTTCACCCCACTACCATCTAGAAGGCGGAGACAGTACAGGTGTATTCAAAGCTGGGACCGAGAGAAAATCAGCGTCTATCTCCAGGCCATTCGATTGTTAAATAATCACAACTAGCCGGCCTCTGCCCAGTACCATGCCCTGATCTTTAGTTACCACCCGGTACTCTACCCTGCACCTTAGACTGCTGCCCTATGTACATAGTCATTGAATACTGGTCACTTCAATAATGCTTACATACTGTTTTACCGACTTTATATGTATATACTATATTCTAGTTAAGGCTCACCCTATACAATGAGTGTCACGGTTGTTGACGAACGAGAAGGTCCAAGGCGCAGCGTGATATGCATTCATGTTTATTTAAGTACTGAACACACGACAAAACAACAAACGAAACGTGAAGTCCAAGGTAGCACACAAACTACATACCTTACACAGAACAAGATCCCACAACTAACAGGTGCCAAAAGGCTGCCTAAGTATGGTCCCCAATCAGAGACAACGATCTACAGCTGCCTCTGATTGGGAACCACCCCGGCCAACATAGATCTACACATACTAGATCTAACACATAGAAAACAACATAGCAAACACAACACAGAAAATACACACCCTGACTCAACAAATACAAGTCCTCAGAGTCAGGGCGTGACAATGAGTGTACAAAACATTAGGAACAACTGCTGACCAGGTGACTGAATCCAGGTGAAAGCTATGATCCCTTATTGATGTCACTTGTTAAATCCACTTCAATCAGTGTAGATGAATGGGAGGAGAAAGGTTAAAGAAGGAATTTTAAGCCTTGCGACAATTGAGACATGGATTGGGCATGTGTGCCATTCAGAGGGTGAATGGGCAAGACAAAAGATTGAAGTGCCTTTGAACGGTGTATGGTAGTAGGTGCACCGGTCAGAAAGTGTCAAGAACTGCAACGCTGCTGGGTTTTTCACGCTCAACAATTTCCTGTGTGTTTCAAGAACGCTCCACCACCCAAAGGACATCCAACCATCTTGACACAACTGTGGGACGCATTGGAGTCAACATGGGCCAGCATCCCTGTGCAAAGCTTTCGAAAAATGAAGTTATTATAACATCTATATTATTCTCAGGCTAAACACATTTGTTTATGTCTCTTACAGTAAGGTCAGCTGTCTGCATGTGAATCACCAGTAGTGAATAGTAGTCCACCACTTTTCAAATGTTAGATTTATGCCAGAACAGTGTAAACACACAGTACCCTTCTCAAAGCTTCAGATTTTTCACTATTTCTCTATCTCTCTCCCACCCCCTCTCCTCTTAGATGTATGAATTAAAGAATTATCATATTTCTGTTTTTCCCTACAATGTACATTTTAAACAAAGCAACATTAAACATGTAGAGACCCATGAATGATGCAGTGACAACAATTCAAGCTCAAGCGGGACAATAGATATGCTTGTTCAAAGTTTGGAATATATGTTGATTACTTTAGCACTCCCCTTGGGCCACTCAGTGTAATTTTGTAAATTAAAGATCTCAATGACAAGACGCATCATTCACCCAAGTTTCATCAAAATCGGGCGAGTGGTGTCAGATATTGCGTATCACTAACATACTAACGGACGGAGACAGATCCATAGTCCCCCCTCGATTTCATTGTGGGGGACAAAAATAGATTATCCATGTTCCATGCATTGGCCTGGAATGGGGACAGCATTGTATAAGACATGGATATAAATAAACATGGATATTGTTCCAGTAAATGAAGAAGGACAAAACATGTTGACAGTCTGCCTATCTCAGAGCCCAGTCAGGTGGACAGTCTGCCTATCTGAGAGCCCCGGGGGAGGTGGACAGTCTGCCCATCTGAGAGGCCCGGGGAAGGTGGACAGTCTGCCTCTCTGAATGCCCCGGGGGAGGTGGACAGTCTGCCTATCTGAAAGCCCTGGGGAAGGTAAACGGTCTGCCCATCTGAGAGCCCCAGGGGAGGTGGACAGTCTGCCCATCTGAGAGCCCAGTCGGTTGGACAGTCTGCCTATCTGACAGCCCAGTCGGGTGGACAGTCTGCCTATCTGACAGCCCAGTCGGGTGGACAGTCTGCCTATCTGAGAGCCCAGACGGGTGGACAGTCTGCCTATCTGACAGCCCAGTCGGGTGGACAGTCTGCCTATCTGAGATCCCAGTCGGGTGGACAGTCTGCCTATCTGAGAGTCCCGGGGAAGGTGGAGAGTCTGCCTATCTGAGAACCCCGGGGAAGGTGGACAGTCTGCCTATCTGAGAGCCCCGGGGGAGGTGGACAGTCTGCCCATCTGAGAGGCCCAGGGAAGGTGGAGAGACTGTCTATCTGAGAGCCTCATGGAAGGTGGAGAGTCTGCCTATCTGAGAGCCCCGGGGAAGGTGGACAGTCTGCCTATCTGAGAGCCCCGGGGGAGGTGGACAATCTGCCTATCTGAGAGCCCCAAGGGAGGTGGACAGTCTACCTATCTGAGAGCCCAGTCGGGTGGACAGTCTGCCTATCTGAGAGCCCTGGGGGAGGTGGACAGTCTGCCCATCTGAGAGCCCCGGGGGAGGTGGACAGTCTACCTATCTGAGATCCCCGGGGGAGGTGGACAGTCTGCCTATCTGAGAGCCCCAGGGGAGGTGGACATTCTGCCCATCTGAGATCCTCGGGGGAGGTGGACAGTCTGCCCATCTAAGAGCCCCGGGGGAGGTGGACAGTCTGCCCATCTGAGATCCTCGGGGGAGGTGGACAGTCTGCCCATCTGAGATCCTCAGGGGAGGTGGACAGTCTCCCCATCTGAGAGCCCCGGGGAAGGTGAAGCGGTAAATCTGATCAGACACACACATAAAAAACACAAACACACAGGCAGACAGACAGACAGGGGTGATTTATATCCTTGGGTGTTCAAAGTCCCTAACCTGATTGGCTGCCAACGTTTGTGAGATCATTCAGATTCAACAGGAAGTGAAGCTGCACCTTCACAGTACCGATTCTCTAGTACTTATGCATGAATGACAAGACAAGGCACTTGTCTGAAAGTGGTTGCCATTGAAGGACAGGGACAGGGAGATGTGAGGACATTTGGTACACAATGCACCTATGAGGTCAAGTTTGGTTCAAATTGTACCGTTTTCTTGCCACACAGGATTAACAGACAGGAACATTGTAATCTCTTCCCCTGAATTTTCCTCAAATTCTAACTTACAAACTTTGTCATTAATGATAATGACATCAACAAGAAATGGAATACAAATGTTTGATGTCTCACAGAGGATAGTGGCGTGTATCAAATAAAGCTTATTTAAAATAAAACCCAATTCCAAGGCACTTGTCTTGATAACATGAGGTACAGTAGGTGTGTAATACACGTTATTCTTCTATTAAAAATAACACTAATCATCAAGGATTCCCTGTCTGTCTCAACAGTACTGGGTCAATTTAGATAATTACATCGAAAGAACATCATGAGGCCAGTAATACTGAGAAAACACGAGTGACTACCCCGATTGCCCTCGATATGTCTGTTCCTATGTTCTCAAATACAGTATTATGAGTGGTCACACAAGTAGGACAGTTGTTATCATTATTCCTGGTGGGTTCAGCCAGATTGCAATAGGAGTCCAGGGTGTTATGATTGGGGCTTGACACTCCATAGTAGGCTTTAAACTGTATAAAATTAGATGCAATTGTATATGTGAGCCATGCATCCCACTGGGCACAGACGTCAGTTCAACGTCTAGTTTTGATTTACATTTGGTTGAATTTAATTAATTTGATTTACATTTGGTAGTCAATTAGTTTACATTTGGTAGTCGATTCAACCAGTTTTTGCCCAGTGGGGTGTGGTCCCAACGAGGGAGTTGGGTAATGACACAGGTGAGTGAGGGATGGTGTGTGTGTGTGTGTGTGTGTTTTGCTCACATGCGTGTGTGTATGACCTTACTTGCATGTTTGCCTAATTTATTCTGTATTTACCAAATCAATTTTTTAAGAACACAATGGAAACTCGGCTTTGAACAAGACACTTAATGGTTGGGGGCACGCCTCACCATGTCTCTCTTGTCGCCGCTCAATTATGCACTGCCGTCATTTATGTATAAAATATGAGATTACCTCTCAGTGTCTTTTATTTCCATCTAAGTGAGTGCTCTTATGCAACTGCAGGGCATGTGTTTTTGAAAGTAGCACTATACAGTATATATAAAAAAGGCTCCTGCCTACATTGTCATTTGATTGTGCATCCCCATGTCCTGTAGTAGGCCTAAGTTTCAAGTTAGGGGACAGTCCCCCCATTCCCCTTTGGCCGGACGTGGCCATTAAAAAAGTATGAGCCTACAAAACGCCCCAGAGCCTCAATATGGAACGGAATCACTGATTTCCAGCCGGCGGATTAAAAAATAAATTGTGTCTAAAATATTCAGGGGGACATTATTAGTGTGTTGCATTTTGCAGTTTCCCACTTGACCAGGGCGCAGTCGAGCGGTCCTCTGTCGTTTTTTTGGGCTTTCAGCCAGGCGCTTCTAAACCCATGCGAGGAGGAAGAGAGGAGAGAGAGAACAGCAGACAGAAAGAAAGGAGACGGCAGAGAAAGGGAGAGAAAGGAGAGTGGAGAAACAGAGAGAGAGAGAGGTGGAGAGAATGAGAGAGAAAGGAGAGGAGAGATGCGCAGAAGGGAAGGCCAGATGCCCCTGCTGTTCGCAGCTCTGCCGCTGTTACATTGGATTTGGCTCAAAACATGAAAGAGCGTGGAGAGGATAGAGGGGAGCTGCCTCAGACGCTCCTCCACATCTTCGATAAGGCCATCGGGCCAATAACAGAAGAATAACAGTAATAAGGTTTTTATCTATCATTTACATTAAACTGTAATGCACAGTAAGCTAACGGTTGTTCTCTGCTGTACATCTCAAAGGAACATCTATAAAAATATCATACTTCTAATACTAAAATCATCTATAAAAAGGCCCTTTAGGGGAATGTTTCCTGCTGCTAGCCCAACTGTAGGTATTTGGCTGATTGTGTGTGTCTTTAGATAGCCTGGATCTATGCAGATGTGAGAGAGCTTGTATAATAAGACTCTCCCCTGAGGTACGGCTATGCTGTTCCCATGCAAACACACTCTGCAGAGTGAGGTAGTGTGTCCTCACTGGTAAGGCTTAGACGCTGAGGGCTTATGCCTGACGGTGACACATTGACACTAATATGAACACACGCTGGTACGTACACAGATACACACACACTTCATAAGCAAATGGAAACAGATGACCCTATTTACCATAAATGACCCTCTGTACCTGGCAAAATACAATTAATGGGATATTAAAACCATTTCAAAACATTCTAAAAATCAATCCCTTGTCACCATTTTATACCCACTTCTAAAGCCACAGAATATTCACCAGATCTCATTCAAAACAAATGACTGAGTGAAAGCAATAACAATCACTTTCCTGTGGATTGATGTGTTTTTCTGGTTGTTTCCCTATTTGTGCATCACTATGGCAGCCTGGCCACCTGCTAACAAGCTAAGTCTTATGTCTCGGCTCTCCTCTCCCCTCCCTTCCCCCTCACCTCACAATAAATCTCTGATTCCCCATCCCCACTCTATCTTTATGTCTCCATCAGCTCTCTATTTAAATCATTCACCTCTTTCACCAGGAAAGAAGCTGGCTCTCTGTGATGGCTGTGTGTGTGTGTGTTTGCCTGCATCAGTGTGTTTATTTTGAATGTGTCCTATTCCATCCTAATGGAATAGGACAGGCAAACGATGCCACCGCTGTACACATCAGACCCAATCAGGCATTTAAAATGGGCACCTCTTCTAAAGGCCCCCCAGCATCCTCTGCTGTTTAAACCAGAGCACATCACTCAGGAAGCTGGGTATTTAATCATGGATAGGAACACTATTTATCTGTCTCACCACCAGGGAGCTCTCAATCTAGGCTCAGTTTCAGCTGTCTCTCACCCTGAAATGGCTCCTGGATCAGTAATGAGGCAAGTAAACAAAGCCCAGCTAAGAGAGGGGGAGAGGGTGTGTTTGTGTGTGTGTGTGTGTGTGTGTGTGTGTGTGTGTGTGTGTGTGTGTGTGTGTGTGTGTGTGTGTGTGTGTGTGTGTGTGTGTGTGTGTGTGTGTGTGTGTGTGTGTGTGTGTGTGTGCGTGCGTGCGTGCGTGCGTGCGTGCGTGCGTGCGTGCGTGTGTGCGTGCATGTGTGTGCGTATGTGCCATCTGGTCTGAGCTCAGCCACATCGATGCTGGAAATTGGAAGGTGAGATGAGCAGATGTTTCAGGAAGATGGGTGACATTGAGTAAAAGAGGGCAGAGGTTGATGCTGACTGGGTATTGTCAGTTAAGTTTGAAAATCATTTCTTGGAACATGCATGTCTTGCTCGTGAAGTGAAGGCAACAGGCTCAGGAGAGGTTGTGTTTTTTGAAAAATTGTCAAAGACTCAATAAGTCAGAGCTGGTTATTCTGGCCCTGCGCCTGGCCACCTGAGGACTGTCTACAGAAATGTACACTGAAGAACACATGCTCTTTCCATGACATAGACTGACCAGGTGAATCCAGGTGAAAGCTAAGTCACCTGTTAAATCCACTTCAATCAGTCTAGATGAAGGGGAGGAAACAGGTTAAAGAAGGATTTTTAAACCTTGAGACAATTGAGACGTGTGCCATTCAGAGGGTGAATGGGCAAGACAAAAGATTGAAGTGCCTTTGAACGGGGTATGGTAGTAGGTGGCAGGCGCACCGATTTGTGTCAAGAACTGCAACGCTGCTGGGTTTTTCGCACTCAACAATTTCCTGTGTGTATCAAGAATGGTCCACCACCCAAAGGATATCCAGCCAACTTGACACAACTGTGGGAAGCATTGGAGTCAACATGGGCCAGCACTCCTGTGGAATGCTTTCGACTCCTTGTAGAGTCCATGACCCAACTAATTGAGGCTGTTCTGGGGGCAAAAGGGGGTCAATATTAGGAAGCTGATTGTGGATTTGACTGCTCTAACGCAGTTCCACACTGCCAAAACAACCGTTATGAGGATGTCGGCTAGCGCGGATCTGAGAGAATCTAGCCCCAAGTCATTTTTATGAATAAATTCGAACATCCAGTCCAGTGGCGGTCGGTGCAGTTTAAGATTAGGGAGGACTATTATTTTTTTTATTTCTATTACAGTATATTGGATGACTGTCATTCATATTCCATTCAACCAGCTCAATGTAACATCGATAGGTTTAGGCTACTACATGATACGCAAATGTACCCTATATCCATCATGAGGTTGCTACAACCTAGCCTATGAATGAAAGTTTACAACATACACTAGGTGCACAGGTCCAGAGAAAATTGATTAATCAAGGAGACAGAAACTGACACATTCAATACCACCTTGCACACTCTTGCCTGCATCTAGCTGATCTAGGGTGTAATCGTTAGTTCAGATTTATTTTTCAACAGAATCGGCGGAATGAATACACCCCTGATCACACGCAAACACAGTTCCCTTCATAGTAGCCTTTGATCGTTGTATAATTTCTTCTCACATCTACGCATTCTCCTCCTCTCACCTTTTCCCTTCACTTGTGGACTACAGCGCACAACACATCAGCTGTCTGTGACCAGGTGAAAAAAAAACTTTACAAGCCAAGCCTTCATATCATAACTGCTAACCGCTACACACAGCCTACATCGTTGTCACAGTATTATAACATCATAGCCAACATAGCTACTAGAACTAACGCGTTAGCAAACCCGCTACAATCATGGAGTACAGTGTACAGTCAGCAAGGAGTTTAGCAGTTACACCAGCGGGTCCCGTTCGCAAAAACGTAATAAAACCCAAATCCTACAGTACCAGTCAAAAGATTGGACACACCTACTCATTCCAGATTTGTCTTTATTTTACTATTTTCTAAATTGTAGAATAATACTGAAGACATCAAAACTATGAAATAACACATATGGAATCATGTAGTAACCAAAAATATATTTTATATTTGAGGTTCTTCAAATAGCCACCCTTTGATTTTATTACAGTTTTGCACACTCTTGGCATTCTCTCAACCAGCTTCATGAGGTAGTCACCTGGAATGCATTTCAATTAACAGGTGTGCCTTTTTAAAAGTTAATTTGTGGAATTTCTTTCCTTCTTAATGCGTTTGAGCCAATCAGTTGTGTTGTGACAAGGTATACAGAAGATAGCCCTATTCGGTAAAAGACCAAGTCCATATTATGGCAAGAACAGCTCAAATAAGCAAAGAAAAACGACATTACTTTAAGACATGAAGGTCAGTCAATACGGAAAATGTCAAGAACTTCGAAAGTTAATTCAAGTGCAGTCGCAAAAAACCATCAAGCGCTATGATGAAACTGGCTCTCATGAGGACCACCATAGGAATGGAAGACCCAGAGTTACCTCTGCTGCAGAGGATAAATTCATTACAGTTAACCTCACCTCAGATTGCAGCCCAAATAAATGCTTCACAGAGTTCAAGTAACAGACACATCTCAACATCAACTGTTCAGAGGGGACTGTGTGAATCAGGCCTTCATGGTCGAATTGCTGCAAATAAACCCCTACTAAAGGACACCAATAAGAAGAAGAGATCTGCTTGGGCCAAGAAACCCGAGCAATGGATATTAGACCGGTGGAAATCTGCCCTTTGGTCTGGAGTCCAAATTGGAGATTTTTGGTTCCAACCGCCATGTCTTTGTGAGACGCGGTGTGGTGAACGGATGATCTCTGCATGTGTATTTCCCACCGTGAAGCATGGAGGAGGAGGTGCTATGGTGTGGGGGTGCTTTGCTTGTGACACTGTCTGTGATTTATTTAGAATTTAAGGCACGCTTAACCTGCATTGTTACCACAGCATTCAACAGCGATGCGCCATCCCATCTGGTTTGGGCTTAGTGGGACTAACATTTGTTTTTCAACAGGACAATGACCTAACACACCTCCAGGCTGTGTAAGGGCTATTTGACCAAGAAGGAGAGTGATGGAGTGCTGCATCAGATGACCTGGCCTCCACAATCCCCCGACCTCAACCCAATTGAGATGGTTTGGGATGAGTTGGACCGCAGAGTGAAGGAAAAGCAGCCAACAAGTGCTCAGCATATGTGGGAAGTCCTTCAAGACTGTTGGAAAAGCATTCCAGGTAAAGCTGGTTGAGAGAATGCCAAGAGTGTGCTAAGCTGTCATCAAGGCAAAGGGTGGCTATTTGAAGAATCTCAAATATAAAATATATGTTGATTTGTTTAATACTTTCTTGTTTACTACATGATTCCATATGTGTTATATCATAGTTTTGATGTCTTTACTATTATTCTACAATGTAAAAAAAAATAAAGAAAAACCGTTGAATGAGTAGGTGTGTCCAAACTTTTGACTGGTAGTGTACCTTGACTTGGAAGAGTTCCAGTGTTGGATAGCCATAGCCAACTAGCTAACATAGCATCCCTCTCTGTTTGAGCCGGGTGTTTGAGTAGGCTTAATTAGCTAGCTGCAAGGAAAAATAATATGAAATATAGCTCTCTCTCGCGCGCGCGCTTCTCCTTCATTTTTAAAGAAATCAATTTGTTCAAAACTGTTCAACTGTTGTCTCTGTCTTTGAGTCAACTACTCATCACATTTTATGCACTGCAGTGCTAGCTGTAGCTTATGCTTTCAATACTAGATTCATTCTCTGATCCTTTGATTGGGTGAACAACATGTCAGTTCATGCTGCAAGATCTCTGATATGTTGGAGGACGTCCTCCGGAAGTTGTCATTATTTACTGTGTAAGTCTATGGAATGGGTGAGAGCCACGAGCCTCCTAGGTTTTTTATTGAAGTCAATGATCCCAGAGGAGGACGGGACGGAAAGTAGCTGTCCTCCGGCTACACAATGGCGCTACCCTACATAGTGCAGATGAGGCTACTGTAGACCTTCATTGCAAAACAGTGTGTTTTAGTCTATTATTTGGTGACTATTTAGTATAGTTTTATCTAAAAAGGATAACGTTTGTAATGTTTTACTATTTAAATTTTTCTGAAATTCACTGAAGAGGATTGTCCATCCCTTCCTCCCCTGAGGAGCCTCCACTGGTCCAGTCTTGTTTGATCACCATCTGTTTTAACAAGCTCAGTAATATGTTTATCTTATTCTCTTCAACTAATACCCTCCTCTCCTCTATTATTCCCTGAGAACTACTGTAAAAATTCTCGCAAACCATTTTCTTTCTGTACAGAAACTAGCCTCTAATTTTGTATTGCTTTTAAAATATCTACACTCACTAACTGTAAGTCGCTCTGGATAAGAGCATCTGCTAAATGACTAAAATGTAAATGTAAATTAATGAGCCCGCATTAATTAATTAGGCATGGTGGGCTATGCACATGCAATTGGTATTTAATGACCATTCATGGTGGGGAGGATTCATTTTTGTTATATTCTGACATTTAAGGAATTGTCATGTCGGTGCAGCACTGTGCCATACTCATCATGGTTTTATTCCAGAGGCAGCATTCCATCAATCTCTCAATTATCTGGCCACACAGCCTTTGTTGGGGAAAGCAGACGAAGCACTATTCTAATTACTTTATCTACATTGGACCTCAGTGTCGCTAAAAGAGTGTAAACACACTCTTGCCTCTATGGCGATGTTTACACAGGCAGCCCAATTCTGATATTTTTTCCACTAATTGGTCTTTTGACCAATGACATCAGATCTTTTCACATAAACTCAAAATACCAATTAGTAGAAAGAAATATCAGAATTGGGCTGCCTGTCTAAATGTAGCCTATACTCCTCACGTCCTCTCTCCTCACCTCCTTCTCAAAACTCATTGGAGGAGAAGGTCAGAGGGGAGGAACCTCTGGCTTTCTCATCCAATAGGTTTTGAGTAGAAGGCGAGGAGCGAGGACACAAGGAGTATGCAATTGAGATTCTCCCTATGCCTTTACTTTCATCAAGTGTTGAGCCTAATTGAGACCCATGGGAGATGGCTTGGTGGTGCCAGAGCAGTGGAGTCTGCTGAGTGGAGGACGGGTCATAATAAGGACTGGAATGGAGTCAATGGAATGGTATCAAACACATATGGTGTTCTTTTGTTTGATACCATTCCATTTACTCCATTCCAGCCATTATAATGAGCCGTACTCCCCTTAGCAGCCTCCACTTTGCCAGAGGTATGTCTGATGCAGCACTGGAGGCAACCAGGGAAGAATAATCAGGCAAAAATGTTGACAATAGGCAGGTTTCCATTGACCAAGGTTTATTCGACAAAAGCAATGTTGCAACCAAAAAAAACTGTGACGTGTAATGGAAACGGCAGATATAGGAGACATTTTCTAAAGATCAACAACATTTTTATCCGTTCGACACGGGTGGATTTTTCTTTTGTCAAACTTTTCTTTATTGAGACAAATGATGGTGGAAACTTTTTGATTTTTTGAATAAATAATGATTGCCAAATACTTTTGAAGGTATGCGGGGCAAGGGATCACGTAACTATAAGCTCCACTCCACATATCATTCTAAATGCATACTGCTTGTAAAATCAACAACAACAAAAAATGATTTGCAGGACAAGGACTGTCCTTACTTTCAAGAATGCCTGAATTGCTTCGCCTTGCTTTTTTGCTTGGCTGGCAAGTTTCACCATCCAATTATTTAAGATCTACAAGAGTGCAAGTTTCACCATGGCACGGACCGTGGCGATACATTGGCACATGATAATTATTAGAATATTGCACATATTAGTCATTTATTGCATTCTATCCATGCTGGCTTTTGCGGGCTACCTGAGACATGAAACAGATAGGTGGGAGGGCATACAATTTATTAACGTGCAATTTGCCTAATTGGGTAACGGAAACACTTCAACCACTACATTTTTACTGTAGGTTTGTGCAATAGTGTGCAACTGCAGCCCACAATTCGGGCTGTTCCTGCATGTGGGCATTCCTGCATCTGCAGGAACGCACCCACTCCAGTCTCCCATTGGTTCCTTCATGATCCACCCCCCCCCCCCCCCCCCCCCCGAGCACCCCATTGGTTCCTGCATGAATGCCTCCCACTAGAACAGCAGACGAGAGGCTAGAGCGACACAGTCTACTAGCTAGCTTGATAGTTAGCGACACTGCATACTAGCTGGCTTTACAGTTAATGACACTGTGTACTAACTAGCTTGATAGGTAGCGACACTGTGTACTAGCTACCTTGATAGTTAGCGACACCATGTACAAGCTAGCTTTTTTTGGTGTGACGTCATTACGTCCAGCTGTTTTCATCAACACAAGATAGTTCAATGGAAACTCACCTTAGCAGACAACTGTCACATCTATTTTCTATGTGAACGTTCTAAATGTCGACAACAACAAAAAAATCACTGGACAAGTTAATGGAAATATAACTATTGACTTTACAAGAACAGGACCTAGTTACCTGATAGCGATGGAATTTAGGGTTACGAGTGTTTCCCAAAACACCACGCAGAGAGAACGTTCACTAAGTGCGTTGAGGCTTGTGTCGATACTGATAGGATCGAAAGAAAGGCAGCACTGCTCTCAGATCAGCGTTCTCCCTTTCAAATCTTACCTTAACATTATAATTATTCCACAATACTGATGACGGATCAGCTCCTAAAGAGTTTATCACCTATGGCTACAATATTGAGGGGCTTATTCTAATGATTACCCAACAATTATGCACCGAATCAAGTTTTGGCACATCATTGCACACGTTACGCATCATGAAATATATTGAGGAACAAATTACAGACAGTAGCGCACAAATACCTTAATAAAACTTAAATATCATTTAAATATATAGGTCTATGTAACATATATTGTAATTATCTCCGTTTTCATTTGAAGCATCTTAATATATTTCACTTGTTAGTAACAATTGCAACAAAATTGGCAAATGTATATTTGTAGTCACATTCGTTCTGAAGTTATCTGTGGTCACAGAAAGACAGATAAACATCTTCATTTTGTGTTTAGATCAGTGTATAAAGTGACGCGGAAGGGCAAGAAAAGCCTCTAACGATGCACTTAGCTGTTCTACGACTGGTCTGAGGCAGTCGTTAAATAACGAGCATTTTCTAGAGCAACTTTAGCAACGATGGTTTTGGGAAACAGCTTGGAGTTTTAACAATGCTCCTACCAAGGTTCTAACAATGAACTTAGCTTTAAGATGCTATTGGGAAACCGGGCCCAGTACAATAGGATGTTGTTATACACCCTGATCACTTCATGTAGCTGGTGTTAAAATTGCCCCATCATCTTGTCTGTGTGTTTATTTGGCTCCATTTCTATTGGAAAAGTGTGTCAGACATTTTATCACTGCATAAGTATAAAAATATCTCCTAAAAACCACTCAATATTTAATTAATAATTATTCCATCCAAACTCTGTTTTTGAATAATTCTAGATAAAAACCCACTCTGAACAACCTTTGCAGGAAGAAGTGTATGCATCTTTGTGGCTCAAAACGTAATCTTTTAAACCACTTTTATGGATTCTAGGACAGAACCCAGGAGTAAATGAAGGTCATCCCATTCACTCTAAAAATATACCTGGTTGCTCAAGGCAAAGATACAAGGTAGTTTATAGGAGATAGAAAGTATATTATTAATATTAAGACAAGAACTCTCTGAGGACCACATTATGACAGACAGTGAGTCTATCTGAAAATGTAATGACTTGCATTGGCATACTGAAGTTCAACCAACGGTTCCAAAAATAATGTATACGGTTAATCTGTCAGAGTCATTTAAACACAAAATGAAATAATTAACATTATTGAACAATAACGTGGAGGCATGAGAAGTTCATAAATTATAATGCAGGCTTTTTCTAGATTTTCCTTAAACAAATCACAAAGGTCAGAAATATTGTGGATATGACAACTTTAAAAGAGAGAAAATACAACTTGCAAGAGCAGTCCTTCATGAGAAAACAGGGCTGGTTTGGGATTCAGCATAGGTATACAGTGGAGTTAATTCTCACTAAGTTAACTTCCTGTCAAGAGAAATCCTGCTTCATTACAGACAGAGGCTCTGTCCCAATTGGCTCTCATTCCTCCCAAAGTGTGCACTTGTTCACTTCCCCGTCACTAATTTTAGAGGAAATGACTGATGACTGGAATAAGAAATATGTTGGAAATTCCCACAAGCCCATGCCTCCACCAATCCAATGCTTTTAGATTTGTGGGAAGTAGTGAAAGAGTACACACTTCAGGAGAAAGGAGATTATTGGGACACACCCTTAGTGTGCATTTCATGGCAGGGAGGTAATTCTCACTTACAGGATATAAACATCTATTTTACAGGGAAAAGCAGGAGGCCACTGAAGGTAGTGTGCCCATCGTTGTTGTCTTACACCTGGCATCGTTCCACACAGACCCTGTCCCCATTATTCAGATAAAAAATGGCCGCATTATTGTCACCGTCAAAACCATCGGCTCCCTTGTGAACGTTGTAGCCAAACGTACTGAATGTGAAGTAGTAGACTCCCTTCGCTGGATCTGTGAAGATACCTGTAACAGAGGGGAAAGTGTATTATGACAAAATACAATAATTGTCTAATGCTAATTGCTATGGGCTAAAGGTAATAGGCTAATGCTAATTGCTTCCTCAAGCTCACAGTCCTACACACACCCATACAGTAAATTCTACACACAGTACCTGTATTCTGGTTGTAAGCATTTCCGATGTTTGACAAGATCTGTCTGAAGGCAAGGGTTTTGTTGGCTGAAGTCATTCTGAAAACTGCGCCAGACATCAAGCTTGAGGCAGAGAAGGCAACCTGAGGAACAGCTGAAAACACAGAATATAAAGAGATTACAATTTCATCACATATTCATTAGGTGGTTTACTATACTCAAACTTACATTTTTAATGTCAGTATTAATATTGAAATGTAATTTGCACATGCGCTGAATGTGGCTCCAGTCACTTAGAAAATATGAATAGGCGACTGTGTCCCGGCAGCGCAGCCTCTGCATTTAGATTTACCACTCCCTGGGAAGTTTCACTTGAACGACCCTCCATGTCGGAATTACAAGTGGCAAACTGAGAATTTTGTTGCCCGAGTTGCCAAGTTGTGACGTTTCACCACTGACCTTTTACCTTTTCAACCAAAAGATGACAAATCAGTTTGACAACTACAACCTTATCAATATGGATCATGTAGCTAGTTTGACCATATTGTATATGTTAAGCAATCTAGCTAACTTTATTATTAGCTATGTTAGCTTGCTTATCAAGCTAGCTAAAATCATATTGATAAAATAATTGTTCTGACCAAAGTTGTATTTCTGACTAGGAAATAGGAACTTCCACTGAGCACATGAACGCGGCATAACTTCTGTGCCTTGCAGTTTAACCTTGATTAATGTTAATAAAAATAAAGTATATGTTTTGAGATTGAGCAAAATGTAGGGAACAACTTTTTGGTGTATCTGTTGTTGTTTTTTTTAAGTGCAGTGTTGATATCTGTAAGTAACATTTTCATTAATATGTTAATTTGTCAACATAAAGTATTTACATATCACAAAGTTTATTATTATATTATTATATATATTATTATTTACAAAGTAAAACAAATATTCAGAAAAGCAACTAGCCAACTTGACGTTGCAGACTAGCTAGACAATCTGATTACTACCACACAGATTTAACCTTCAGTCATCAAACTTTTATATTGTACAGTACCGTCATCCACTTCCTTCAGTTCGACCACTTCAGCTTCAAATTCATGCTCTTATGCAGCCGATTTAACTTTGATTTCTGTGGATATTGAAAAAGCATACATTTTAAAGTAACTGTCTAGTGAATATGAACTTCTAAATGTTCTGTGGCCAAAGCATAAATTGGAGAGAAAAGAAAACTTCAAAAACCACCTCAAACTTGTATCTCAAACATACCGTTTCAAAAATGCTTGCCATTTTCTCATAGAGGATGATGTAATCCTCTTTAGGATGAGCTGGCCAATCAGCGGTCTACTCGTATTAATATTTTTATGACCGGTATACATCCACACCATTCTGTTTGGGAACGCCCACACCATTCCAACACAGAAAAGCTGCCTTTTAGCATACTTAATTAAATATTTTTGGAAGGAAAACTATTTAACTCATACTGTAATTAATTATGGGTCATATTTCATAGAAATCTGGAAACACTGGAGAGTTACTTTAAGATTATATCATATCTAATTTTATGTCGAAGTAAAACAAATATTCAGAAAGGCAACTAGCCAACACATCTAAGGTTTAGTTGAGCCTCCAAGCTCATCTCAGTTCGTTCTCTTCAGCGCTCAGGCCTCACTGGTATGTGGATAGAGAACAGGGGAAATCTTCTTTGGAGTTTCACGATGGTTGGCATCCAAAATGTTGCATTACCGCCCCCAACTGGACTATAATATATATCCATTATTCGTCATGATACAAATAGGAAAATACTAAAAAAAATTATACTAAAAAGCACCCTTCCAACTACCCCTACACTCATTAAAACCCCTCTACTTTACTGAACAAAAATATAAAAAATGCAACATGTTGGTCCCATGTTACATGAGCTGAAATAAAAGATCCCAGAAATTTGCCATACACACAAAAAACGTATTTCTCTCAAATTCTGTGCACAAATGTGTTTACATCCCTATTAGTGAGCATTTATCCTTTGCCAAGATAGCCCCTAACAGGTGTGGCATATCAAGAAGCTGATTAAACAGCATGATTGTTACACAGGTGCACCTTGTGCTGGGAACAATAAACGGCCACTCTAAAATGTGCAGTTTTGTCACACAACATAATGCCACAGATGTCTCAAGTTGAGGGCGTGTGCAATTGGCGTGGTGACATCAGGAATGTCCACCAGAGCTGTTGCCAGATAATTTAATGTTAATTTCTGTATCATAGGCTGCCTCCAATGTCATTATAGAGAATTTAGCAGTACATACAACCGGCCTCACAACCGCAGACCACATGTAACCACGCCGATCGCGAGATCGTCTGAGACTAGCCACCTGGACAGCTGATGAATCTGAGGAGTATTTCTGTCTGTAATAAAGGCCTTTTGTTGGGGAAAACTTATTCAGATTGGCAGGGCCTGGCTCCCCAGTGGGTGGGCCTGGCTCTGAAATTGGTGGGCCTATGCACTAGAAGACCAGTTCTTAAAGCCTTTAGCCGTATCCTTATTCTATTGCTCCTCTGTTCCTCTGGTGATGTAGAGGTTAACCCAGGCCCTGTAGCCCCCAGTATCACTCCTACCCCCCAGGCACTATCATTTGTTGACTTCTGTAACCATAAAAGCCTTGGTTTCTTGCATGTTAACATCAGAAGTCTCCTCCCCAAGTTTGAGTTATTCACCGCGTTAGCGCACTCTGCCAACCCTGATGTTCTAGTAGTGTCTGAATCTTGGCTTAGGAAGGCCACCAAAAATTCCATTCCGAACTACAACATTTTCCATCTAGATAGAACTGCCAAAGGGGGCGGAGTTGCAAACTACTGTAGAGATAGCCTGCAGAGCTCTATCATACTATCCAGATCTGTGTCCAAACAGTTTGAGCTTCTACTTCTAAAAATCCACCTTTTCAGAAATAAGTCTCTCACTGTTGCCGCTTGCTACAGACCCCCTCAGCCCCCAGTTGTACCCTGGAAACCATATGTGAATTGCTTGCCCCCAATCTATCCTCAGAGTTCATACTGCTTGGTGACCTAAACTGGGATATGCTTAACACCCCGGCCGTCCTACAATCTGAACTAGATGCCCTCAATCTCACACTAATTATCAAGGAACCTACCAGGTACAACCCTAAATCCGTAAACATGGGCACCCTCATAGATATCATCCTGACTAATTTACCCTCTAAATACACCTCCGCTGTCTTCAACTAGGATCTCAGCGATCACTGCCTCATTGCCTGCGTCCGTAAATGGTCCGCGGTCAAACGACCACCCCTCATCACTGTCAAACGCTCCCTAAAACACTTCAGCGAGCAGGCCTTTCTAATTGACCTGGCCCGGGTATCCTGGATGGATATTGACCTCATTCCGTCAGTAGAGGATGCCTGGATGTTCTTCAAAAGTGCTTTCCTCTCCAATCTTAAATAAGCATGCCCCATTCAAAAAATTCAGAACTAAGAACAGATATAGCCCCTGGTTCACCCCAGACTTGACTGCCCTTGACCCGCGATATGAAACTTTTCAGGGAAGTCAGGAACCAATATACACAATCAGTTAAGAAAGCAAAGGCTAGCTTTTTCAAACAGAAATTTGCATCCTGTAGCACTAACTCCAAAATGTTTTGGAACACTGTAAAGTCCATGGAGAATAAGAGCACCTCCTCCCAGCTACCCACTGCACTGAGGCTAGGAAACACTGTCACCACCGATAAATCTACGATAATCGAGAATTTCAATAAGCATTTTGTTACGGTTGGCCATGCTTTCCACCTGGCTACCCCTACCCCGGCCACCAGCTCTGCACCCTCCGCTGCAACTTGCCCATGACAACCCCCCCCCCCCCCCCCCCCCCCCCCCTGCTTCTTCCTTCACCCAAATTCAGCTAGCTGATCTCCTGAAAGGGCTGCTAAATCTGGACCCCTACAAATCAGCTGGGATAGACAATCTGGACCCTTTCTTTCTAAAATTAGCCGCCAAAATTGTCGCAACCCCTATTACTAGCCTGTTCAACCTCTCTTTCGTATCGTCTGAGATCCCCAGAGATTGGAAAGCTGCCGCGGTCATCCCCCTCTTCAAAGGGGGTGACACTCTAGATCCAAACTGTTACAGACCTATATCCATCCTGCCCTGCCTTTCAAAAGTATTTGAAAGCCAAGTTAACAAACAGATCACTGACCATTTCAAATCCCACCGTACCTTCTCCGCTATGCAATCTGGTTTCCGAGCTGGTCATGGGTGCACCTCAGCCACGCTCAAGGTCCTAAACGATATAATAACCGCGATCGATAAAAGACAGTACTGTGCAGCCGTCTTCATCGACCTGGCCAAGGCTTTTGACTCTGTCAATCACCGCATTCTTATTGGCAGACTAAATAGCCTTGGTTTCTCAAATGACAGCCTCGCCTGGTTCACCAACTACTTCTCAGATAGAGTTCAATGTGTCAAATCGGAGGGCCTGTTGTCTGGACCTCTGGCAGTCTCTATGGGGGTGCCACAGGGTTCAATTCTCGGGCCGACTCTATTCTCTGTGTATATCAATGATGTCGCTCTTGCTGCTGGTGACTCTCAGATCCACCTCTACGCAGACGACACCATTTTGTATACATCTGGCCCTTCATTGGACACTGTGTTAACAAACCTCCAAACAAGCTTCAATGTCATACAACACTCCTTCCGTGGCCTCCAACTGCTTTTAAACGCTAGTCAAACTAAATGCATGCTCTTCAATCAACCGCTGCTTGCACCCGCCCGCCCGACTAGAATCACTACTCTCGGCGGGTCTGACTTAGAATATGTGGACAACTACAAATACCTAGGTGTCTGGTTAGACCATAAACTCTCCTTCCAGACTCACATTAAGCATCTCCAATCCAAAGTTAAATCTAGAATCTGCTTCCTATTTCGCAACAAAGCCTCCTTCACTCATGCTGCTAAACATGCCTTCGTAAAACTGACTATCCTACTGATCCTTGACTTCGGCGATGTCATTTACAAAATAGCTTCCAACATTCTACTCAGCAAATTGGATGTAGTCTATCACAGTGCCATCCGTTTTGTCACCAAAGCCCCATATACTACCCACCATTGTGATCTGTACGCTCTCATTGGCTGGCCCTACATATTCGTCGCCAAACCCACTGGCTCCAGGTCATCTATAAATCACTTCTAGGCAAATCCCTGTCTTATCTTAGATCATTGGTCACCATAGCAACACCCACCCGTAGAATGCGTTCCAGCAGGTATATCTCACTGGTTATCCCCAAAGCCAACACCTCCTTTGGCCGCCATTCCTTCCAGTTCTCTGCTGCAAATGTCTGGAACGAACTGCAAAAATCTCTGAAGCTGGAGACACTTATCTCCCTCATTAACTTTAAGCATCAGTTGTCAGAGCAGCTTACCGATCACTGCACTGCACCTCAACTGGCTTACCTGGTTAAATAAAGGTTAAATAAAAAAATAAAAAAATAAAAATGGGTACATATCATGAATATATAAGCCCAAAAATGTATGTAGCAACTGCTGATTGCCCCTTTAAGAAACACTAGCCATGACTGAAGCCAAACGTGAGTTGCCTTGGGGGTGTGCTTTGATATGGGTGTTCTTTGTTTTTGTCAATGAGTGGATTAAATTATTTTAGGGTCTGACTGCGACCCCCGTCCCAGGGAAGAACTGCCAAGGGAAAAAAAAGTTCTTAAACAGAAGCAAATAGAACGAAACAGGGAGGGACCTACTTGAATTTGTCCAATAGAAACCTCACTTTGATCTGTTTGCTTCCGTTTGGTTCTTAAACGGTAAACTGTTTCCGTAAATTAATACACCCCTGGCTCACACCCGGGAGGCAGCCTGGTCCTAAAACTAATGCAATCAACGCTAACCTGCTTCACCCGGGGCATGCCCGGGACATTAATAGAACTCCATCCTTGCCACCACCAAGACACACCCATCTGTCAGAACCTTGCCCGCAGCTGCCCACTCAATCACAACAAACAAACCTCCTGCAGGTTCAATAACTACAGACAGATGTATGGTGAGATGCCGGAGGAAGCTTTCAATCTTTCAGTAGCCTACAGAGTTATGTGAGAACAGTGCAAATTCTAAACTAAGCATTTTGATAACTTTCAAATGTTAATTTAGTAAGAGGTCCATGTAGAATAAACAACTCTTTACATGATACCATAGAAGCAGTGTTCTGCTAATATAACAATGTGCACCTTTCACCTTCCATTGTCATTCCCAGCTGATACAGATACAATGCCTATCTGCATTTTGTCTGGTGGTAATGGGGCTACCTTGGCAACATGTCAGAGTGGTCATACCTTCCTGTCTGGTGGTAATGGGGCTACCTTGGCAACATGTCAGAGTGGTCATACCTTCCTGTCTGGTGGTAATGGGGCTACCTTGGCAACATGTCAGAGTGGTCATACCTTCCTGTCTGGTGGTAATGGGGCTACCTTGGCAACATGTCAGAGTGGTCATACCTTCCTGTCTGGTGGTAATGGGGCTACCATGGCAACATGTCAGAGTGGTCATACCTTCCTGTCTGGTGGTAATGGGGCTACCTTGGCAACATGTCAGAGTGGTCATACCTTCCTGTCTGGTGGTAATGGGGCTACCTTGGCAACATGTCAGAGTGGTCATACCTTCCTGTCTGGTGGTAATGGGGCTACCTTGGCAACATGTCAGAGTGGTCATACCTTCCTGTCTGGTGGTAATGGGGCTACCTTGGCAACATGTCAGAGTGGTCATACCTTCCTGTGTGGTGTCTCGTATACAACAGGAGTTCCCTGATCCTGCTGCAGAATACACAGGGTTTCTCCCTCCACATTTTGACTGATACAATTCAATTCAATAATTTAAAAAGACAATACACGTAAAGGTTGTGTCTAGTAAAAAAATGTAGGCTGAGTGCCAGGTCTTTCTCCATTTAGAGACATCAGCATCAAGCCCGTCTGTCAGTCTGGACTTCATCACTTCATCTTTCAAGTCTCCATGTGCTGGCTCCATACATGTTTCTGTGAACCAGAGCATATGAGCGGAGTGGAGCGGTGAGAATCTCAGCTCCTCGCTCACGGAGCTGTTCACCCCTCCGCTCCCCCGCTCAAAGCCACATCAGGCCAGTCCGCTCATTATCGCTCAGCGCTCAACGCAGTTTGCATCGCGCTCCACTCAAATCGCCCCCCGCTCACTCCAAAAAAGGAACAAAATCTGCATGTATTTCACTTTTAGCTTAAACCACAGCCTTACTTTATCTCCCCGAATTTGTTGCATACAGACACATCTCGGATTATCCATTCTGTCTTGAAACGGGGATCTAACACTGACGCTAAAATGAGATGTTAATCAGTATAGTATATTCCATAGCGAATTGACACGTTGTTTGCCAATGTTTCTGCAAAAGCAGCGATGCCCATTGGAAGTGCAGCGTGAGTGTAATCGGTGAGCAGGGATTTGATTTCTGTGACAGCAGGGAGGATCATCCCCAGGTTCCCCAGCTCCTTCTGCATTTTGTCTGTGAGGTCTGCTAGTGGTGTCAGCACACTGACAAGGTGCGTCAGCTGCCGTACTTGATTCAGGGTGATGTTAGCAACATTAGACTTGAGTTTGTTTTACCATAACGGGTCTTTTTGGAACAACCGGATGAACGACTGAATCATCCGCAGCTGGCTGCTCCATCGAATGGCGCAGGCATTTGTGGGGCGGACACCTAATTGGTCGGTTTCCTCTGTGCTCTTGCGTACACTTTTCACCAGGTGCCCGACTTTCACTAACAGCCTATTAATGTTGTCGTGCTTGTTAACGGCGTTTTTGATCGCCAGCTGAAGCATGTGAATGGGGCATCTCAGATGTAAATTTGACAAAGTAAAGTACTAATTTATCATAGTTTCTTGGGGGGGTGTAGCCCGGTTGAGCTACGCTGGCGAAGTGTTGCATCCCTTCGCGTTCTCCTTTACTCAGCGGTTCATAGTCCATGAAAATCATTTTAAAAAATGCTACATCCAGCTCTCTTTTTCTCTCCCTTGTTATGGTTGGGCCTTTACGTGCAGTGAATAAACTTTTGAATTCCTCAACCCTTTTCTCTTGTTGCTGCTGCTGCTCCTCTCGCTCTATAAAATACAAATTCATGGACGACACAAATTAAATTAAACAGATGGATTCTGGGTCAGGCTTGAGCATGCTTCAGACTCGTGGTGTGAGCGAGCGAAATTGGAGCGGGACATAGGGCGACGCTCCGTCCTTTTAAAAATACCGCTCTGCGCTCTGTCAAAATCCGTCCGCTCACGCTCCACGCTCGCTCCCGCTCCACTCCGCTCATATGCTCTGCTGTGAACACTTACACACATAGTAGCTGTTCTATTACCAATGGCAGTTAGGATAGGTGATATTTGACACAAACAGATACTATGTTGAGGTTTGAACAGGTCAGATGAAACCTACCCAATTCTGGTCTGCCCATCAAATGACTGCAGCTGGCAAAAGCATCTACAGTCCTCTCCATCTGTAGAAATAGGCAGAGTTAAGGCAGAGTTCATCAGTGACACATGGAATGAAAATGGTTTTGCTATTACTGGACATTTCTGCTGTACTGTGTTATTAATAAGCACCTTCAGTATCACATTGTGGATGTGTTGAGTGCCAGGTCTCCCTCCATTCAGAGACGAGAGTATCAAGCCTGTCGGTCTGGACTCATCACATCATCTTGCAAGTCTCCAAGTGCTGGCTCCATAAATGCATCTGTGAACATATACATTTACATTTTTGTCATTTAGCAGACACTCTTACCCAGAGTGACTTACAGTAGTGAGTGTATACATTTTCATACTTTTTCATACTGGTTCCCCGTGGGAATCGAATCCACAACCCTGGCGTTGCAAGTACCATGCTCTACCAACTGAGCCACACGTGACATACACACAGTCAATGTTCTGTTACCAATGAAAGTTAGGATAGGTGATATCTGACACAAACAGAAAATACACAATAAATGTTAATGATAACAGGCATCTTGTTTTGGGTTAGCAGACAAAGCCCCCGAATGCTAGCTAGCTACCTAACTGAACATTTTGATTAGTTATCAATATCTTTGTCCAAGTTGAAATTAGTTGGCTAATTAACGTTAGCTAGCAGGGATCTTAGCTAGCCAGTTCGAGTTTAAACGTTATTGAAAGCAAGCTGGCCACATCCTATGATTAGCTAGGTAGCTAGTATCCAAATGCCTGCCCTATCTTGCATGCCAATGGAAACTAGGCTACAGTTAGCTGTTGTTAGCAAGGTAGCTAGCTAACATTAGCTATGCACATCTTCCTCTCTGACATTACATCACATTACACTTTAGCTTGATGTATTTAGCTAGTTACACAATCATTACCCTTTCGTCTGTGATATCATAGCTAGCCTGGCTCGCTAGCATTATCAAATAATGTTGTATAACCAGAATTATAAACTGGGTTGTTTGAGCCCTGAATGCTGATTGGCAGAAACATTTATTTGTACTGCTCTAATTACGTTGGTAACCAGTTTATAATAGCAATAAGGCACCTTGGGGGTTTGTGGTATATTGGCAATATACCACGGCCAAGGGCTGTATCCAGGCACTCTGCGTTGTGTTGTGCGTAAGAACAGCCCTTAGCCGTGGTATATTGGCCATATACCACACCCCCTCGGGCCTTATTGCTTAAGTAGCTACTAGCTATAGCTACTCACCAACACCAGTCACAGGTTTGATGGTTGACAGCCAGCATAAGTGGTAGCATTGGATGTAATCCATTCCTGGCCATCTGGCAATAGTGTTGAAATGCATTTGAAGTTTCCACCAACTTTATGGAAGCCCATTTTCACTCATATTTGCTGAGCGAAATATGCATAGCACCACATGCTGCTGCTGTAGACTTGACAACATGTTCCACATGGCAAGGAGCAGGCCACACCGTATTGTCTCTGGGCAATTGGGCATCATTGGTAAAAGCGGACGCGTAAGTAATCCATACCCATCCCTCAGAAAAACTGTACCCTTAATTGGTGACATAGGATGAGGGAAGATGGCGGAAGCGGATGTTCTGTTTGAATCAGAGTGGAGAGGAGATTGAGAAGAAATTGATTACGGTGGAAAATACAAAAGGAAATAAGAGAAGTAAGGTGGTAGTAGAATGGAGTAAATCCAAGCCTAGTTCTGATTCTTTTGTTGTCGGAGTAACAGTTTTAGATCGATGGAGTTTCCTGAGAGATCCGTTTTAAGTCTATGAAAATCGTGGATGTGTTGGGTAAGGTGACGTCGGTGAGAGTAACAAGAAGTTTGCTTATTTTTTATTTTTTTATGCATCTAGGGACCAGAAGGAGAGTGCTCTGTGCCTCAAGAAGATATCGGATTGGAATGTGTTGTGTGTGGATCTTCGAAGCAGGGCACCTATCAAGGGTGTTATCTCTGGGGTGGCGCTGGAACTAAATGCAAAGGATATGCGTGAAGATTTGGATCAAGTGGTTGGTGCACACTGACTGACCTGCATGGTGGATGAAGTGAGGAAGCCCACTCCATCCATTTTATTGTTTTTTGAAGAAGAGTCTCTCCCTTCTCACGTGTATTTGGGTTTTATAAGATACCCTGTGAGAGCCTTCGTGCCCAAACTCATACAGTGTGATAAATGCAAATGATTTGGCCATGTGTCAAGTGTATGTAGACGGGAGGAGTATCGTATGCCAGCTGAGCATAAATGCTGCAATTGTGGTGGTGAACATGCGCCCGAATTCCTGAAGTGCCCTGTTAGGGTGAAGGAGGCGGAGGTGGCAAGATTAAGGGCTGTTCAGCATGTATACTATGCGGAGGCGGTAAGAAGAGTGGAAGAAAGAGTGAAGTTTAAGAAATAATGGTAGAAGGAGTAGAGACATCAGATAATATCCCTTGTCAACAGAGGGATCCTGACATGTTGCATGTTAAGAAGGTGGACTTTGTTAGATTTATTGCATTGGTTATCAACTGCACAGCGCAAACAGAGAAAATCAGAGGAAGTAGGCATTGTTGTGAATGCGTCTGAGTGTTTTTTGGGACTCCAGGATTTTACAGCAGAGCCATTACACGGAATCCTGTCTATGAATACTCCATCCTCACAGGCCCCTGAGCCTGTGTGGGGATGTGATTTGGACTGTGACTGAAGGAGTAGGATTTTTATTTTAAAAAATGTATGATGTAGAGGAGACCGTTGATATGTATTCTTACTTGAAGTTTGTGTGTGAAGTTTGCTTTAAAAGTTGCTGTGCTTTTTGTGATAAATTGATTATTTGAGAATTAAACATTGCATGTGAACACTGAATTATTACTTTGTATTGAAGACCTGAGACTCACTGTGATTAACCTTTGTGCTCTTTTACAAACCCACCCGCTATGGCCCTGTTGTGCTATATTAATCCTAATTCTCTGTGATAAAATATATTTGTTTAATATCCCTGTGTTGCGTGCATTCCATTCTGGTACCCAGTTCAGGTCCACATTGACCCTGCCCTATCCTAGTACCTGTGGTTGTTACATTTGGCCTGTTACAGATGTCTGCACAAGGAAAGTTCTAACATTTGCATATATGCAAGTATCCTTTGTCATGATAATAACTTGTTTCGAAGACATTAACAGTGGGAACAAGGAACACAATTGGATGGTCTCTGTAAGGTTCTGTATTTATTTTCTTAGTTTACCTTGTGTTCTTGAACATACCCCTGTTTCTTTGTGTTCTTGAACGTAGGCCTGTCTTTCATTTTTGTTCATTGATTTCACCTGTGTTAGTTACTCACCTGGTCTCATCAGCTCCTTATTTAGTTCAGTTCTTTCTGTTTGTGCCTTGGTAGGTATTGTTCGTTTTGACTCTACTAAGCCTTTTCCTAGCTTGTTTGTGAGAATCAGTTATAGCCTTCAGTCTTAGTTTTGATTCACCTGCCTGTTTGCCTACCTGTGACCACGATTCCTGCCTTCTGCGAAAGCTAAATAAACACCTGCTGCGCTCTGCGTTTGAATCGACACCTTTTTCTCCCTGAGTATTCATTACAGGCTCATTGTGAAAGAGTATGCAATCATGTCAAGATACCATCAACTGTTGTTTTCAAAACCAAGAGGAAAGCACTGTCACATAAAAAGTGGTAACTAGGAACCAGGAACAAGGGAAACATTAACATTTTGAACATGCTGGGCTGGGCCCAGCCCTGCCCATCTCTGTCAGGTACATGTATGTGGTTTCTTTCTCAGGAACACAAGATATCAGAGTAATCAATAAATACACATCCAGAATAATATTCTACTGAAAGATACACCCTTATCAAGATGAAGATCATAAATGTACATGTAACTGCCAAAATGAAGTAAACACTTCAGTAAATGAGGGACACAAAGTGTTTTGAAAGCAGGTGCTTCCACACAGCTGTGGTTCCGGAGTTAATTAAGCAATAAAATCCCATCATGCTTAGGGTCATGTATAAAAATGCCCAGTTGCTCATTATTTTGGCTATCATGGCTTGAAGAAGAGACCTCAGTGACTTTGAAAGAGGGGTCTCAAAGGAGCATAGGGGGTTTAAAGTGTGTGTGCGTGTCTCAATCCTCAGATATCAACCCAATTGAACACTCATAGAAGATTCTGGAGCGGTGCCTGAGACAGTGTTTTCCACCACCATCAAAAAAACACCAAATTATGGAATTTCTCTTGGAAGAATGGTGTTGCATCCCTCCAATAGACTTCCAGACACTTATAGAATCTATGCCAAGGCGCATTGAAGCTGTTCTGCCTCGTGGTGGCCCAATGCCCTATGAAGACACTTTAGGTTGATGTTTCCTTAATTTTGGCTGATACATGTATATTGTCAGTTCACTTTTTTCAAACTATAGGCAAAAATATTATTTGTATTATATGTTTCATAAGGATACCCATTATATTTTCTGCAATCATGCTGTTTAAAATTAACGGCTGGTACATCATGATCCTATCTTGAACCTGCCACAGAATATGGCAATCCATTCTGCCTACTCTTTGTTGGTGACAGCTAAATACCTTGTGTTTGCCCTCATCTGAATGTATTGCTTCACTTGCTAACTGCCTTGCCATGGCCACAGAGGTGAGCACAAAGGTAAATCACCTAAATGACCTTGCTGCTTACTTTAATTAAGTCCTAAGTTAAAGTGATACATGCCTTGAGATCTGATGTATAGTCTTCAGAGATCTTCAAGGGCTTATTGTCTCACAACATCTTGTGGGTTCTTGAAATAGTTTATATCATCTCAGTTTACAGACATGATCCCACTGTATATGCCAGTATAACTGGGATCTTGCAAAACCTGGAAATACACTTTAAAGATTATTTAAAGAGGCTTATGTGACCCTTTAAGGAAAAGGAACTAGACTCAATTTAAATTGTTCGTTGGGTTCCCAAGGTTAGAATGAAATTCTAAATACTCAAGGATTGTCATTTGCTCTGATTAATTAATGTGAATTAGTTTTGGGTGACTCCTTTTTCCCTGAGGTACCCTAAATGTAAAGTACAGTTTGAGTGTTTTAGAATCAAATCAAATCAAATTGTATTTGTCACATAAACGTGTTTAGCAGATGTTATAGCGGGTGTAGCGAAATGCTTGTGCTTCTAGCTCCGACAGTGCAGTAATATCTAACAATTTCACAACATATACCCAATACACACATTTACATTTACATTTACATTTACGTCATTTAGCAGACGCTCTTATCCAGAGCGACTTACAAATTGGTGCATTCACCTTATAGCCTTATAGCCACACAAAACTAGTAAGGAATGGGATTTAAGAATATATACATATATGGACAAGCAATGACAGAGCGGCATGGACTAAGATACAGTAGAATATTATAGAATAGAATGCAGTATATACATATGAGATGAGTAGTGCAAGATATGTAAACATTATTAAAGTGACCAGTGTTCCATTTCTTAAAGTGGCCAGTGATTTCAATAGGCAGCAGCAGCCTCTAATGTGCTAGTGATGGCTATTTAACAGTCTGATGGCCTTGAGATAGAAGCTGTTTTTCATTCTCTCGGTCCCAGCTTTGATGCACCTGTACTGACCTCACCTTCTGGATGATAGCGGGGTGAACAGGCAGTGGCTCGGGTGGTTGATGTCCTTGATGATCTTTTCGGCCTTCCTGTGACATCGGGTGTTGTATGTGTCTTGGAGGGCGGGTAGTTTGCCCCCGGTAATGCGTTCGGCAGACCGCACCACCCTCTGGAGAGCCCTGCGGTTGTGGGCGGTGCAGTTGCCGTACCAGGCAGTGATACAGCCCGACAGGATGCTCTCAATTGTGCATCTGTAAAAGTTTGTGAGGGTTTTAGGTACTAAGCCGAATTTCTTCAGCCTCCTGAGGTTGAAGAGGCTCTGTTGCGCCTTCTTCACCACACTGTCTGCGTGGGTGGACCATTTCAGTTTGTCGGTGATGTGTACGCCAAGGAACTTGAAGCTTTCCACCTTCTCCACTCCGGTCCTGTCGATGTGGATAAGGGGGTGCACCCTCTGCTGTTTCCTGAAGTCCCTGATCATCTCCTTTGTTTTGTTGATGTTGAGTGAGATGTTATTTTCCTGGCACCACACTCCCAGAGCACTCACCTCCTCCCTGTAGGCGGTCTCGTCATTGTTGGTAATCAAACCTACTACTGTTGTGTCATCTGCAAACTTGATGATTGAGTTGGAGGCATGCTTGACCACACAGTCATGGGTGAACAGGGAGTACAGGAGGGGGCTGAGCACGCACCCTTGTGGGGCCCCAGTGTTGAGGATCAGCGAAGTGGAGATGTTGCTTCCTACCTTCACCACCTGGGGGCGGCCCGTCAGGAAGTCCAAGACCCAGTTGCACAGGGCAGGGTTCAGACCCAGGGCCTCCTCGAGCTTAATGATGAGCTTGGAGGGTACTATGGTGTTGAATGCTGAGCTATAGTCAATTAACAGCATTCTTACATAGGTATTCCTCTTGTCCAGATGGGATAGGGCAGTGTGCAGTGTGATGGCGATTGCATCGTCTGTGGATATATTGGGGTGGTAAGCAAATTGAAGTGGTTCTAGGGTGACAGGTAAGGTAGAGGTGATATGATCCTTGACTAGTCTCTGATCAGACTCTACACCCAAACGAGGGCACTACGTTCATCCACCTCAGGCCTGCTAGCTCCCCTACCTCTATGGAAGCACAGTTCCCGCTCAGCCCAGTCAAAGCTATTCGCTGCTCTGGCACCCCAATGGTGGAACAACCTCCCCCACGACGCCAGGACAGCGGAGTCACTGACCACCTTCCAGAGACACTTGAAACCCTACCTCTTTAAGGAATACCTGTAATAGTATAAAGTAATCCTTCTTCCCCCACCCCGCATAAAAAAAAACTGGTTGTCCCACTGGCTATCATAAGTTGAATGCACCAATTTGTAAGTCGCTCTGGATAACAGCGTCTGCTAAATTATGTAAATGTAAATGTAATGGCGCTTGCAACGCCAGGGTTGTGGGTTCGATTCCCACGGGGGGGCAGTATGGAAAATGTATGCACTCACTAACTGTAAGTCGCTCTGGATAAGAGCGTCTGCTAAATGACTAAAATGTAAAATGTAAAGCACTTCATGATGACAGAGGTGAGTGCTACAGGGCGATAGTCATTGAGTTCAGTTACCTTTGCTTTCTTGGGTACAGGAACAATGGTGGATGTTTTGAAGCAAGTGGGGACAGCAGACTGGGATAGGGAGAGACTGAATATGTCCGTGAACACTCCAGCCAGTTGGTCTGTGCATGCTCTGAGGACGCGGCTAGGGATGCCGTCTGGGCCGGCAGCCTTGCGAGGGTTAACACGCTTAAATGTCTTACTCATGTCGGCCATGGAGCACGAGAGCCCACAGTCCATGGGAACGGGTGGCGTTGGTGGCACTGTGTTATCCTCAAAGCGGGCAAAGAAGGTGTTTATCTTGTCCAGGAGCAAGATGTTGGTGTCTGCGACTTGGCTGGTTTTCCCTTTGTAATCCATGACTGTCTGTAGACCCTGCCATATATGTCTCGTGTCTGAGCCATTGAATTGAAACTCCACTTTGTCTCTGTACTTACGTTTTGCCTGTTTGATTGCCTTATTGAGGGAATAACTACACTGTTTGTATTCAAGCATATACCCAGTCACCTTGCCGTGGTTAAATGCGGTGGTTCGTGGTTTCAGTTTTGCGCGAATGCTGCCATCTATCCACAGTTTTTGGTTTGGGTAGGTTTTAATAGTCACAGTGGGAACAACATCCCCTATACACTTGAACTCAGTCACCGTGTCCGTGTATACGTCAATGTTATTCTCAGAGGCAACCCAGAACACATCCCAGTCCGCGTGATCAAAACAATCTTGAAGCATGGATTTCGATTGCTCAGACCAGCGTTGGACAGACCTGAGTTTCTGCCTATAGGAACGGAGGAGCAGGATGGAGTCGTGATCTGATTTGCCGAAGGGAGGACGGGGGAGGGCCTTGTAGCCATTCCGGAAGGGGGAGTAACAATGGTTGAGAGTTTGATAGAACTTCGGTAGCGTTATCCTCAAATTTGCTTTGTGAAAATTTCCAGCTACAACAAATACAGCCTCAGGATATGTGATTTCCAGTTTGCACAAAGTCCAGTGTAGTTCCTTGAGGGCCGTCGTGGTATCGGCTTGAGGGGGAATATACACGGCTGTGACTATAACCGAAGAGAATTCTCTTGGGAGGTAATACGGTCAGCATTTGATTGTGAGGTATTCTAGGTCGGGTGAACAAAAGGACTTGAGTTCCTGTATGTTATCACAATCACACCATGAGTAGTTAGCCATGAAACATACACCACTGCTTTTCTTCTTCCCAGAGAGTTCTTTATTCCTATCTGTGCAATGTATTGAGAACCCAGCTGGCTGAATGGACGGGGACAGTGTAACTGGAGAGAGCCATGATTCTGTGAAACAGAGTATGTTACAGTCCCTGATGGCTCTCTGGAAGGAGATCCTCGCCCTGAGCTCATCTTTATTGTCCAGGGACTGAACATTAGCGAGTAATATACTCGGAAGCGGTGGATAGTGTGCACACCTGGTTACTCAACCCTGCACCTTAGAGGCTGCTGCCCTATGTACATAGACATGGAATCACTGGTCACTTTAATAATGGCACACTAGTCACTTTAATAATGTTTACATACTGATTTACTCATTTCATATGTATATACTGTATTCTACAGTATTTTAGTCAATGCCATTCCGACATTAATCATCCTAACATTTATATATTTCTTATTTCCATTCTTTTACTTTTAGATTTGTGTGTATTGTTGTGAATTGTTAGACACTACTGCACTGTTGGAGCTAGGAACACAAGCATTTCGCTACACCCGCAATAACATCTGTTAAATATGTGTATGTGACCAATCAAATTTGATTTGATTTGATTTGAAGAGGGAACCACGAAAACTAATCTTCCCCTCAGGAGGCTGAAAAGATTTGGCATGGACCATCAGATCCTCAAAATGTTCTACAGCCGCACCATTGAGAGCATCTCGACTGGCTGCATCACCGCTTGGTATGGCAACTGCTTGGCATACGACTGCAAGGCGCTACAGAGGGTAGTGCGTACAGCCCAGTACATTACTGGGGCTGAGCTTCCTGCCAACCAGGACCTCTATACCAAAACTCTTCCCCAAATATTCCATCATGTGTCATTCCAAATTAAGCTCACATAGTAACCAACCAAGACAGCATCTCTTTCTGTCCTATATAGTATACTGTATCTTCCTGGTAAACTCTGCTGTCAGATAGGAGGAAGGTGAAACTTTAATTACCCTCATGTCTGCTGAGACTTTTTGGGGAAGAAGGCTGAGTCACAGGTGAAACTGTTTAATCAGCTTTCGCACATCCAAGATAAAGCTGTTAGCCCTGTGTGTGTGTGTGTGTGCGTGCATGTATGTGTGTGCGTGTGTGTGTGGGAGGGGATGGTGGGACAACACAGCAAATCAATGCGTCCTTTGCGTCAGAGACGACAATGTGGCTTCTTGGCGGGCCGATGCTATCAGACATGCAGTGGGATCCCCTCAACTGTATCATTGTGGAGCTTTGGCTCAGAGCACATTATAGGATTAACCCACTGCAAACTCTCCCAGCATGGACTCTTATTTTAATAATAATAATAATAATATGCCATTTAGCAGACGCTTTTATCCAAAGCGACTTACAGTCATGCGTGCATAATTTTTTTTGTGTATGGGTGGTCCCGGGGACCGAACCCACTACCTTGGCGTTACAAGCGCCGTGCTCTACAAGCGCCGTGCTCTATAACTGAGTATTTCATCTACATCAGATTACAGGACAATAGTAAATCTGCCATGTGACAAACTTAGATCCGTCTCGAAGGACCACTTAAAATGCCGGTAGGTTCTGATGACCTATGACAGTAGTATAAAGGATACTTTCATTTACCACATTGGAACAACTTCAGTGTGAAGGATTGTGACTATGGTTGGTGACTAAAGCTGTAAACTCACCCGTTCCCATGGACTGTGGGCTCTCGTGCTCCATGGCCGACGTGAGTAAGACATTTAAGCGTGTTAACCCTCGCAGCTGTAAAAATTAGCCTTGTTCTTACTGGACAACCTGCGGTGATTCAAATGATAACATCAGTAGTCTTGATTAGCTTCACTTCCAATCTAGATCAGCAATATGTCCATATCAAGTGATGACATTTCCATTATTTTCTGACGTTAATGGGATAGTTCACCCAAATTACAAAATTACATATTAGTTTCCTTACCCTGTAAGCGTTTGTGGCACAAATCCAATACAAATATGGTACCTTCATTATACTTTTTTGCGCATCAAGTCCAAATCATCTATAAGTGACTCTATTGAGCTACACAATCAATTTGAGACACTGATTTGGACATGATGCGCGAAAAATGCTAATATAGGTACCATGACTTGCATTGGATTTGTGCCACAAATGCTAAGACGCATTTGGAACAGTGCCAGGAGAGAAAAAATCAAGTATGGATTGCTGTCACTCATACCGTGTCCATAGACTGCTTACAAGTTAAAGAAACCAATATGTAATTTTGTAGTTTGGGTGAACTATCCCTTTAAGACAAGGAATTGAAGAGAGAAAATAATGTTAGCTTTTATCTAGGAGGAATGCAAGGATTCACATTAAATCAGACCATTTCCAATGCAATTTAAATATAGGCAAAATTGCCTAATTATATCAAGATGTAAAGCCAAACGTCAAGTCTTAGTCACCAAATTATGAATGTCTATTTCTCATGTATATCTAGGTTTGGACTGGGAATCGCATCTCTGCCGTTGTTATGGAGACGTAAAGATGTGTCACCAGGAGAATAAATATCATCTTTTTTTTTCACGAACGAATCGGAACACTCAAGAGTGAGAGGAACAGCTGCTTCCACAAGCTGCAACACACATTAACTGTAGATTGTTTATGGAATTTCAAGTACTGGAATAATCAACAACTGTGTATTTAATCCAACATTTCCATGGTTTCATTTTGAGCCAAGCGGTATGTCTATGCTTGTCGCTTTCTTGAAAAGTGCCTATGTTTTGTTTGTGTTGTTTTTCTGGTGTATGTTGGTGTATGTTGGTGTATGTTAATGTATGTTAATGTGTGTTAATGTATGTTGGTGTATGTTAATGTTTGTTAATGTATGTTGGTGTATGTTGGTGTATGTTAATGTATGTTAATGTGTGTTAATGTATGTTGGTGTATGTTGGTGTATGTTAATATATGTTAATGTTTGTTAATGTATGTTGGTATACAATGCATTCTGAAAGTATTCAGACCCCTTGACTTTTTCCACATTTTGTAACGTTACAGCCTTATTCTAAAATTGATTAAATTGTTTTTTTCCCCCTCATCAATCTACACACAATACCCTATAATACTACAAATAAAAAACTGGAATGTCATATTTACATACGTTTTTAGATCATTTACTCAGTACTTTGTTGAAGCACCTTTGGTAGCGATTGCAGCCTTGAGTCTTCTGGAGTATGACACTATAAGCTTGGCACACCTGTATTTGGGGATTTTCTCCCATTCTTCTCTGCAGATCCTCTCAAGCTCTGTCAGGTTGGATGAGGGGCGTCGCTGCACAACTATTTTCAGGTCTCTCCAGAGATGTTCGATCAGGTTCAAGTCCGTCCTCTGGCTGGAACACTCAAGGACATTCAGAGACTTGTCCCGAAGCCACTCCTGCGTTGTCTTGGCTGTGTGCTTAGGGTCGTTGTCCTGTTGGAAGGTGAACCTTTGCCCCAGTCTGAGGTTCTGAGTGCTCTGGAGCAGGTTTTCATCAAGGATCTCTCTGTACTTTGCTCCATTCATCTTTCCCTCGATCCTGAGTCCCTACCGCTGAAAAACATCCCCACAGCATGATGCTGCCACCACGATGCTTCACTGTAGGAACGGTGCCAGGTTTCCTCCAGACGTGACGCTTGGCATTCAGGCCAAAGAGTTCAATCTTGGTTTCATCAAACCAGAGAATCTTGTTTCTCAAGCTCTGAGAGTCCTTTAGGTGCCTTTTGGCAAACTCCAAGCGGTCTGTCATGTGCCTTTTACTGAGGAGTGGCTTCCATCTGGCCACTCTACCAAAAAGGCCTGATTGGTTGAGTGCTGCAGAGATGGTTGTCCTTCTCTGGAGCTCTGGCAGAGTGACCATCGGGTTCTTGGTCACCCTGACCAAGGACCTTCTCCCTTGATTGCTCAGTCCGGGCGATCAGCTCCAGAGTCTTGGTGGTTCCAAACTTCTTCCATTTAAGAATGATGGAGGCCACTGTGTTCTTGGGGACCTTCAATGCTGCAGACATTTTTTGGTACCCTTCCCCAGATCTGTGCCTCGACACAATCCTGTCTCGAAGCTCTACAGACAATTCCTTCGACATCATGGCTTTTGCTCTGACATGCACTGTCAACTGTGGGACCTTATATAGACAGGTGTGTGCCTTTCCAAATCATGTCCAATCAATTGAATTTACCACAGGTGGAATCCAATCATGTTGTAGAAACATCTCAAGGATGATCAATGGAAACAGGATGCACCTGAGCTAAATTTCAAGTCTCATAGTAAAGGGTCTGAATACTTATGTAAATAAGGTATTTCTGTTTGGATTAAATTGATATAATAATACACATAATTATGGGGTATTGTGTGTAGATTGATGAGGATTTTTATTTATTTAATCCATTTTAGAATTATGCTGTAAAGTAACAAAACGTAGAAAAAGGGAAGAGGTCTGAATACTTTCTGAATGCACTTCAAGTTTTGTGTATGTTGGTGTATGTTAATGTAGTTGGTATATGTTAGTGTATGTTGGTGAATGTTGGTGCATGTTAATGTATGTTGGTGTATGTTGGTGTATGTTAATGTATGTTGGTGTATGTTGGTGTATGTCAATGCATGTTGGTGTATGTTGGTGTATGTTGGTGTATGTTAATGTATGTTGGTGCATGTTGGTGTATGTTAATGTAGGGTTGGGGTATGTTGGTGTATGTTAATGTATGTTGGGGTATGTTGGTGTATGTTAATGTATGTTAGTGTATGTTGGTTTATGTTAATGTATGTTGGTGTTTGTTGGTGTATGGTGGTGTATGTTGGTGTATGTTGGTGTATGTTAATTTACTGTATGTTGGTGTATTTTGGTGTATATTTGTGTATGATAATGTATGTTGGTGAATGTTAGTGTATGTTGGTGAATGTTGGTGAATGTTAGTGTATGTTGGTGTATGTTCATGTATGTTGGTGTATGTTGGAGTATGTAGGTGTATATTGGTGTATGTTGATGTAAGTTGGTTTATGTTGGTGTATGATAATGTATGTTGGTGTATGTTGGTGTACATCAATGTATGTTGGTGTATGTTGGTGCATGTTGGTGTATGTAAATGTAGGTTGCTGTATGTTGGTGTATATTAATGTATGTTGGTGTATCTTGGTGTATGTTGGTGTATGTTAATTTATTTTTATGTATGTTGGTGTATGTTGGTGTATGTTGGTGTATGTTAATGTTTTCGGTGTATGTTAATGTACTGTATGTTGGTGTATGTTGGTTTATATTGGTGTATGTTAATGTATATTGGTGTATGTTGGTGTATTTTGGTGTATGTTCATGTATGTTGGTGTATGTTGGTGTATGTTGGTGTATGTCAGTGTATGTAGGTGTATATTGGTGTATGTTGGTTTATGTTGGTGTATGTTAATGTATGTTGGTGTATGTTGATTTATGTTAATGTATGTTGGTGTATATTGGTGTATATTGGTGTATTATTGTTTATGTTGGTGTATTTTAATGTATGTTGGTGTATATTGGTGTATGTTGGTGTATGTTAATGTATGTTGTTGTATGTTGGTGTGAGTTAATGTATGTTGGTGTATGTTGGTCTATGTTAATATAGGTTGGTGTATGTTGGTGTATGTTAATGTATGTCAGTGTATGTTGGTGTATGTTGGTGTATGTTAATGTATGTTGGTGTATGTTGGTGTATGTTAATGTATGTTGGTGTATGTTGTTTATGTTATTGTATGTTGGTGTATATAGGTGTATGTTAGTGTATATTGGTGTATATTGGTGTATGTTTGTGTGTTTCCACTATCTTGATTTGGTAACAACCTAATAGTTTTTTGGGGTTTGTATGGGATTTCATTACATCCATCAAGCACCACTAGGCCCCATGAGGTACCTGGTAATTGTGTTCAATTTTATGAAGTACCAGAAAATAACTGCTGTTACCTCATCATTCCCTATTGTACACTTGGTAGAAAACTGGGGAAACAGTGCTGTAAAATGAAGCGCTACCAACATTTATTTGACTATTATACCCTCAAATGTCCTCATTTCACTCCAAGACATCTGGCAGTACTGATCCCACATCCCCAGAGCTTTTCCCTCACAACATTTCCTCAGAAAGTGAAATGCTCCAGCAACCTTCACTCTCCTCCCCCTGTTCAAGACACCAACATTTGAGGTACTGCATAAGAACTTAATACCTTGACAATAGCAGCAACAGCCTCTGTGACTGCCTGTATCCTTTTGGATTCCACCTCTGCTGTGCCAAGTGGGATTATGGTTAACGAGTTGTCCAATAGCGAGGCAGTATTATCCCTGGCTCTCTCCTGTGTGGTTGAAGCTCAGGTTTATTGTGCGGCCCTGTGTTGGAGCTATTGGTAGGAGATGAGGTCATGGGGAGGATTTGCACTGTGGTTGAGTACCATACTGATGTATTGCTTACTCCTTTTGTCAATGGGTCAACATTTGAGTCTTTCTGATTTGTGTCTTTCTTTCTTTCTTTCTTTGACTTGGGACAAATCTTACTAATCAGATGGATTAGCATTACCAAGCTGTATGGTGTGTGTGTGTGTGTGTGTGTGTGTGTATGGTGTGTGTGTATGGTGTGTGTACACGAACACAAAAAGACACACACACAGTTTTGAGAAATGCCTGAAATAGGTGTGGTATGCATCACACAGACAGGTGGTGATCTCGAATGGCATTTAAACTTGCCGCGAATTGGCTGTTCGTTCAACTATCCGTTCAGTCGTAATCTGTCACAGTCACACGTTTATGTTTCTCTACTAAGAGGAAAGAGAAAAAGATAAGCCCAGGGTGACATTGTACGACTCACAGAAACACTTTTCACTGTCAGAGTTGCTCATGCTCAGCATTGTGTATGTCGCTTCGGTTCAGAAGTTACCCAAAAAGGTGTGACAGCTTCTGCAAGAACAATGGAATTACTTTTACATCACAAAGCCTGAAATATCTCTCTTTATATACATACTGTATATTTATGATGTTCTGTGCCTTGCCATGCTTCTACTGGTTGGCTGTTCCCAACAGTATTTAATTTCACTCTGATATTAAATGTGTCTGAGTTGCAGAAGAACTAAACTGCTGTGTGTGCGTGTGTGTGTGTGTGTGTGTGTGTGTGTGTGTGTGTGTGTGTGTGTGTGTGTGTGTGTGTGTGTGTGTGTGTGTGTGTGTGTGTGTGTGTGTGTGTGTGTGTGTGTGTGTGTGTGTGTGTGTGAGTGAGTGCACTCGTGTGTGCGTCTTATGTTTGTGTACGTGTGTGTGTGTGTGTGTGTGTGATACTAACTGGCTCGAGTTCTTGTCTGCTGCGTACACCTGGTTGGAGCTCCACAGAGGACCACTATTAAGCCCTGATTGAATCTCATTCTCTTTTTGGCAGTGTCCTGAGACAGTGGAAAAGTGATCTTTGCCTTGGCTATGCTCCATGACCGGTGGGATGCCAGGGGACTGCTGGAATACCAGCTGTCAGAAAGTTAGTGCCCATAGTTTCATTAATGGGTCAGGCGCCATACAGTTATTACTAAAACTTGAGAATGACTTTTGTTTGGGGTTGTCTTTCAACACTATAACAAATCAAATGTAAGTTTGTCTACTCTTTTCTTTTGTGTAAGTTTGTCTACTCTTTAGCCCCGGGAAGATGTTTGGGGGTGGGAGTGCCGCGTTACAGAAGTCTATATCGGTCCTCTAATAAGGACTAGTAAAGGCCCACTGCACTACTTTGTTTAATATTATTATTCCGATTTCTCAGGGGGTGCTGCAGCACCCTCAGCACCCCTACTTCCTGCGGCTTTGCCATTCGCCAATATGACAGACAATGAGTTTTGTTGAGACCAAAACATTGGGGGGATCAACAAACGCTGATTTGCACTAGAAGCTACTAGAAACTGCCACTTAAAGTAGGTAGTTCTAATGCAATGGGTACCCAGATATTGCCCTTCCATATGAACAGTCTCTGCTGTCATTACCAATAGACAACAGAAGATGTGCCCACTGCACTACAACTGTTTCAGTATATTCTACTGTACATTTTATAAGGCTGGGAAGTAGCTGTGAGTCCTCAGGCGGTAGGAGAGGAAGTCTTGGAGATGACAACTTTGAGGAGAGGAAGCTTGCTCCTTAGCAGCGACACAGCTATCGATGCATACAGTATTTATTTTGGGATAAAATACTCTTTATGACATTTAGCATTCGATATATACAGTACAGTGGGGAAAGAACGAGAAACTAAACAAAGCAGACGTAGACGTTGTGGTATCGTGTCGAATGCTGGTGGGTATTGCTGTCGATCAAAGAATCCCCTTAGGCTGTATCGTGTTCAAAGGCCTTTATTAAAACCACAAGATTACAGCATAGGTACAGACCCGCGGTGTCCGGAGAACGGCTCCCCGATTGCCCTGGCCGTTCTAACTCTCCGCCGTTCTTCCCCCCTTTATATAGCCTTCCAAGAGTTGAATGGCTCCCTCTACTGTTCAATCCCCGTATCTTACAACCCACTTCCTGTCTGTCATATGTGGCGTCACGCTAAAACCTTCCTTCTTGATACCAAAAATCAACATTCTTTCAGTTCCATTTAAAACATTTAACACCATCATATTGTCAATACACTACAACGTAAAGTGCACTAATAACTGATGTGATTTGACAAGGTGATGTTTTTTCACGCCATTCCCTTTCATGAGGTTAGTTGCTTTCAATTTCTCTGGTGTCATGACGGTTATGGAGTGAAATGCACAGCATTCATAGCTCATTCATACAGCATAATTTTGGCAATCAGAACCAAATCCTGAGTGCTTGCTGGCTAGAGTCTGTCACAAGAGACTACAAACAGCAGAGCATACAATATGCTTTGATTACACTAACTGCAAAAGGGGTTTACAGTCATTTCAAATGGCCAATTGGTTGGGTTCGGTCAGGTTTTCACATGACTGAACTGAAGTGTTTGGAAAGACGGGAAAGATAGGGGGAGGGAGTGCTGTGAAAAGGCATCGGTGAACAGAGCATTAGAGTGAAACACTGCAATATAGATAAGGATATCACAGTATTATGCATAATCCAATATGGCATTTGTACTGTATTTTTCTCTTTCTGTTCCTGTGTCACAGTGGAAGGGACTCTAGTTCCTGTGTCACAGTGGAAGGGACTCTAGGTCCAATGTCACAGTGGAAGGGACTTTAGTTCCTGTGTCACAGTGGAAGGACTTTAGTTCCAGTGTCACAGTGGAAGGGACTCTAGTTCCAGTGCATTTCCACTTCTGCTTTTAAAGTGAGTGGGCTGAGATACGGTATTCAGTATTCACCAAGGTCCCAGCCTTATAACAAGTCATTTTAACTGATTCGGTTGACACCCACTCAATGAATCTCTAGACCCAGTAGCCACTCATATGTGATGCCAGGCTACTTTGGGTGTGTTTAGGCAGCCCAATTTTAATATTTGTTTGCACTAATTGGTCTTTTGACCAATCACATCAGGGGCTATATTTGAACAAACCAAATGCAATGGTGAATCTTAGGCCTAAAAAGACCAAACAACAACTTGTTTTAAATATGTCAAAATATAGTTACTGGCACCATAACTGCTCCCCGTGGGCATATACAGTAACACATACAAGGCAACTAAGGCTATGGAGGGTTTTACGCACATCCAAACTTTTCACAGGAGCTGGATAAAGATCCAATATAAAGAGAAAGTGGGAATGTCCACTCACTATTTTAATGTTCGCAAATGTAATGTTATATAAACATAGTGGAACCATCTTACAGATCATATTTGCACTTCTCCAGAAATAGCAGACGAAATGGCATTGCATTGGAGCCATGTACGTTCTCACCACAAACCCATGGATGGTGAATCTTTCTAAAAAGTTTGGTTTTTAATCTAATTTAACGTGAAAGAAAAGAAAACCCGAACACTGCTCTTGCCAGTATCACTGTAATCAAATTAAATGAAAAACAATCAATCGGTTTTTAAACCAACAACAATATTTCTAAAGTGAATTGGGTCAGAAGCATGATATCATAAATCACATCTCTCATTCCATGAGCATAAGGCAATGTGTGCACACGTAGGCTTAAGGGCTCTTCGGCAGGAGGCATAGATGTTTGTCCTATCCATTGAATATAGTTTACTAAATAGTATACACTAACCCTACAATAGACCTAGTTATAACAAACATGTAGCCAATCTAGTAAAATGTTTATTGGCTTCAACATGGAAATATTTGTCTACACACATTGCATTCACATTTCGAAAATGCAATGCATGTTTGAGCCATGGAGAATTGGACATTGCCCAAACGTTATAATAAGATTAGCCTACCATCACCTGATATGGCCTGTTAGTAACTTTGTCACGTGAAAGGTAAACAAACTAAAAGGAAAATAGTCTAGGCTACAAGTGGATTCAGCATCAAGGAATTCCTGCGATTTGAGTTAGGTCCAACAAATGAAAGTGGAAGATGCATTTTTCTTCCACATTTTTTGCAGTCTATTGTAATAACTTGATGTTCCTAAACAGACTTCCTACAGTCACTGACACCTTTCATGCAATAGGCATTGCACATAGGCCTAATGAGTCCAAACCTTTCACAGAAGCTGCATGGGCAAAAATAATGTCCAGTGTAAAGAAGAAAAGGGAATGTCTGTTGTCTGTTTTGCTGCTCTTGATATTTTTATAAAACATTGGATATAGGCTACTGGTTAGGCTACTGTGTGCTGCCGCTGGCAAAATTGATGCCATAACTAATTATGTTACCTCTAAGACTAGTAGTGCTGCTTGAAATTGGCACATTGGCGTACGTTTTTAAGGACACACCTCAAATATTTCCACTCCTCCCACCTCAGTGCAAGTGAGCTGATATAAGACAGGTAAATTACCAACCCTGGCGCCAGAGTTGGAAAATAGCAGAGCGCTGTCTTTTTATGTTGAAATTGCCAAAGGTTGTGCGTTTGGCACAAGCACCGTGGTAACAGCAGCCAAAAATAAAGCCCCAGATCTATTCACATCAGATCTTTTTCATAGCTGATCTGATTGGTAAAAAGACCAATTAGTCAAAAAAAGATCTGAATTGTCTGCCTGTGTAAACGCAGCCTTAAGGTTACATACAGCTTCACTCCATTGATCTACTTTCCTGATTGCACATGGGTGGAGTGGGATTTTTGGAGTAGTGGACACCTTTTGGTAACATGATATCCTCACTGGTCTCACTCCCATTCACAAGGGGGCAATAGGAACAGTTCTTATTTTTGTCTTTTCATTTTGTGAAAGCAAGGATGAGCCACTTTAGCCTGGCGAAAAAGATAGCAAGCTAGCTTGTTTTAAGACGTTGCCGACCGAGATTAACTGATTCCAGAGGGCAACCCAAAACATCGCCGGCTGAGGAGAGGCACTCGGAGCGGCCTGCTGGTTCGACTTAGGAGGCGCGCACACCACCCACCGCTTCCGAGTATATTACTCGCTAATGTTCAGTCTTTGGATAACAAAGTTGACGAGCTCAGGGCAAGGGTTTCTTTCCAGAGAGACATCAGGGCCTATAACATACTTAGTGTTACGGAAACATGGCTCTCTTGGGATATTCTGTCGAAATTGGTCCAGCCAGAGAGGTTCTCAGTTCATCGTGCAGACAGGAATAAATATCTCTCCGAGAAGCAGAAGGGCGGGGGTGTGTGTTTCATGATTAACGACTCATGGTGTAATTGTAGTAACATATAGGAACTCAAGTCCTTTTGTTCACCCAACCTAGAATACTTCACAATCAAATGACGACCGTATTATCTCCCAAGATAATTTTCCTCGGTTATAGCCACGGCTGTTAATTTCCCCCCTCAAGCCGATACCACGACGGCCCTCAAAGAACTTCACTGGACTTTATGCAAACTGGAAACCACATATCCTGAGGCTGCATTTATTGTAGCTGGGAATTTTAACAAAGCAAATTTGAGGACTAGACTTCCGAAGTTCTATCAACATATCGACTGTTGTACTTGCGCTGCTAAAACACACGACCACTGCTATTCAAACTTCCGCAAATCTGACCACGACTCCATTTTGCTCCTCCCTTCTTATAGGCAGAAACTCAAAAAGGAAGTACCCGTGCAAAGGACTATTTAACGCTGGTCTGACCAATCGGAATCCACGCTTCAGGACTGTTTTAAACATGCAGACTGGGATATGTTCTGGGTAGCTTGCGAAAATAATTTTGACGAATACACTGATAAGGTGACTGAGTTTATCAGGAAGTGTATAGGATATGTCGTACCCACTGTGACTATTAAAACCTACCTGAATCAGAAACTGTGGATAGATGGCAGCATTCGCGCGAAACTGAAAGCGTGAACCACCGCATTTAACCATGGCAAGGTGACTGGGAATATGGCAGAATACAAACAGTGTAGTTATTCACTCCACAACGCAATCAAACAGGCAAAACGTCAGTATAGAGATAAAGTGGAGTCGCAATTCAACGGCTGAGACACGAGACGTATGTGGCAGGGTCTACAGACAATCACGGACTACAAAAGGAAAACCAGCCACATCGCCGACACCGACGTCTTGCTTCTGGACAAGCTCAACACCTTCTTCGCCCGCTTTGAGGATAACACAGTGCCACCGACGCGACCCGCTACCAAGGACTGTGGGCTCTCCTTCTCCGTGGCCGACGTGAGTAAAACATTTAAACGTGTTAACCCTCGCAAGGCTGCCGGCCCAGACGGCATCCCTAGCCGCGTCCTCAGAGCATGCGCGGACCAGCTGGCTTGTGTGTTTACGGGCATATTCAATCTCTCCCTAGCCCAGTCTGCTGTCCCCACATGCTTCAAGATGGCCACCATTGTTCCTGTACCCAAGAAAGCAAAGGTAACTGAACTAAATAACTATCGCCCCGTAGCACTCACATCTGTCATCATGAAGTGCTTTGAGAGACTAGTCAAGGATCAAATCACCTCTACCTTACCTGTCACCCTAGACCCACTTCAATTTGCTTACCGCCCCAATAGATCCACAGACGATGCAATCGCCATCACTCTGAACACTGCCCTATCCCATCTGGACAAGAGAATACATATGTAAAAATGCTATTCATTGACTATAGCTCAGCATTCAACACCATAGTACCCTCCAAGCTCATCATTAAGCTCGAGGCCCTGGGTCTGAACCCCACCCTGTGCAACTGGGTCCTGGACTTCCTGACGGGCCACACCCAGGGGGTGAAGCTAGGAAACAACACCTCCACTTCGCTGATCCTCAACACTGGGGCCCCACAAGGGTGCGTGCTCAGTCCCCTCCTGTACTCCCTATTCACCCATGACTGTGTGGCCAAGCATCTGGCCCTTCATTGGACACTGTGTTAACAAACCTCCAAACGAGCTTCAATGCCATACAACACTCCTTCCGTAGCCTCCAACTGCTCTTAAACGCTAGTAAAACTAAATGCATGCTCTTCAATCGAACGCTGCTTGCTCCCGCCCGCCCGACTAGAATCACTACTCTCGGCGGGTCTGACTTAGAATACAGTGGGGGAAAAAAGTATTTAGTCAGCCACCAATTGTCCAAGTTCTCCCACTTAAAAAGATGAGAGAGGCCTGTAATTTTCATCATAGGTACACGTCAACTATGACAGACAAAATGAGGAAAGAAAATCCAGAAAATCACATTGTAGGATTTTTAATGAATTTATTTGCAAATTAGGGTGGAAAATAAGTATTTGGTCAATAACAAAAGTTTCTCAATACTTTGTTATATACCCTTTGTTGGCAATGACACAGGTCAAACGTTTTCTGTAAGTCTTCACAAGGTTTTCACACTCTGTTGCTGGTATTTTGGCCCATTCCTCCATGCAGATCTCCTCTAGAGCAGTGATGTTTTGGGGCTGTCGCTGGGCAACACGGACTTTCAACTCCCTCCAAAGATTTTCTATGGGGTTGAGATCTGGAGACTGGCTAGACCACTCCAGGACCTTGAAATGCTTCTTACGAAGCCACTCCTTCGTTGCCCAGGCGGTGTGTTTGGGATCATTGTCATGCTGAACGTTTCATCTTCAATGCTCTTGCTGATGGAAGGAGGTTTTCACTCAAAATCTCACGATACATGGCCCCATTCATTCTTTCCTTTACACGGATCAGTCGTCCTGGTCCCTTTGAAGAAAAACAGCCCCAAAGCATGATGTTTCCACCCCCATGCTTCACAGTAGGTATGGTGTTCTTTGAATGCAACTCAGCATTCTTTGTCCTCCAAACACGACGAGTTGAGTTTTTACCAAAAAGTTCTATTTTGGTTTCATCTGACCATATGACATTCTCCCAATCCTCTTCTGGATCATCCAAATGCACTCTAGCAAACTTCAGACGGGCCTGGACATGTACTGGCTTAAGCAGGGGGACACGTCTGGCACTGCAGGATTTGAGTCCCTGGCGGCGTAGTGTGTTACTGATGGTAGGCTTTGTTACTTTGGTCCCAGCTCTCTGCAGGTCATTCACTAGGTCCCCCTGTGTGGTTCTGGGATTTTTGCTCACCGTTCTTGTGATCATTTTGACCCCATGGGGTGAGATCTTGCGTGGATCCCCAGATCGAGGGAGATTATCAGTGGTCTTGTATGTCTTCCATTTCTTAATAATTGCTCCCACAGTTGATTTCTTCAAACCAAGCTGCTTACCTATTGCAGATTCAGTCTTCCCAGCCTGGTGCAGGTCTACAATTTTGTTTCTGGTGTCCTTTGACAGCTCTTTGGTCTTGGCCATAGTGGAGTTTGGAGTGTGACGGTTTGAGGTTGTGGACAGGTGTCTTTTATACTGATAACAAGTTCAAACAGGTGCAATTAATACAGGTAATGAGTGGAGGACAGAGGAGCCTCTTAAAGAAGAAGTTACAGGTCTGTGAGAGCCAGAAATCTTGCTTGTTTGTAGGTGACCAAATACTTATTTTCCACCATAATTTGCAAATAAATTCATAAAAAATCCTACAATGTGATTTTCTGGATTTTTTTTCCTCAATTCGTCTGTCATAGTTGACGTGTACCTATGATGAAAATTACAGGCCTCTCTCATCTTTTGAAGTGGGAGAACTTGCACAATTGGTGGCTGACTAAATACTTTTTTTCCCCACTGTATGTGGACAACTACAAATACCTAGGTGTCTTGTTAGACTGTAAACTCTCCTTCCAGACTCACATTAAGCATCTCCAATCCAAAGTTAAATCTAGAATCGGCTTCCTATTTCGCAACAAAGCCTCCTTCACTCACGCTGCTAAACATGCCCTCGTAAAACTGACTATCCTACCGATCCTTGACTTCGGCGATGTCATTTACAAAATTGCTTCCAACACTCTACTCAGCAAATTGGATGTAGTCTATCAGAGTGCCATCCGTTTTGACACCAAAGCCCCATATACTACCCACCATTGTGACCTTGTCACGATCGTCTGAAGAAGCGGACCAATACGCAGCGCGTGGAGTGAACATGATGACTTTTATTTAATAAAGCAACCACGAAAAACAACAAATGACGATAGTGAAGTCCTCTGTAACACTGACAGAAACATGGAACAAAAACCCACAAAACCAAGGAGAAACCACACAGTATAAATATGGCTCCCAATCAGAGATAACGAGCCGACAGCTGACACTCGTTACCTCCGATTGGGAGTCATATGACTAAACAAGCACAATCACCAAACATAGAAATCAACAACCTAGACACCCCAACATAGAAATACACCCAAACAAATGAAAATGAACAACCCTGGCTCAAATATCAAAGTCCATGGAGCCAGAGTGTCACAGTACCCCCCCCTAAAGGTGCGAACTCCGGGCGCACCAACATAAGGACTAGGGGAGGGTCTGGGTGGGCGTCTGTCCACGGTGGCGGCTCTGGCCCCAGTCGTGATCCCCACCCCACCACAGTCACAACCTGCTTCAGTAGCCTCCTCCCAATGACCACCCTCCAACTAACCCCACCTGGACTAAGGGGCAACACCGGACTAAGGGGCAGCACCGGACTAAGGGGCAGCACCGGGATAAGGGGCAGCACCGGGATAAGGGGCAGCACCGGGATAAGGGGCAGCACCGGGCTAAGGGGCAGCACCGGACTAAGGGGCAGCACCGGGCTAAGGGACAGTACCTGACTAAGGGGCAGCACCGGACTGAGGGGCAGCTCCGGACTGAATGGCGGATCCTGGCTGGCTGGCTCTGGCGGATCCTGGCTGGACGGCTCATGGCTGGCTGACGGATCTGGCTGCTCATGGCTGGCTGACGGATCTGGCTGCTCATGGCTGGCTGACGGATCTGGCTGTTCATGGCTGGCTGACGGATCTGGCTGCTCATGGCTGGCGGAAGGCTCTGGCTGATCCTGTCTGGCGGACGGCTCTGGCTGATCCTGTCTGGCGGAAGGCTCTGGCTGATCCTGTCTGGCGGAAGGCTCTGGCTGATCCTGTCTGGCGGAAGGCTCTGGCTGATCCTGTCTGGCGGAAGGCTCTGGCTGATCCTGTCTGGCGGAAGGCTCTGGCTGCTCCTGTCTGGCGGAGAGCTCTAGCGGCTCCGGTCTGGCGGACGGCTCTGAAGGCTCATGGCAGACGGGCGGCTTTGCAGGCTCAGTACAGACGGGCAGTTCCTGCGGCGCTTGGCAGACGGACAGTTCAGACGGCGTTGGGCAGACGGGCAGTTCAGACGGCGTTGGGCAGACGGACAGTTCAGGCCCCGTTGGGCAGACGGGCAGTTCAGACGGCGTTGGGCAGACGGACAGTTCAGGCCCTGTTGGGCAGACGGCAGACTCTGGCTGTCTGAGGCGCATCGTAGGCCTGGTGCGTGGTGCCGGAACAGGAGGTACCGGGCTGAGGACACGCATCTCAGGGCTAGTGCGGGGAGAAGCAACAGGGCATGCTGGACCCTGGGGACGCACCGTAGGCCTGATGCGTGGTGCCGGAACTGGAGGTACCGGGCTGAGGACACGCATCTCAGGGCTAGTGCGGGGAGAAGCAACAGGGCATGCTGGACCCTGGGGACGCACCGTAGGCCTGATGCGTGGTGCCGGAACTGGAGGTACCGGGCTGAGGACACGCATCTCAGGGCTAGTGCGGGGAGAAGCAACAGGGCATGCTGGACCCTGGGGACGCACCGTAGGCCTGATGCGTGGTGCCGGAACTGGAGGTACCGGGCTGAGGACACGCATCTCAGGGCTAGTGCGGGAAGCAGGAACAGGACGCACAGGACTCGGGGAACACACAGGAGGCTTAGTGCGTGGTGTAGGCACTGGTGGTACTGGACTGGAGACAGGAGGTGGTGCCGGAAATACCGGACCGTGCAGGCGTACTGGCTCCCTTGAGCACTGAGCCTGACCAACCTTACCTGGTTGTATGCTCCCCGTCGCCTGACCAGTACAGGGAGGTGGAATAACCCGCACCGGGCTATGTAGGCGAACCGGGGACACCATGCGTAAGGCTGGTGCCATGTAAGCCGGCCCGAGGAGACGCACTGGTGACCGGATGCGTGGGGCCGGCCTCATGACATCTGGCTCAATGCTCAGTCTAGCCCGGCCGATACGTGGAGCCGGAATGTACCGAACCGGGCTATGCCTACGTACAGGAGACACCATGCGCTCTACTGCGTAACACGGTGTCTGCCCGTACTCTCGCTCTCCACGGTCCGTCCAGGGAGTAGGCGCAGGTCTCCTACCTGACTTCGCCACACTCCCTTCTAGCCCCCCCCCAAGAAATTTTTGGGTAGTACTCTCGGGCTTCCAGCCTTGCCTCCGTGCTGCCTCCTCATATCGCCGCCTCTCGGCTTTAGCTGCCTCCCGCTCTTCACGAGGACGGCGATATTCTCCCGGTTGATCCCAAGGCCCCTCACCATCCAGAATCTCCTCCCATGTCCATGAATCCTTTATGGGAGTCCATAAATCCTGTGTCGGTAGGTCCTGTTGCCGCTTGACACGCTGCTTGGTCTTTTTGTGGTGGGTTTTTCTGTCACGATCGTCTGAAGAAGCGGACCAATACGCAGCGCGTGGAGTGAACATGATGACTTTTATTTAATAAAGCAACCACGAAAAACAACAAATGACGATAGTGAAGTCCTCTGTAACACTGACAGAAACATGGAACAAAAACCCACAAAACCAAGGAGAAACCACACAGTATAAATATGGCTCCCAATCAGAGATAACGAGCCGACAGCTGACACTCGTTACCTCCGATTGGGAGTCATATGACTAAACAAGCACAATCACCAAACATAGAAATCAACAACCTAGACACCCCAACATAGAAATACACCCAAACAAATGAAAATGAACAACCCTGGCTCAAATATCAAAGTCCATGGAGCCAGAGTGTCACAGACCTGTACACTCTCGTTGGCTGGCCCTCACTACATATTCGTCGCCAAACCCACTGGCTCCAGGTCATCTATAAATCACTTATAGGCAAATCCCCTTATCTTAGCTCATTGGTCACCATAGCAACACCCACCCGTAGTATGCGTTCCAGCAGGTATATCTCACTGGTTATCCCCAAAGCCAACACCTCCTTTGGCCGCCATTCCTTCCAGTTCTCTGCTGCAAATGACTGGAACGAACTGCAAAAATCTCTGAAGCTGGAGACACTTATCTCCCTCACTAAGTTTAAGCATCAGTTGTCAGAGCAGCTTACCAATCACTGCACCTGTACACAGCCCATCTGTATTTAGCCCACCCAACTACCTCATCCCCATATTGTTATTTACATTGTTATTTATTTTGCTCATTTGCACCCCAGTATCTCTATTTGCACATCATCTTCTGCACATCTATCACTACAGTTTTAATACTAAATTGTAATTATTTTGCACTATGGCTTATTTATTGCCTTACCTCCATAACTTATTACATTTGCACACACTGTATATAGATGTTCTATTGTGTTATTGACTGTACGCTTTGTTTATTCCATATGTAACTCTGTATTGTTGTTTTTATCGCACTGCTTTCCTTTATCTTGGCCAGGTCGCAGTTGTAAATGAGAACTTGTTCTCAACTGGCTTACCTGGTTAAATAAAGGTTAAATAAAAAAAATATTTAAAAAAATGCCTCCAACTCAATCATCAAGTTTGCAGACGACACAACAGTAGTAGGCTTGATTACCAACAATGACAAGACAGCCTACAAGGAGCAGGTGAATGCTCTGGGATTGTGGTGCCAGGAAAATAACCTCTCACTCAACATCAACAAAACTAAGGAGATGATCGTGGACTTCAGGAAACGGGACCGGAGTGGAGAAGGTGGAAAGCTTCAAGTTCCTTGGTGTACACATCACTGACGAACTGAAATGGACCACCCACACAGACAGTGTGGTGAAGAAGGCACTACATAGCCTTTTCTTCCTCAGGAGGCTGAAGAAATTTGGCTTGGCACCTAAAACCCTCACAAACTTTTACAGATGCACAATTCAGAGCATCCTGTCGGGCTGTATCACCGCCTGGTACAGCAACTTTCTCCGTCTTCAACCACAAGGCTCTCCAGAGGGTGGTGCGGTCTGCCCAACGCATTACCGGGGCCAACCTACCCGCCCTCCAGGACACCTACAGCACCCGATGTCACAGGAAGGCCAAAAAGATCATCAAGGACATCAATAACCAGAGCCACTGCCTGTTCACCCGGCTATCATCCAGAAGGCGAGGTGAGTCCAGGTGCATTAATGCTTAGACCGAGAGACTGAAAAACAGCTTCTATCTCAAGGCCATCAGACTGTTAAACAGCCATCACTAGCACATTAGAGGCTGCTGCCTATAGACATAGACTAGAAAATCACTAGCCACTTTAAAAAATGGAACACTAGTCACTTTACTAATGTTTACATATCTTGCATTACTCATCTCATATGTATATACTGTATTCTATACTATTCTAATGTATCTTAGTCACTTTAATAAGGTTAACATATCTTGCATTACTCATCTCATATGTAAATTATATACTGTATTCTATATTATTCTACTGTATCTTAGTCCATGCCGCTCTGACATCGCTTGTCCAAATATGTATATATTCTTAATTCCGTTCCTTAGATTTGTGTGTATTGGGTATACAGTGAGGGAAAAAAGTAATTGATCCCCTGCTGATTTTGTACCTTTGCCCACTGACAAAGAAATGATCAGTCTATAATTTTAATGGTACGTTTATTTGAACAGTGAGAGACAGAATAACAACAAAAAAATCCAGAATAACGCATGTCAAAAATGTTATATATTGATTTGCATTTGAATGAGGGAAATAAGTATTTGACCCCCTCTCAATCAGAAAGATTTCTGGCTCCCAGGTGTCTTTTATACAGGTAACGAGCTGAGATTAGGAGCACACTCTTAAAGGGAGTGCTCTCAGCTTGTTACCTGTATAAAAGACACCTGTCCACAGAAGCAATCAATCAATCAGATTCCAAACTCTCCACCATGGCCAAGACCAAAGAGCTCTCCAAGGATGTCAGGGACAAGATTGTGGACCTACACAAGGCTGGTGTCACACCCTGGCTCTAGGGACTCTTTTATGTTGAGCCAGGGTGTGTAGAGTCTATGTTTTGTGCTCTTGGTGTCTGTTCTAGTTTGTGTGTTTCTATGTTGGCCAGAGTGGTTCTCAATCAGAGGCAACGAGTGTCAGCTGTTGCTGGTTGTCTCTGATTGGGAACCATATTTAGACAGGCTGTTTTCCACAGTGTTTTGTGGGATCTTGTTCCAGTGTGGTTTGTGTTAGTACCGTTGGACTTCAAGTATCGTTTGTTGTTTTGTTTATCGTGTGTACACTTAATAAAATAAGTATGTTTGCCTTCAACGCTGCGCCTTGGTCCTCCTCCTTCGACGATCGTGACAGAAGATCCCACCAAAACAGGACCAAGCAGCGTGTCCAGGAGGAAGCGCCGGGTAAGGAGCTGGAGAGGTTGGCGATGGCCCAGGTGGGCCAATGGTGGTCCTGGGAGGACAAGCTCGCGGGAAAAGGGCCATGGGCTAAAGTTAAGGCCCTGGCGAGAGAGGAGCAACGGCGTCAACAGTGTCGTAAACGGACGGACGAGAGGCAACCACAAAAATATTTTATGGGGGGGCACACGGCATGGGCGACGGGGCAGCAGGAGGCAGCTACAGGGCGTATTGGGAGGTTAGGTGAGGAGGCCACCAGGTTAAGGGGGCTATTGGTAAGGAGAGAGCATGAGTTAGTGGGTCAGAGGACGGAGCTACTGGAGGCTAGAAGGGAGAAGGAGAGAGTAGAGGCAAGGCGAGAGGAACTGAGTAGGCAGCTGAGGGAGCGGAGGGTTATGAAGAAACCCAGTCCCACTCCTCACACCAAGCAAGTGGTGTGTGTCACCAGCCCGGTACGGCCCGTTCCTGCTCCACGCACCAAGCCAGGGGTGCGCATCGTCAGCCCGGTCCGGCCCGTTCCTGCTCCACGCACCAAGCCAGGGGTGCGCGTCGTCAGCCCGGTCCGGCCCGTTCCTGCTCCACGCACCAAGCCAGGGGTGCGCGTCGTCAGTCCGGTCCGGCCTGTTCCTGCTCCACGCACCAAGCCAGGGGTGCGAGTCGTCAGTCCGGCACAACCCGTGCCTGGGTCACCGGTGCCTGGTCAGGTACCGGTCAGCTGCTCCACATTGGAGCCTAAGCAATCCGCTCCACCGATGTCCAGTCCAGCTCCAGCCAGTGGGGCCAGACCGGACCAGGGGCACTACGGGGGGATTGTTGGAGGGTGGTGGTCAAGCCCGGAGCCGGAACCGCCTCCGAGGAGGAATGCCCACCCAGCCCTTCCCTGTTCGATTATGTTTAGGCACGGTCGCAGTCCGCGCCTTTGGGGGGGGGGGTACTGTCACGCCCTGGCTCTAGGGACTCTTTTATGTTGAGCCAGGGTGTGTAGAGTCTATGTTTTGTGCTCTTGGTGTCTGTTCTAGTTTGTGTGTTTCTATGTTGGCCAGAGTGGTTCTCAATCAGAGGCAACGAGTGTCAGCTGTTGCTGGTTGTCTCTGATTGGGAACCATATTTAGACAGGCTGTTTTCCACAGTGTTTTGTGGGATCTTGTTCCAGTGTGGTTTGTGTTAGTACCGTTGGACTTCACGTATCGTTTGTTGTTTTGTTTATCGTGTGTACACTTAATAAAATAAGTATGTTTGCCTTCAACGCTGCGCCTTGGTCCTCCTCCTTCAACGATCGTGACAGCTGGAATGGGCTAAAAGACCATCGGCAAGCAGCTTGGTGAGAAGGTCCCAACAGTTGGTGCGATTATTCGCAAATGGAAGAAACACAAAATAACTGTCAATCTCCCTCGGCCTGGGGCTCCATGCAAGATCTCACCTCGTGGAGTTGCAATGATCATGAGAACCGTGAGGAATCAGCCCAGAACTACACGGGAGGATCTTGTCAATGATCTCAAGGCAGCTGGGACCATAGTCACCAAGAAAACAATTGGCAACACACTACGCCATGAAGGACTGAAATCCTGCAGCGCCCGCAAGGTCCCCCTGCTCAAGAAAGCACATATACAGGCCTGTCTGAAGTTTGCCAATGAACATCTGAATGATTCAGAGGAGAACTGGGTGAAAGTGTTGTGGTCAGATGAGACCAAAATCGAGCTCTTTGGCATCAACTCAACTCGCCGTGTTTGGAGTAGGAGGAATACTGCCTATGACCCCAAGAACACCATCCCCACCATCAAACATGGAGGTGGAAACATTATGCTTTGGGGGTGTTTTTCTGCTAAGGGGACAGGACAATTTCACCGCATCAAAGGGACGATGGATGGGCCATATACCATCAAATCTTGGGTGAGAACCTCCTTCCCTCAGCCAGGGCATTGAAAATGGGTCGTGGATGGGTATTCCAGCATGACAATGACCCAAAACACACGGCCAAGGCAACAAAGGAGTGGCTCAAGAAGAAGCACATTAAGGTCCTGGAGTGGCCTAGCCAGTCTCCAGACCTTAATCCCATAGAAAATCTGTGGAGGGAGCTGAAGGTTCGAGTTGCCAAACGTCAGGCTCGAAACCTTAATGACTTGGAGAAGATCTGCAAAGAGGAGTGGGACAAAATCCCTCCTGAGATGTGTGCAAACCTGGTGGCCAACTACAAGAAACGTCTGAACTCTGTGATTGCCAACAAGGGTTTTGCCACCAAGTACTAAGTCATGTTTTGCAGAGGGGTCAAATACTTATTTCCCTCATTAAAATGCAAATCAATTCATAACATTTTTGACACGCGTTTTTCTGGATTTTTTTGTTGTTATTCTGTCTCTCACTGTTCAAATAAACCTACCATTAAAATTATAGACTGATCATGTCTTTGTCAGTGGGCAAACGTACAAAAATCAGCAGGGGATCAAATACTATTTTCCATCACTGTATGTTGGGAAATTGGGACAAGGCTGGAGATCACTGTCATGCTGATTGAGTTAGAATAACAGACTGGAAGCTTTAAAAGGAGGGTGGTGCTTGAAATCATTGTTCTTCCTCTGTTAACCATGGTTACCTGCAAGGAAACATATGCCGTCATCATTGCTTTGCACAAAAAGGGCTTCACAGGCAAGGATATTGCTGCTAGTAAGATTGCACCTAAATCAACCATTTATCGGATCATCAAGAACTTCAAGGAGAGAGGTTCAATTGTTGTGAAGAAGGCTTCAGGGCGCCCAAGAAAGTCCAGCAAGTGACAGGACCGTCTCCTAAAGTTGATTCAGCTGCGGGATCGGGGCACCACCAGTGCAGAGCTTGCTCAGGAATGCCAGCAGGCAGGTGTGAGTGCATCTGCACTCACAGTGAGGCGAAGACTTTTGGAGGATGGCCTGGTGTCAAGAAGGGCAGCAAGGAAGCCACTTCTCTCCAGGAAAAACATCAGGGACAGACTGATATTGTGCAAAAGGTACAGGGATTGAACTGCTGAAGACTGGGGTAAAGTCATTTTCTCTGAAGAATCCCCTTTCCGATTGTTTGGGGCATCCGGAAAAAGCTTATCCGGAGAAAACAAGGTGAGCGCTACCATCAGTCCTGTGTCATGCCAACATTAAAGCATCCTGAGACCATTCATGTGTGGGGTTGCTTCTCAGCCAAGGGAGTGGGCTCACTCACAATTTTGCCTAAGAACACAGCCATGAATAAAGAATGGTACCAACACATCCTCCGAGAGCAACTTCTCCCAACCATCCAAGAACAGTTTGGTGACGAACAGTGCCTTTTCCAGCATGATAGAGCACCTTGCCATAAGGCAAACATGATAACTAAGTGGCTCTGGGATCAAAACATCAACATTTTGGCCAGGAAACTCCCCAGGCCTTAATCCCATTGAGGACTTGTGGTCAATCCTCAAGAGGCGGGTGGACAAACAAAAACCCACAAATTCTGACAAATTCCAAGCATTGATTATACAAGAATAGGCTGCCATCAGTCTGGATGTGGCCCAGAAGTTAATTGACAGCATGCCAGGGCGGATTGCAGAGGTCTTGAAAAAGAAGGGTAATTGACTCTTTGCATAAACTTAATGTAATTGTCAATAAAAGCCTTTGACACTTATGGAGTGCTTGTAATTACACTTCAGTATACCATAGTAACATCTGACAAAAATATCTAAAAACATTGAAGCAGCAAACTTTGTGAAGACCAATACTTGTTTCATTCTCAAAACTTTTGACCACGACTGTACAGTTGAAGTCGCAAGTTTACATACATTTAGGTTGAGTCATTAAAACTGTGTTTTTCAACCACTCCACAAATTTCTTGTTAACAAACTGTAGTTTTGGCAAGTCGGTTAGGATGTGCATGACACAAGTAATTTTTCCAACAATTGTTTACAGACAGATTATTTCACTTATAATTCACTGTATCACAATTCCAGTGGGTCAGAAGTTTGCATACACTAAGTTGACTGTGCCTTTAACAGCTTGGAAAATTTCAGAAAATGATGTCATGGATTTAAAAGCTTCTGATAGGCTAATTGACATCATTTGAGTCAATTGGAAGTGTACCTGTGGATGTACTTCAAGGCCTACCTTCAAACTCAGTGCCTCTTTGCTTGACATCATGGGAAAATCAAAAGAAATCAGCCAAGACCTCAGAAATAAAATTGTAGACCTCCACAAGTCTGGTTCATCCTTTGGAGCAATTTCCAAACGCCTGAAGGTACCACGTTCATCTGTACAAACAATAGTACGCAAGTATAAACACCATGGGACCACGCAGCCGTCATACCGCTCAGGAAGGAGACGCGTTCTGTCTCCTAGAGATGAATGTACTTTGGTGCGAAAAGTGCAAATCAATCCCAGAACAACAGCAAAGGACCTTGTGCAGATGCTGGAGGAAACAGGTACAAAAGTATCTATTTACACAGTAAAATGAGTCCTATATCGACATAACCTGAAAGGCCGCTCAGCAAGGAAGAAGCCACTGCTCCAAAACCGCCAAATAAAGCGAGACTAAGGTTTGCAACTGCACATGGGGACAAAGATTGTACTTTTTGGAGAAATGTCCTCTGGTCTGATGAAACGAAAATAGAACTGTTTGGCCATAATGACCATCGTTATGTTTGGAGGAAAAAGGGGAACGTTTGCAAGCCGAAGAACACCATCCCAACCGTGAAGCACGGGGGTGGCAGCATCATGCTGTGGGGGTGCTTTGCTGCAGGAGGTACTGGTGCACTTCACAAAATAGATGGCATCATGAGGAAGGAAATGTATGTGGATATATTGAAGCAACATCTCAAGACATCAGTCAGGAAGTTAAAGCTTGGTCGCTAATTGGTCTTCCAAATGGACAATGACCCCAAGCAATTCCCAATTCCCTAGAGTGCCTGTTTAGGGTAAAGGAGTTTGAAGTCGCAAGGGTCAGGGCTGTACAGCAGGTCAACTAAACGGAGGTTCACAAAATAGTTGAAGGAGCGAGTGGAGCTGACAATATGGCGGTGGAGATTCAGAGTGTTGTTCAATAGTTGAGGGAAACTGAAATGCTGATCGTGAAGAAGATGGATTTTGTGGCGTTTATTGTGTATGTGATTCATTGTACTGCCCAAACAAACAAGTAGTCTAAGAAACTAGACAGGATTATATCTGCGACTTAAAGGTTCTTGGGTTTACAGGACTTCACAGCCGAAACATTGCAAGGAATACTGTTCGAAGATGCCCCAGGCCCCATAGACTGTAGGGATCGGAGTTGACATTTGAATCTTACTAAAGGAGTACATTGATTTTTGTTTTTGTTTCTTTATCTTTTGTTAAATATACGTTTTTTTTATCTCGTATACTACCCCGTACAGTGGGAGGCGGCATGCACCTCCAACGTATGTTTGCGGACCGCCATAATACCATAGAAGAAGAAGAAGAAGAAGAAGAAGAAGAAGAAGAAGAAGAAGAAGAAGAAGAAGAAGAAGAAGAAGAAGAAGAAGAAGAAGAACAACAACAACAACAACAAGAAAACCAGGAAGTGGCTCAGTTGCTCAGCTCGTCCCCTCGGGGGTTACGCTATGAAGTGCAGGAATTACCTAAGTCGCCTCTGTGGGAACCTGGCTATGTCTACTAGGTATTTGTGGCATTTGTTTTCTACTACCGCCTTTCTTTTAATGATTTGAGCATGTTTGGGTTGGGTGTTTTTCCTTTCCTACACAGTAGAAGGAGATTCAGAATTTACAGAGGGGAGTTCATTCTCCCTCTAGTCTTTCATGGGCTTGAGCTGGTTTCTCACTTCCATTCTGCCTCTCTTTCTCTCTCTTCTTCTCCCTCTCTCTCTCCAATGGGGTTGGAGGGGGAGGGTGTGTGTGTTGAGGCGGGGGAGGAGAGGGGTGGAATTTAATCAGCATCATGCATGAGCAAGGCAGCCATTTATCAGCAAACACACTGCTACAGTGGAGGAGGGATAGACAGGGGATGTGGGTGTCAGTGGAGGCTGCTGAGGGGAGGACAGCTCATAAAAATGGCTGGAACGGAGCGAATGGAATGGCATCAAACACATGGAAACCACCATTCCACCTCCAGTCATTACCACGAGCCCGTCCTCCCCAATTAAGGTGCCACCGACCTCCTGTGGTATGTGTGGACATGTTCCTATGTGTGTGCTCTTGTGTGTGTATGTGTGTGCATGTATGTGTGTGTGCTTGTGCGCGTATGTGTATGCATGCTTGCACACATGCACGCCCGTGTGTGAATGTGGATGCAGGGGTTTTTCAGCAGTAGTTGATTTGTATCCCTTCACAACTCCCTAGGGAAAGACAACCTCCCTCCTCCCCTCTCCCCCCTCATCCCTCTCATCACCCAAGGCTCTGGGGGCCTGGGTATCTGGGAACGCCCCCGGGGGGTTATCGGAAAATGCGCTGGCCCTGGCCAGCTGAGCCCCGATGGCACAGGCGGTGGCGAGGATGTTGATGGTGACAGCCAGGGATAAAGAGGGACTGTCGTGAGTCTCAATTGGGCCTCTCCTATTGTAAGCAGAGTGGCAGTAATTACCCAGGATACCATTGTGTAACAGCCTCTCAGACTCTATATGCACCCCCCCCTCTGTGTGGAAGGAGACTTAGAAGTATGGGGGCCACAGACGGATAATTACTGGGTTTATTTATGCCTCTGGTCACCCAGGGGGGAATGCACTCGGAATTACAAGTGTCAGAGAGGGGGTTGGAGATAGCCACCTCTCCGGATGAGGATGTGCTTTTTAGTGCATTAAGAAGTCCTAGTGCCTATAAGGTATAGTTTTGCCAGTATGGGTTTCTTCCCTTATCCTCCCCACTTCACTATTGTGGGCTTATATGGTTTGTGTGGAAGTAGGAGATATTCTTGTCGCTGTCTGTGTATGACTCAGTGTTTTTCCCCTCATCTAAGCCAGAGTCTGGAATAGACATACTTTACCAGTCTGGAAAGAGGGGTTTTCAATGGCTGTAGGGTTTTCAGCAAAGGGACACTGAACTGCTTCACTCATCCATGGACTAACAGAGCTAAAAGAGAGGAGCTTCTTGATGCCATATCACAGGGTGCAATTAGTGGGCTTGAGTCTACCCATCAAAGTTGTATTCACTTTCCTTGAGAAACTCGGATATGATTTGCTTGCCACTTTCTGTCATATTTCAATTTTTCACATTATTTTAATACTCACTGGCAACGTCAGTTCTCCTGTTATCTCTATGTTTAGATCCGCTTTTTCATATCTTGAAAAAAACTATTTCCCCAGGGAGTGGCAGCATTTTTCTTTTGTATAATGTATTAGTAAACGAGGCGAGCTTGTCTCATTACGTATGCCGTGGCATGCAGGAATTAAACTTTGATACGACCTACAGCTCTTAGCGTTTTAACAGCCGCTGTGTGACATTGTGCATTTCAAGCAAATTGCATCTGCCTTCATTGCAACGATCGCACGTGGCTTTTAACAAGATACACGGCCCAGTTCGCTCCCCTTTTTCCCTGTTTCTGAAATCATACATTCAGGATGCAGTTCGGTTGAGAGTTATGTCTAGACCTTCTCACACTCCTTTCAACACCCATAGCCTAGCCCCACTCTCTGTGCTCTCAGCTTTAAATCTTCACTAATAATACTGTGTGATACATCAATACATCTATGTATAGTAAATTAATTTAACAGTTTTTCATCACAGCGTCATGCCCATTTACCTATAGATGGTATGAAATCTGCATTATTCTGTTATTATGGTATTTGACAAGGTGTACCCTTATGCTCAGTGTTTTTTAAATTTTTTATTGCTGGTATGTCTCGTTACCTTCTTTAACTGTAGCTATACATTCAGATGAATTGCATGTGTAAATCTTTGAAAACATGTAAATTGTGATTTCTCCCTCACTCCCCATGTGTTACCAGAGTAACCAGCTGTAGGGTAATGAAATACAGGACAACATTGCCCTCCAGTGGTTTAGAGTGTATCAGACACTGACTGGAAGTTTTATGAAGTAAGCAAGTTATGGGTGTGATCTGATCTAGGGGCTCTATTCAATCAGTAGCACTGAAGTTCCTCTTTTTGGTTGATTGACAATTAAAGGCAATATTCCCGCGGTCGCAGAGACTATCAGATCTTATATCGGATCTTCCGCGATACTTTGGTGATACGGATTGAATCCAGTCTCTATCTCTCTCTCATTTTCACTCTCTCTCTCTCTCTCTCTCTCTCTACCTCTACCATACCTCTCTCTCTCTTCCTCTGCCCGCTAAACACACACACACACACACACACACATTCACTCACTCACTCACTCACTCACTCACTCACTCACTCACTCACTCTCACTCTTCCCTAATTTCCTACCTCCGTCTGTGTTGATGAGTGGTAGCTCTTTAATACATGAACAATTTATCCACTGGCTTTACACAGTGAGCCACATGTGGCACACAATGTTCCAATACATTTTTTGATCCTTCATGACTCATTATCCAAATGTAATCCTTTTCAAACGGACTGTTATTCACAAGATGACAGAGATGCATTTCCTGACTGAATCAAATTGATGTCATTATGATATCATGCAGAGAACATTTTTTTTAAAGACACCTGTTCTTTTATTTAAGACAGCAATGTTTTTTCTCACATACAAGAATAAAAGAATGGGTGACAATTTCTCATACAGATGATGTAGGATCTTAATTTGATCACTCTTTTGTTGCTGAGAATTTTCCTGCACCACAGGAAATGCAGATGAGCTTCGTGATTTACATAAATTCATTGAAAACCCACACTAACACAGCTTATATTAACAGTATTGCGCTTTTCATGTAGCTTACTTTTGGCCATCTAATATCCTAACCACCGATCAAGCAACATTATGAAATAAACGTTCAAATCTTGTTGCTGCAAGATCATTTTGCTGTGACAATACTGGTCAAATTAAGATCTGTATCTGTTTGAGCTTCAAAACTTTTTGTGTGACATTCAATACTTCAAAAAGAGAGAGGCAATGCTCTTTTCCCTGTGTCATAATGATAAGGAAGCAATGATATGCCTATATGGATGGAATCAATTCCTGAACCACTCAACATCCTCAGCCATCATCTGTATCTGGAGCATGCAAATGCAATATGATATCACCTGGCGTTGGGAACCGTGGGAGTAAGCAATCTCGGCTTGACATATCCTTGATGGATGTTCCTTACCTCGAATCCTGGGTCTGTGCTATGCTGAGTGTCATGTTCAATACACCACATTGTGGCAAAAAAAATTGTCCTCCTGTATCGGAGAGCTGAATGTTATTATTCTCAACTCCCCCACCATTGGCTTTGTCCTGTCCAAATGTCAGCTCATTCATCAGACTTCGGCCACTTGACTCTAAGGAAGGTACCAAGGGAAACAGGTTGGCTGGGTTTGGAGGGGAGAGGGAGGGAGGGGCTTTGATAGACAAGGTTATGAATTACTACAGCCTCTGTTTTCGCAAGACCTTTTGTCTTTCGGGGACCATTGAATCTGCACTCCAATGATGATTCAGGTGTTAATAACATTTTATTCAGAGGGCTACTTTGAGTGTGCTACTTTGAGGGCTACTCTTTATTCAGAGGCCAACTTTGAGATTAGGGAGAGAAATTGTCCATGAATGTCACCCCGGTGATTGGGTCAAAATGGAAGGCTGTCTGGAGCATTGTGTTGTGTAAGTGTGGCCCTCAAAAGGTGATTTTCCTGTCAATTTCTCCATAGGTAATGTAACTGATGCATACATTTGTCCATCAAGATTCAGACTTGGTCCTTTTACAAGGTGATAGGTTCCTAACTAGCAATGATATTATGTTTAAAATATAAACCTGATAACAAGCTAAGCTACCGATAAAGGATGGTCAATGTCAGTTATTTTCCAAGTCAATCATACAATCTTTGACTGGCATTGTAATACTGTGAAAATGACGAAATATGCTAATTCAGGTCTGAAATCTAACAGTAATGACGGAGCTGGCTGAATGTCCCGTCTCATTATTTCAGTTCTTGTGACAGGACGCAGTTTTCAAGACAGCCATCTGACGCTACAAGGTCATTAATTCAAAGCCAAGTTCTGCATAAATTTGACTGAGTAAAACAGTAGCTACATAAAACTTCAACCACTGTGTGTCACGCCATGTTACCATCAAAGACTTTGTCATTTCTACTGAGAAACAATGAAGGAAGATGATGCTACGTATCAAATGTTGCTTTTATTTCAAGAAATCATGACGGAAGTTCTATGGTGAAACAAACATTTGAGAACCTATTGAGAATATAAAATGCAGCTCAGATACATACAATATTGTAATGTACCTATAGAGAACTGAACACAGTGGCTTAGACCACTAAAACTTCCCAAGCCACGAGAACTAAACACTTTAATGGAAAAGATGAGATAACAGGACTCAGTGGAATGATTTGAATGAGACATATCTTAGCAAAGCGGATATAAAAGTGACCCGACTGAATGCATCCAGTTTTCTCCCCAATTCTACAGAGAGAAAGAATGAAAAAAAGCTCAGAGATCAAGGTCTAGAAACGTGAATTGAAGGATTCAGTTTAGTCAGTTTGTCCCTGTCAGTTTATGGCACCAAAGGAGTCAGTCCTGGGAGATTGGAGCGGATGACATATGGAGGTCACCGTCACGTCATCCCCAGTCCCTCACCTCCCAATAGGCTAGGAATCATGAAGTGCCACAAAACTGCATAGTTTTACACTATAGGATGGAACTGTATTGATTTAAGACATTCATTGAATGCATGTCCCTTGTTTTTCAATGACTAATATACACTGTGCTGTACAAACAGAATATTAGTCATATTTACATACATCTCATATATATTGAGTAGGTCTCTGTTTCTCATATTTGTCAATACAAATTAGTTCTTGTTTGAGGGAGAATTCTATTCATTTTGCCTTGTTGGGTGTTTTTGATCTTTAGAATATGTGTGAAAGGAGGCTTACTGTGAGATAGGCTATATGTATGGTTGTGTGCTTAGTGTCAACATATTCGGTGTGGATTCATGGTGAGTGTTATTCTCCATGCTGGAAGAATCTCGACTGTGTGAGTGTTCGAATCGAGGCACGACTTCCCACATCTAGGCGGTCGCCATGGAAACAATCCCACAATCCCTTAGACAATTTAGACCAGATAGGAGTTGCTAGCTGAAAAATATATTTATTTCTCCAGTTTTATATTTTATTTAATGTAAAATGCACTCTCTCTTTCAATTCACAGCTGTCCATGGATGTATAACATGCTGTTGTTGGGTAATGCTGAAAATTATTTTGTGTCAGAATATTTTGTGTGTGCTTCCTGCCTTGGGGATATGTTTGGCCAAGAACACATGTCAAATTAACAATGTCTTTCAATCCAAATAAGCAACTTCCTCTTCTCTCCCTCTGAATTAATGTGAAGACACCGGATAGGTTAAAGCGATGTGGTAGACATCTATGGGGCATTTGCCAATAATTTTTGCATCAATGAAGGAAAGATGAGGGGAGACAGCCACTTTAGACTTTTGAGATGCAGCCTAAGTCTTTGTGAGGACATAGACAAGAGCAAATGGGAGAAGACACAAGTCCTCCAACAGAACACAAGAGGTCAGCAGAGTTCTCCCTTTCCATCATGTTCTCTCTCGCTCCCTCTCTTTCTCTCTCTCTCGCTCTCTCGCTTTCTCTCTCTCTATCTTTCTCGCTCTCTCTCTCGCTTTCTCTCTCGTTGGCTGCTACGAAAAGTAAATTCTGGTAAATTCTGACCTAATCTGTATCCCTTCTAGCCAAAACTCACCATGTTCAAACCAAATGCTTACTGCAAAGAATAATACAGTTTGACATGATGTCTAATGGTGTATAATAGTAACGGGTCATTAGAGAACAGCAGTTCACAAACCTCCCATACTCTAACATTGGACTATTTTGTTTCATGTTTTTATTATCACGTGCACAAGTACAGTGAAATGCCTTTCTTCCTGTCTCTTTCCTAACAAACAGTCATCAATATCAGTAGTAGTAGAAAAATAAAATAAAGTCAGGTAGAACAAAAAGACCTGAGAAATAGAAATAAGAACACGAGAAAGTAAGCCTGTGTAGTAGTATTCCACCTTGTTCCTATATTGTCCTTTTGCTCGTTTTGATGGCTCTGCGGAGGTCATAGCGGGACTTCTTGTACTTGTTCCTGTCCTCAGCCGTAGCCTCGGGGTTGGCTGCGATAGCCCTGTGTGCGGTAGCCCTGTCCTTTAGTTTAGCACCAACCTTAATCCAAGGCTTTTGATTGGGGAAGCAGCGAACCTTCATTGTGGGGACAACGTCAGCGATGCATTCCCTAATGAAGCCGGTGACGGAGGTGGTTAGCTCGTCGATGCTATCGGTGGAGTCTCAGGACATATTCTAGTCAGTGCTAGCAAAGCAGTCTTGTAGCATAGCCTCCGATTCGGAGGACCATTCCTCAACGGAGAATGTCACGGGTACTTCCTGTCTGATCTTCTGTTCGTAGACAGGAAGCAGGAGTAATGGGGGCGTGGGAGGGCCTTGTATGCTTGCTTGTAGGTAGAACATGGTTTCCCAAACTCGGTCTCAGGACCCCAAGGGGTGCATGTTTTGGTTTTTGCCCTAGCACTACACAGCTGATTCAAACAATCAACTAATTTGAATCCGCTGTGTAGTGTTAGGGCAAAAACCTAAATGTGCACCCCTTGGGTCCCCAGGATCGAGTTTGGGAAATGCTGGAGTGGAGTAACAGTGGTCTAGGACTTTATCGCCCCTAGTGGCAAAGAAAATGCATTGATGGATGTTGGGCATTACCTGTCTTAATGACGCAGAATTAAAATCACCGGCAACAAGCATGGTTTCCTGCTTGTTTATAGCCTCTTACAATTCATTCAGTGCCAGCTTGTTGTTTTTCTTGTCCTGAGGTGGAATATATACTGCAGTCACAATAACTGCTGAACACTCTCTCGGGAGGTAGAAGGGTCGGCATTTGACAATCAGGTATTGCAAGACGGGTGAACAACTAGAGTCAGCACACCATTTTCTGTTGATGAAGAGGCATACTCCTCCCCCTCTCTTGTCTGCTCTGTGAATATTTAATATATCAAGTTGGATAGCCATGGGGGTATCTTATCTGAAAGCTATGTTTCAGAAAAGTAGAGAATATTGCAGTTACGAGAGTCCCGTTGATAGCAAATCCACGATCGGAGGTCATTCATCTTATTATCAAGTGACCAATAGAATGAAGGGAAGAGGTGGCCGGTTTTCCCTTCGCCTTAATCTCACCAGGGCTCCCCCTCTCCTGCCTCTTTTTCGCCTGCATTTCCTATTGGATAGCCCAAAAATTGGGTCAGAAGTTGAGTTGAAGTTGAAGCCGGAAATGGGGTTAGTAACTGCCGATCTGATATTCAGAAGATGTTCAAAAGTTTTTGTAAATCATAAGAAATTATAGTGGATACATTTTGTGCAAAAAAAGGAAAGATAAACGGCAAAATAATCACAAAATAGCAAAGTTGGGTCAGAGCTCGCAAGATGGCAGCCATACAGTACAGCGTCATCCTTCAAATAGTGTCCATATGTTCAATGGAATGCCATGACACCAGAGAGCGATATTGATCAATCTCCAGAGGCCAAGAGGCTAATTTAAGCTTTGTGGTTGGCTAAGAGCAGATATTTAAAGTCCAGCGCCTCATCAACAGCTGTAATGTGGCGCCACAGCACCATAGGAAACTAGGAGACGGCTATTTTTAAGATACAAAAACTCCACTTTGGGGTCAGTGAGGGTAATGGAAAATAAACTGAAAATGCCACGTTATAATGTGCTAACCCTGTCGCTCAGATGATGCCTGTGTCCAGGCATGGACGTTAGTTACCCACCCTGCCCTTCCTTGTCTCTAGTCATTTCCTCTCGGCCCATTCTGGCCGCATGTTGGACCTGACCAGGCCGTTCCTGTTTGGATTCCTGTTGTAGGAAGAGCTACATTCGCCATGGAACATTTTGTTTGGAGTGTTGCCCTGGGTTGCTGTGGTGCCAGGTTCTTTCCCTATTTGTCCACCAGACATTAGCTAGTAGTTAAGGAGGTTGAGAAGGGCATTGGAATTAACTGTTAGCGTGTATGGTTGTTAAGGCATCAACAAAATGGTCCAGACATAAGTGTTCTTTCTTACCCAGCCAAGCACAATCAAAACATGCTGTATGTTTTGTAGCTATTGCTTAGTATGTTCTCAATGGTTTCATTTAATATGAATTATTCCTGGATTGGAATGGTTTTACAGAGGAGCCTGGACACACCCAACTTTGCTTGAACAACAACTTTTTTAGCACAATATCTGGTGGAATAAAACGTAATCTTGTTTTATGAGCTCCTCTGGTGAAATATTACCACATAGTCAATATCTCCAAGGCCAAAAAGTTACACTACAATACATTTGGGTTAAAAAGTAACCCATAATAGCCTATCACTAATTAACCCATAAAAGGAATTTGCTCTTCATCACACTATACTGTATCTGAAGGGAAAAGGAAGGCATTTCATGACAAACTTGATTCTGCTCTAGTGAACACACAAGGGAAAGAAAATCAATGTCATAGCAAGCTTCCTTATATTCCATCTCATGCTCATTGTACTTTTTCAACAGGAAACAATATATCCATTGTCTCCCTCACTCTCCACCCCTCAATGCTCATGTATGCCTCACTGTGCTCCCCCTCTACAATTTTATGTTTTATTCTCCCACTTTTTGACTACATTTGTCACTCAGTAGCAGTCCCTTCGCACATTTGAATAGGCCGTGGCAGCTAGCTAGCCTGGCAGCTGTCTCTTGAGTTTGATATATGGTCAATTTCTCTCCCAAAGAGAGCTAGCCAAGGCCAAGGCTCCTAAATAGACATTGAATGTACATGACCTCGCCTTTCCCTTAACTTCAGGACTGTCATGCTAAAATAGCTACTACCGTCAATTATCACTACCAGGGCTGAGCCTAGGCATAAGATACATAAGTGATCGATCGCTTAGGGCTCCGCTAGGGGGCCCCTGACCCATTTTATAAAATGTATTATTATTATTATTATTATTATTATTGAACTCAGTCAGGGTCTCAACTTACTGATGAGAGTTAAAATAGTTGTAAGGTGCAATTTCGAAATTTGGTTCTGCATCAGCAGTTTTTCTCTTGTTATGTCAGTCACTGACAGTCACTCAATTAGCCCATGTCAGCCCATTTTTTTAGATTGATAAGTTAGTCTAGCAAGCTATCTAAAGTTGTTGTAATCATGGTCAAGGGGCCCTGACCTCCAGGGGGCCCCATTGATTTTCTTAGTCACTCTCAGATATCATATTATTATGGCAAATTGTGTAGAATTGCAGGAAATTAAATTTAAAACAAATAAAATAAGATCTTTCCGACCCATGTGAAAATTAGTAGAATTGCATGAAATTAGTTATAAAATTGCAAAATCTTCTCTGCGTCCCATGGCAAAATGCGTAGAATTGCAGGAAATTAACTTCACCGTCAAGAAGGGGGCAACTAAAATGTTTTGCCCATGAGATGTGTGTGTGTGGGGGGGGGGTCACAAAAGGCCTGGCCACTACCATTGGAGTGGTATCATGACTTTCTTAGTAAAGTTGTAGAGGACACAAATCCCTGTCTCCTAAGTATTCCACAGTGATGCAATGTCAGCACAGTACTAGTCTGAAGAATTAGTACTAAGGAAGAATTAAGGAATACTTTTTCACTTCTCTCATTGGATTCCCAAACCCCGGGCTTGTCTGTTGAATCTGCTTTGCGAAGCGTTCCCGGAAGTATCACGATGTTGGGCATCTGGGTTTAGAAACTCTGTGGTAATATATTATATTATCGGGATTTGGTGGAAGGATGGCCACATGAAATCTAGTGGGCCTGTGCTCCCCTCTACAGTCGGGTTAGCACACTAGGCTATTCCACAGAATTGCAGGACAAATATAGAAAGTCAAGGAGGAGGAAGAGGAGGAGGAGGAGGAGGACATGGAGGAAAGGTTGATGTGTATGACCTCACGCATCTTTAAACATCAATTAAAGCAAATTATTATAAAATAACAGAGGCATAACATGCTTATGTTGGTGGTGGCTTATATTCAGTCTCTGTTCTTATAATCTGATTGATGTTTATTATACAGTATTTTGTTCGTTTATTTAAGAATTGTTTCACTATTTTTGAACCAAATCTCTATTTTTGATGTAAATGGCATGTTATAGAAGGGTCCAGACATTTTTTTTTTAGATTTCATTTGGTTTTGAGAAACGTACCCCACCCGCAATAGACTTCCTCATCCTCGTTGTGTAGTATGGGGGCACCTAAAAAACATGAACAAAGGCTCCAAAAACACACAAATACATCCTTTTAGTAACGGCAAAGCTCTCAGTATAGATATAAAGGTCTTTAGATGTTGTACACATGAGATTGTGTAATTCTGAATTTGATCTACAACGTTATATTCCATTTTGTTGGACTCGAGCGATACATTTTTGCGTGCGAGAATGCTTTCTCGTTCCCATTGTGGCGATACAAGAAACAAGAAAGCATGCTCGCACACGAAAATGTATCCGGACCTTTGCCACTTGTGACCGGACCATCTCAAATAATATTTGAGTACCCCTGGCCTAAACGTTAATATGTTTATGTGTAATGGATGTCACGCTGCTTGCTTAGTATGTACCATTTCCTCCAATGAGGCTTGAACCCAGGACCTCTACCTTACTAGCGCATGTAACCGCCCTCCCAAATTGTCCAACCAGTCGGTGCCACAGATACTTCAGGCTGCAGAGTAAGTTTGACACATCTCCATGTGCTACACATGCAGATGGAATAGCCTGCCCAAAGTGAAGCCATAAATTACATTAGCCTATGATAGGACTACCTCTTAACATTATAATTCAATCCATGATGTAGCCTAATAAGGAAAATATGTTATGCTCAATGACAGAATCGCATCTCAACACACCAATACAGGGGACAGGAAACTCTTTACATTCATAAGAACTATATTTTCCACAAAAATAACCTTTACAAGCCAATGAAGAATGATTTAAGAACCTTTATTTTTAAGATTGTAGGAACGGTTTGACCCAGGATGAACCCAGCTGTTTTTAACACTGTCTTTAGCAGTCTATTTAGCCCTCGTCCTGTGGTTTCTCTGCATGTGTGTCCCCTTGGTGCTAATAGTAGAGTATGTTGTCAGTTTAACAAAATGTCTATGGTTTTCCCAGTCATAAGCTGCAGACTGCCAGACCAAATGGATCCAAGACCTCTTGTTTTGCTCTCATTATGCCCCTATTTTTTCCTGTTCGTTTGATTTCCTGGTGGTGAGTATTTTAGCAGATGTTTTTCCCTGGAGAAATCATTGGAGGATTGTTACAGCCCCATTGAAATCCATCTATCCACTGTATCAGTATAGTAAATGGTCAACGGGGAAATTAGAAAAAGAGCAATCTGAGCGTTTTGTCTCCTTCCTTCTTAGTATGACTGTTGATGTTACAAGAGAATCATTCAGCTCCTGAGAGCTGTAATTGTGGTTTGAGATTAGGGTTTAGTCTTCCATTTCAGAATAGCCTCCAAAAAACGAACCTCATATAAACAAAGTATGAATGAAATACCTCAACTCTGGCTAGCTCAATCAGTCCCTTCAATGCCTCTTTCTTTCTGACCTTGCCTCTGTCGAGGAAGCTGTTTGAAGCCACAACAACCAACCAACTGACTACAGATGTAGGATCTTTATTTGATCAATCTTGTTGCTGAGAATGTTCCTGCAAAGCAGGAAATGCAAACTTGAAGTGTATTAGATTTTTTTAAAGGATTCTAAAGTATGCAATTTCCACTTCGACATTTCAGACTTGATTTGCTCTAACGAAAAATGTATCAACCCCTACAAAAATGTATATTAATTATAATCCACATAATAATTCACATTTCCTGTTGTTGCAGGATTCCTTTCCTGCTGTAGCAAACTGGCTGAAATTAAGATCCTTCATCTGTAAACCCTTCTGGACATTTCCCTCGTGATAGGTTAGCAACATGTCTCTTCAATCATATGAGCGCTCATTCTCAATGGCCTCAATAGATTCTTTGCAGGCATTCTTCTGTCTCCTTTTCCCATCACAAGGTATCTATTTACAGATGGTGACATAATAGACAGACAACTGTCCGATTGCCCTAGATATCCCCAGGGCAGATGTCATATTGCCCTAGATATCCCCAGGGCAGATGTTTGATTGCCCTAGATATGCAGGGCGGATGTCCTATTGCCCTAGATATCCCCAGGGCAGATGTCCGATTGCCCTAGATATCCCCAGGGCAGATGTCATATTGCCCTAGATATCCCCAGGGCAGATGTCATATTGCCCTAGATATCCCCACAGCAGATGTTTGGCATGCCAGTGCATGGCGGAGGTGCCTCGGCCCATACACCCTTATTGAGGGACGGGAGTATGGGCCGCTTGTGTTAGGTCTTGGTTCACACTGCCTTTACCTTCTTTCATCGCTCCAAGAGTGTGAACCCTAGGAACTAAGTGGTACATGGTCATTGCTAGATTGGCTACAGCTCATTGCAGGGCAGTATAAGAGTGTGAGGAGTGCACTGATGAGCAGGAGTGAATTGTTTGTGTCCGTGCGTGTTGGCTCACTTGGTAGAGCATGGTACAGAGAAGAGAGAAAAAAGTATGAAATGTATGCACTCACTACTGTAAGTCGCTCTGGATAAGAGTGTCTGCTAAATGACGTAAATGTGTGTGTGATCGAAAGACAGAAGATAGGGAGTATGGTGCAACAGGCCATGTGGGGGTCCAGTGATCATAAGATATGTGCCAAATTTCTGTATCACTCCCATCGAAATCCTGAGCTGGAAATCCCTGTTTGTTGTTTCAGAAAGGTTCTCAGGCAAAGTGTTTAGTTAGCGACCCAAAGCTTTCATTAAATCGGCTTTAAAAGATTATTGACTTCGGGTGTGCACAGAACGCCTCTGGCTAAACCTTTTCATTTGTTTGCATTCTAACCTGACAGAAAACCTTAGGCCTATAGGCATACCTCTTTGAGACTCCAATTGGAAATGTGGTTATGGGTCAAGTTCAGTCACAAAGTGAACATGACTGTCTCTTCTTACTTTCACTTTATGTTATGGTAGGGGAGAATGGGGTAAGTTAATGGTAGGGGAGAATGGGGTAAGTTAAGCCAAAGGGTAAGTTGAGCCACCCCTTGTTTCTAGGAAACCATACACAAAATTAATAATTTGACCAAATATTTAGGAAGAGATCATCATTTCATGGAGTCTGTGAAGGAAGAAACCACATGGAAAAAAAAGTGGTAAGCAAGTTAGGTCCACGAAAGTGGTTTTTCACAAAGTCAAATAAATGTATTGTGTTAGAGGTTTCATTATGCTTGTATCTAAACCAAAATATATAATTTAAAAGTTGTTCTATACATCAGTTGGGGTCTCTATAAGCTTTGAGGTCCTAAACCTAGCATGGAAGTGCCTCCTTGTAGCTGTGTGGGCACTCCTTCAAGACTGTTGGAAAAGCATTCCAGGTGAAGCTGGTTGAGAGAATGCCAAGAGTGTGCAAAGCTGTCATCAAGGCAAAGGGTGGCTATTTGAAGAATCTCAAATATAAAATATATTTAGATTTGTTGAACAATTTTTTGGTTACTACATGATTCCATATGTGTAATTTCATAGTGTTGATGTCTTCACTATTATTCTACAATGTAGAAAATAGTAAAAATAAAGAAAAACTCTATGAGTAGGTGTTCTAAAACTTTTGACCCGTAGTGTATGTAGATATCTTTGTTAGAAGGAATACTATACCTTGACGGAGTGATGCTGAATGTAAGAACTTTCTGAACTTACCCCACTCTCCCCTACACTGAAGATGGACTATCTGGCCACAGCAGTGAGGGAAGAGTTAAATGTTAGGAGGACACATCCCTTTCAGACAAGACAGCTGCAGCCTTGACAAAGTGAAAAAATAAACGAAAAGAACCTGGCCGTATGCCCAGAGCCAGAGCTGTGTGTACATGCAGAAACCATATTTTCACGCCAAACTCCACGAAATAGAGCATAACAGAGTATAACATCACAAAGATACATTATCGAGGATTCAGTTTCCGGGGCTATATAGTATTTCAAAAGTAAAGGCCTCTGGAATGAGCAGGAATTTAATGCAACATTTTCTTCGACACTTGTTGTTGACATTCTTATTATTTCCCTCAGAAGTAGATGTGAGTCCTTATCAAGAACACAGCTTCCTCCAGCTGATGGGAAGCAACTTGGGAGGACTTTCTGTTGTGTCTACCTTTCTGTATTTTGAAGAAGAAGAAAGAGAGTCCCATCAATGCTGGCCTTTTATCTCTCCATCGAGGTCGTCCCCCTTTTCATGTGCTGTCTATCTGTCTGCCACCCAGGTGTGATGTTGTCAAGGCACTCAAAACCATTTTGGCATTGGAAGGAAAGTCAAGGCGGTGCAAAATTCCAGCTAGCCCTATGATTCCACATGGTTGAAGAATTAACTAGGTCACAGCATGAGTAGGCAACTAGTGTTCCTAACCACAGGGGTGGGGAAATTAGTGCATATTTTGTCTTCTATAGTATAGTCATGTAACTCCTGAAACAAATGCAGTGTCACTAACTTTGCAAGTTACACCTTTGGTGTTAATAAGATGCAGTTACCTATGGAAGATCTCTATACAAAAATAAGCTGAATACATACAACACCACGGTTCAATTTACCATAATCATGAGGACAATTATACTCCACACAAGCATACAGTATTTCCTTGCAGGTTCATATTCTGCACAATTATGATAACTTAGCAACATTTAGCTGAGGATGATCCTGGTTTAGAAAAACAAGCCCAATCCAGTAAAGTATAGGACAGAACTATCCATCGGGCTTATACTGAAACACAAAATTGTGTTTTTTTCCCTGTGGGTTCAGTGAGGGTCATTGGCAGAGCAGAGAGAGCAGCAAATGGGAAAATTGACATCATGGTTTAATGTAGTGATTATCAGTATTGGGCTGAATACAGAGAGAAGAATGACCCTCTCTGTTTGGATGTAAAGTCTGTGCTGGGTGAGCCCAGCTGCCTGGAACTCACATGAACTTTGCTCTCCCAAATACTGTTCTCTCCACTCGTTGTTTCGAGAGAGAGAGAGAGAGAGAGAGAGAGAGAGAGAGAGAGAGAGAGAGAGAGAGAGAGAGAGAGAGATGGACAAATGATTTGGCGACCCTATTGGACCCTTAATAGTCATGCCAATTCAGCACATTTGAGTGTGAACTTGAGGCAGGCAGGCAAGAAGGAAAGAAAAAAAGGAGAGAAAGAAAGAAAAGTCAGAAATGGAGTCACCTGCTATATTGTTTATTATTATTATGTATCCTGCTACCAGTCACTTTCTCCTAATCCCTGCCTACATGTGCATATCTACCTCAACTACTCCTCCAGTTCCCCTGCATACTGTAAATTTGGTACGGTCACTGACCCTGTATATAGCTTACTCTCTCCAGTTTTTGTGTGTTTTTTTTAATTTAGTTATACTATTTTTATATTGAATACTGCATTGTTAGGAAGGGCTTGCAAGTTAAGCATTTCACTGTACTTGATTGTGATAAATAAAACTTTTCAGACAAACATCAGCTAGCTGTAGGCCATTAGAGTTACTCACATGAAGGGGCATGATTAAACATGCAGGTATTTCCTCCTCTCTGTCCTGACTTATTGACTTGACACAGCCTGTGGATGTGAGCATGGGCCTATCTGTTTGGCTGTCTGTGTTTCTGCATATTTTAGTAGGAAAAAGTGGACCTTCAGAAAGTATTCACACCCCTTGAATTTTTCCAAATGTTGTTTTGTTACAGCCTGAATTTAAAATGGATTAAATTGAGATGTTGTGTCACTGGCCTACACACAACAACCATAATATCAAAGTGTAATTATGTTTTTCAAAGTTTTTACAAATTAAATAAAAATGAAAAGATGAAATGTCTTGAGTCAATAAGTATTCAACTCATTTGTTATGGCAAACCTAAATAACTTCAGGAGTATAAATATGCTTAACAAGTCACATAATAAGTTGCATGGACTCACTCTGTGTGCAATAATAGTGTTTAACTTGGTTTTTGAATGATTACCTCATCTCTGTACCCCACACATACAATTATCTGTATGGTCCCTCAGTCGAGCAGTGAATTTCAAACACAGATTCAACCACAAAGACCAGGGAGGTTTTCCAATGCCTCACAAAGAAGGGCACCTATTGGTAGATGGGTAAAAATATAATAAAAAGCAGACATTGAATATTCCTTTGAGCATGGTGAAGTTATTATTTACACTTTGGATGGTGTATCAATACACCCAGTCACTACAAAGATACAGGCATCCTTCCTAACTCAGTTGCCGGAGAGGAAGGAAACCGCTCAGGGATTTCACCATGAGGCCAATGGTGACTTAAAACAGTTACATAATTGAATGGCTGTGATAGGAGAAAACTGAGGGTGGATCAACTAAATTGTAGTTACTCCACAATACTAACATAAATGACAGAGTGAAAAGAAGGAAACCTGTACAGAATACAAATATTCCAAAAGAGGCATCCTGTTTGCAAGAAGGCACTAAATTAACTTTATGTCCTGAATACAAAGAGTTATGTTTGGGGAAAATCCAATACAACACATCACAAAGTACCACTCTTCATATTTTCAAGCATGGTGGTGGCTGCATCATGTTATGGGTATGCTTGTCATCGGCAACGACTGGGGTGTTCCTGAGTGGCCTAGTTACAGTTTTGACTTAAATCAGCTTGAAAATCTATGGCAAGACAAGCAATGTCTGGCAATGATCAACAACCAACTTGACAGAGCTTGAAGAATTTAAAAAAGAATAACGTGCAAATATTGTACAATCCAGGACTGCAAAGCGCTTAGAGACTTACCCAGAAAGACTCACATCTGCAATCGCTGCCAAAGGGGATTCTAAAATTCAGTGGCATGCAAAAGTATTCACCCCCCTTGGCATTTTTCCTTACAACCTGTAATTAAAATAGATTTTGGGGGGTTTGTATCATTTGATTTACACAACATGCCTACCACTTTGAAGATGCAAAATATTTTTTATTGTGAAACAAACAAGAAATAAGACAAAAAAAAACAGAAAACTTGAGCGTGAATAACTATTCAAAGTAATACTTTGTAGAGCCACCTTTTGCATCAATTACAGCTGCAAGTCTCTTGGGGTATGTCTCTATAAGCTTGGCACATCTAGCCACTGGGATGCCCATTCTTCAAGGCAAAACTGCTCCAGCTCCGTCAAATTGGATGGGTTCCGCTGGTGTACAGCAATCTTTAAGTCATACCACAGATTCTCAATTGGATTGAGGTCTGTGCTTTGACTAGGCCATTCCAAGACATTTTAATAGTTCCCCTTAAACCACTTGAGTGTTGCTTTAGCAGTATGCTTAGGGTCATTGTCCTGCTGGAAGGTGAACCTCCGTCCCAGTCTCAAATCTCTGGAAGACTGAAACAGGTTTCCCTCAAGAATTTCCCTGTATTTAGCGCCATCAGTCATTCCTTCAATTCTGACCAGATTCTCAGTCCCTGCCGATGAAAAACATTGCATGTGTAATTCCCACCGTAAAGCATGGAGAAGGAGGTGTTATGGTGTGGGGGTGCTTTGCTGGTGACAGTCTGTGATTTATTTAGAATTCAAGGCACACTTAACCAGCATGGCTACCACAGCATTCTGCAGCGATACGCCAACCCATCTGGTTTGGGCTTAGTGGGACTATCATTTGTTTTTCAACAGGACAATGACCCAACACACCTCCAGGCTGTGTAAGGGCTATTTTACCAAGAAGGAGAGTGATGGAGTGCTGCATCAGATGAACTGGCCTCCACAATCACCCGACCTCAACCCAACTGAGATGGTTTGGGATGAGTCGGACCGCAGAGTGAAGGAAAAGCAGCCAACAAGTGCTCCTTCAAGACTGTTGGAAAAGCATTCCAAGTGAAGCTGGTTGAGAAAATGCCAAGAGTGTGCAAAGCTGTCATCAAGGCAAAGGGTGGCTATTTGAAGAATCTCAAATATAAAATGTGTTTTGGTTTGTTTAACACTTTTTTGGTTACTACATGATTCCATATGTGTTATTTCATAGTTTTGATGTCTTCACTATTATTCTACAATGTAGAAAATAGTAAAAATAAAGAAAAACCCATGAATGAGTAGGTGTGTTCAAACTTTTGACTGGTACTGTATATACACACACACACACACATATATTTCCTGAACGTTCTTACATCTCCAAGATATAGGACAGACACTTCAAAACCTTATTCCTTATAATAGATTTTGACTCTCTTTTTTTGCCATTCATGAAAGTGTTATTCAATGCGTTTCTATGGGCTATAGTAGTAAAGGCTAAATTCAATACTATAATAAAAAAATATATACATAAAGCAGTCCTAACCCCCCAACCCCCCCCCCCCCCCCCTCCCCCTCCAGTACATTTAAGGTGTACCATTCACTAGACTACATTCACTCTAAATTGGACCGTTGTTTGCAGGGGAAAACAGTCAATGGAGGTATAGATAAGTATGTGTGTGAGCCTGAGAGAAAAACTTGTCAGACTCATTGAAACTAACTGGGAAAGAGTGGGGCCTTCCATGAAAAACACACACTGAGGCATTTTCATGAGGGCTGTATTAATGAGGGCTGTGTTGATGAGGGTTCAAAGGGGTTAAAACAACAGCCGCTCTTACTCCCGGCACTGAAACGGAAAAAGACCCCACAAAGCTTCATATACTCCATAGGCTCCATCTCAGGACCCTGCTTATACCAGCCTTGCAAAACAGACACAGTGCTTTGGCTCATGTTTCATTGGCACCGACTCTATTTCTGTCCTTGATTTGACTGACACTTAAGGCTGATGATGTAATCGTTCAAAGACCAGAGAGGGGGTGGCCTACTGTATATGTTATGCTAATTTGTTTCTGGGTCCAAGTCTGATGTATTTCAAGTAAAAGTTGTTAAAAAAATCATTTAATTTTTTTTTTTTATCAACATGAAATAATATACAAATAAATATAAACAATGAAATTGACTAACATCCTAAGCGGTACAAATGAAACACTTTGTATAATATCAAAATAATTTCTAACTAACGTCCTTTTCTTATGGCAGGTTAGACAGATGTTAAACCATCAAATAGTAGTAGGCTACTGTAAAGTGAAGTCAGAGGAGCACTACATACAATGGTACATGAATAAGGCCCAAAGAAATGCTAAAGATAATTGTTTACTGTATTAGAGTTATACTGTAGATGAGTAACGTTAGATATTAAAATAACAAAGTAACAATACAACCGAAAGACTACAGTAAGACTGTTATTGAATACAGAACTGTAGCCACTTTGTATAATGAATGCTAAGAGTAATGTTTCAGCTTGAAGCTTGAGAATTCAGAGCTTGTTACTTAAAGGGATACTGTGAGATTCTGGCTTGATACCAAATCAGCCCAATACAGTATGTCCTGTTGGAGTGAAAACCCTCGAGACCCTGGTAGTTCTTCCACTGGCAAATATTTTGATTTGAGGAATGGAAGTTGTTTCTTTGGCTTTTGGAAAGTGAACTTTAAAAAATAAAACTGCCTTGGTCTTTGCGGAATATCAAATTCCATGTCCATATCTACAGTACTACGTCCTTATCTTAGTACAAGATAAGGAGACACAAACGGAGCACCTCAACTGTGTGTCAGACTTCAAGAGAAAATCTCTTCTCTAGGCTGGAATTCAAATTGTGGGTTTCAAACAACATAGTGATCTATCTAGACCACATTATACTACATGTTAAATAATACAATCAGTTAACTGGGTGAAACAAAACTCATCCCTTCAAATTAAACAGGAGCTACGTGGTTTCCACAGTGCTGGTTTGATTGAATCTCTCAATTTTCTCTCCTTTTCCAAACCCTGTGATGTCATACGTTCATGGTCACCACTTTGATGCCGTGGGCATTGATGTATGTGAGGAGAACCTGGGCCCGTCTCTCGATGACGTCGATGAGCTTCTCGATCCCATGCCGCCCTCCCTGGCTCTCCCAGTACAGCTGATCCAGGAACAGTGACTGGAGGAGCCTCTCCCTCAGCCTCTGGCTCATCAACACGGTCACCGCCTGTTCTGGGAGCCTGGGTGGAGAAGAAGTTGGTAACACTTAATTTACTTGGATAGTTGGTAACAATTTAGGTGGAAAGTTGGCAACACTTTATTTGGCTAGTTGGTAGCACTTTATTTGGATAGTCAGTAACTGTTTAACAATCTATGACCACAACTGTTTGATCCATATGCATATACTGTACATTTAAATGCAAATGCAAAGAAATAATGTATTCCTTAAAAAAGATGTACTCACAAAATACATTAATTCTACAATAGCATAATGTAATTCAAGGTAATATAATATAATTCTGCACATGCCTAGAGTACATTATCCAGGCCAGGCTTTCTAATCTTTAACTACTGTGAAATCCAGTTGAAAGGCCTCTACTTTGAAGAAGATCACTACAAGTCATGTAAGAGGAGAGATGACAACTGTCAGTGCCATAACAAAGTCCCCCCGCTAGGTCCTCCCAGTGGTTTGTTCCACTGATTTATTCATCACAAGATGAAGATGAAACACAGGGAGTGTCCCTGGGTGTGTCACCATGCCTATAGGTGGGTATAATATACTTCATAACACATGCATGCACTCTGCGATTACGTGTTAGAATGCAGTATTTTCCCACAGTGTGAAGTCAACAGAGAGGAATCTCTAGACTAAGAGCTGAATCAACTACAAATTGTATGCAGGGGGTACATTGTAGATAGTTGCTGATTGAAAGGTGAGAATAAAAAATGCTGCACACTGTACAGTAATATTTCTGTAAGATAATACAGTCATATTGCAAAGACCATAGTATTATTCAGAAGAATCACTGTATTATCCGACTAATGATCAATTCACTATGCTGTCTACATATTTCGACGTTGACCCACTCCTTGATTCCCTCCAGTAGTCTGTAGTCCAAGTTGTCCTCGTCGCGGTCGAAAAAGCCCTTGTTGTCAGCGAAGACCAAGTGCCTGGGGTCGTGACTCCTGTGGAAGATGTTGGCCAGTGCCACACTGTCCATATCCCCACATTCCAGGTGGTGGCCCTGCTCCACACAGTCGTCCTCCTGACGAGGCCTGAACCCACAGCAGTTCCGGTCTAGTCGGCTGTATATCTGAAGAGGAGGTAGACAAACAGGATTCACTTAAGCTATTATCTCAAAGGAGTGATGTCCTATGCTATTGCCAAGTATCTCCTAGTTTGACAAGCTTCCTTCTCAAGAAATCTAACACAGTAGTTAATTTGAAAGACCAGACACGTGTGATCGTACAGTACCTGCAACAGGAAATCAAACAGGGCTAGTTTGCTCCACTCATAATGGTGAATGCTGGAGCAGCCCGAGTTAGGCTTGGGCGTGACGTTCCTGTGCCAACACCTCCGTTTGAGGGAGCTCTGGTACTCCCCCCATGTCATCCTCACAGTGGACTGGCCCTCTGCATTGTCCCCTGGAGAGAGGGAACCATCCCACAGCACCACGGGGCAGGGCTGGCCATCTGTGAGATGAGGGGGATCCAGAGGTAATGTTAGTGTGACCGACCAGGCTTCGAACCCGAGTCGTATGTGCAACCCAAGTCAGTGTTGGCTCTTTAAGCTAACTCTAGACTCTAGCAAAAGAGAATCTTCACATCTCAGACAAGGTTAGTCATCTCACATGCGTAGTTCACTGATTCACCACTGCTACACTAGCATTAGCGTACAACACTGAGGAGGAGGAAGACGAAGGCTCATGAGTGTATTCCTGTTGAGGAGGTTACAGACACCACAAAAACGTATGAGGGCTACAGATATAATTCAGGTCAAGGGCGGCTGTACAAAGAACGTCAGCTGATGCCCAAACATAGCCAGTGCAAGGCTATGATTAAAGATCCTACTCTTTGAGGATTGATATCATGGTGTTATGCATTTGCACCTCTGTTTCTGTGTACTCAATCTCTCCCACAGACTTATGAGGACAGCTGCATGCGCTACTGGCTAAAGGAGCTAGCCCTCGCAGGCTTCATAGCACCAGGGCTGATACTTCTGCTCACAAATATGCTTGGTCGTATAATATTACATTGGCTACAACATTCCTGGAATGCTGATTTGGGAAAAGATAGATGTGACGTAGCCTACATGCTATTAAAATGTCACCTTAACATTGATGTGTAAATCAGTTTAATGACCAAATTCAACCGTTCAGGGGCCAAACCCACAGATCCCATATCTGCAGTCATGGGTGCCAAACTCTCCCGTGCACCTGGGACAATAGATCCCAACGAGTTCCCGCCCAACAGGTGGATGATGTCCAGAAACCAGAGTTGTCTGGGCCAACGTTGAGCCACCAAAATCAACAACAGACCCTCCTGACGGATCCTCTCCACGGTGGCCTGAATCAGGTCCATCGGAGGAAACTCATAGAGCAGGCTCTGAGGCCACTGATACACCAAAGCTTTCGTTCCCAACGGAGTGCACAGATCCCTCATTAAGAAGAACAGACGACAATGCACGTTTTCTCCGTAGAGATAGGACCCCCCCCGGAAAGTAGATCCGCACCCACATTGAGAGATCTGGGAAGATACAGTACGTCACCCTGAGTGACAGGAAATGCGCACTGCTCCATACGAGCAGATAACGGGCCAGGTTTAGGAAAGAGCGAGACCGCGTCCCCCCCTGCCTGTTGATGTACGCTACCGCTGTCCTATTTTCGGACCTTACCAACACATGCTGGCCCTCCAACATCGGAAGGAAACACCTCAGTGCAAGCAACAGTCAGTTGCTCTAGGTAATTGACATGCATCGCCCTTTGCGCTGTTGACCAAATCCCTCTTTCGGAGTAGCTATAGAGGCCATTAGACCCAATAACTGCAGGCACAAGCAAAAAGGCACAGAGTGCTCCAGCTGAAACCATGCCAGACAGACTCTGAATGCGACCCTCCTCTGTTGGGAAAAAAGCACATGATTCAGAACCGAGTCCAGAACGAGACCCAGAAACTGAATGCGCTGAGCTGGAGCCAAAAATAAATTTTCTTGTGTTTCACTATGAACTACAGAGACTGAATATGCGAAACCAGCGTGGCAGTGTGTAGCTCCACCTGTTCCCTCGACTCCGCTATGACTAGCCAATTGTCCAGATAGGCCAATACTCTGATCCCCTGCACCACACAGGTTCCAAAGCCGCCTCCACCACCATAGAAAAGGGGAGAGCCCGAAAGGCAGGACCAGAAACTCGTAGGCCACACCCTCTAAATGAAACCTCCAAAACTTTCTGTGGGGAGGATGTATAGCCACAAAATACGCATTCCTTCAGATCTATGGATGTGAACCAATCGCTGGGACGCACCGACTGCAATAGCCGGCAAAGTCTGAGCATTTTGAACTTGCAAACCTGGAGGTGCTTGTTTAAAACATGCAAGTCCAGGATGGGAGGCAACGTTCCATCACTCTTGGGAACTAAGAAGTACCGGCTGTACTTCTGACACGGGGACAACCCGAATAGCCTGCTTTTGAAGGAGAGAGGAAATCTCCTCTCTCAAGACAGGCGCTAGCACCTCGGGACCATTGACGTAATGACGCCACGAAAAGGAGGAGGACGCACAGCGAATTGCAGACCATACCCCCTCGTCACAGTCCTCATCACCCACGCCGAGAACCTCTGAAACCGGCTTCCCCAGCTCCACGGTATTATTCAGCTCCTGCAGCAAATAAATATGATACATCTGCAGCATTATGACCACATTCAACAACCGGGCCACCACAACCTTAGCCTGGTACACTTTGTACTGCTGATCCACCGAAAAACAGGCACTGTTTATTCAGAAGCGCCGGGCTAGGATTAGCCCTCTTATTAGCCTCTGGAGATAAGTAACTCGCTAACTTTCCAGCCATCGGCAGTGTGCAAACGAGCTCCACCTCCTCCATACCTTCTACATTCATGGTAGCACCAGCCTGGCTGAATGAGGGGAATCCCATGTTGCCTTTAGCTCATTGACAAAATCTTTAAACAGGGGTAAGTGACGCTTCACTGCTGCAGTGACAGAAGGTAAAACAATCTATTACAAGACATCTAGTGGCCCTTTTGGGTACTTCAGATTATCACAAGTGTCTGTAATCATCTCTGGTCCTCTCACTAGCCTTATCAGATGTAAAAGATATGAAATAATTAAATAAGATGATAAAAAAAAAAAAATGACAAAGCTGTAAAACATTATCCTAAATATAAACCTTCAAGTTGGTGAATACCATTGGTGTTAAATATGAGGGTTTTAGCATGAAATATCCTTTATATATGTTTTACACACATGTACTTATTTTACTATGTCAATATTTATTTGTTGTCATGTTTTGACTTCAAACTGGTGGCGGCTGTGAACACAGTCAATAGTTGGAAGAGTTGCAGAGTTAATTGGAAAATCATGCCATTGTTGATTAGATGCTTTTTTCAATAATTAGGCTATTTTCTCTTGAACCATATGGTCTATCTACAACAAACCCATGGCCAATAAGGACACAGATATAATAAAGGAATACTATACATGAATACTTGTTTTGTTGTTATTCAAGTATAAATGGAGTGGATAAGAGTGGATAAGAGCGTCTGCTAAATGACTAAAATGTAAATGTAAATGTAAATAAATTACCAAAATTGCAATAGATTCTGTTAATTACCAAAATTACTGATGATGACGGTAACTTTGGGAAATTACCGTTAGCTTTTCAACCCTAGTCGGTGGACAATGGGCCTACCTTGTACAAACGGAAACTTCCTGCTGACAGCCGGCACGCTTCGGTTCAGTCCCAAGACCCTATCCAAATGGAAAGCGAAAACCTCGCTCGTGTCTACGGGACTTTTGATAACTCCACATTGTCCTATACACACTTTATGGTCCTTGACATCGTTATGTTTGTCAGAATGGATCAAGGACAAATGTGATGTGCTTTCAAACAGCAAGAGGGGGATGGATTCCTTATGGGACACTTCATGAATGCGCGAAATTTTACAATCAGCAAGAAAGCGCATGGCACTAATGTCCTCTTTGCTGAACCACGGCGGTGCCCTCTCACTGTATATTCGGATCGAACTGACGTGAGGTTCTGTTTGCATCTTTAAATTCGAGCTTACACCCCGTGTTGCATGATTTATGGTGTTAATTTGTTTCCAAGATATATCGATTCCGTTAATGTGCTTTTGTCTCCATTCCTCCCTCTTCAATGTGCCAAATTTATTTTGCGTAAATCCCTCATTGGGTTTGGTTCTCCTGGCTTTTCGCCTTAGTTTCGGTCTAAATGTTCCCCTTATAATAGCTGGTTTAATGCGCCTTGACTTTAGTGTTATGTACACCACATTGGACCGCGTTGGAACCACCGAGGATAATAAAGAGTCGTCGTTGGCACCGGTTGGTGAGTCGGCTGTTTCCGACGGGCTATCATCATCGAACCTCAGAGTGTATAGTCCCCGACTCTTCTTGTACTGGTGTCTGTCCAACCGTCTATCCTGGTGCAGCAACGAATGTCCAACCTGGGAAACCACGAAAAACAAGTACACACAACATGCACCCACAATTATCAAATTCCTTTTCGACGGGGGATACCTCCGAACGCAGTTAGATATCCTCAGAAAATACGAACACGACCAAAGAATGAGAGACTTTTTGATGTCTCCAGGACGTATTAACGTCTCCATTAGAACGTATGATCCGACATGGTTAGGCTATCTGTTTGTCTTTGCCTGGAGCTCAAATAAGGATAAGGACGGCGGCCGCGCAGCCGGCGCATAACTTCCGAAAGTAATCTTCGACAGGAAAAAAAGTGATGTCCAAAATCAGAACGCGATGAGAGGGGCTGTGGTAATCCTTGTTTAGGTCAATGTGTCATCGCAACAGTGGAAGGGTGGCTTTGTTGCCATAGAGAATTAATAGGGACAACTGTCAAAACAGATGGATCAGCTGAGATAACATAATCATATCAGGACATTAATAAATGAAGGCTATAGCCCCCTCTGTCATACATGTATGACAATAATAGCCCAAACAATCCATATCACCTATTTTCACCCAAATTAATAGCATATAATATTGCATTGGTCAGTGGTTGGAATATGTTTAAAAGTAACATCCCTCAGGCGACATCTGCTGGTGTAGTTTTACACAGCGATGTGATAAAGTGTGTGTGTGTGCCTGTTTGTCTGTCTGGTCTAGCCTATTGTATAGTTTGTGGAAAAACTGTTGAACCTGGTCAGTGGTACTAGGATGACGAAAGGGCAGAAATACCTTCACTATTGTGATGCCAGCGCTGCTGAACAATAAGACAGAAGGGAAAAGGAAACATTACTTGGGATGTGCAAAGTAGGGCAGAATGTCAAAACAGGAAACAGTTTGGCAGCATCATCCCACCTGCCAGGAAGTGTTGGTCTGAGCAGATTAGATCTACTTAAGTGATGTAGGCTAGCACTAGCAACAATCCCTGTGACCAAGCAGGATTTCCTGTAGTCGAGCGTTTGTAAGTGTTAAAAGGTATATCAATCATCTTGATAAAATATGCAAAATAACGCTGACTGGATTTTTCTGACCCTAACCACACAAGGGAGCCAGGCCCTGTATTCATAAAGAATAGGAGTGCTGATCTAGGCTCAGGTCCCCTCCTGTCCATGTAATCTTATTCATTATTATCTAAAAGGCCAATCCAATCCTAGATCAGCAGTCCTACTCTGAGATGCGTTATGTAAACAGGCCCTGATCAAGCTGGGCAGAGAGAACTGACCTTAGATCAGTGGTTAGAACAGGAGTTGGCCTGTTGGCGTGCAGAGGTGTAAGTAAAGTAATAAGTAAACAACTATGTCTCAAGTAGGCTAAAGTAAGAATGTCGAGTCATCAAGTTAATTGTTTTACTATGTATAGGGCTACTGTTTTAAATCAATCAAGCTTCAACAAATGCTCATAGAAAGCAGATACACTAAGTGGAAATGAGTTGACCCAAATCTAAATTAGCTGACCCCTATTGGTAAGAGAGGAGAACATTTAAATTTACATCATTTAGCAGACGCTCTTATCCAGAGCGACTTACAAATTGGTGCATTCAACTTATGATAGCCAATGGGACAACCACCTTTTAATTTTATTTATGGTGGGTGGGGGAAGAAGGATTACTTTATACTATTCCAGGTATTCCTTAAAGAGGTAGGGTTTCAAGTGTCTCCGGAAGGTGGTCAGTGACTCCGCTGTCCTGGCGTCGTGGGGGAGCTTGTTCCACCATTGGGGTGTCAGAGCAGCAAATAGCTTTGACTGGGCTGAGCGGGAACTGTGCTTCCGTAGAGGTAGGGGAGCTAGCAGGCCAGAGGTGGATGAACGTAGTGCCCTCGTTTGGGTGTAGGGTCTGATCAGAGCCTGAAGGTAAGGAGGTGCTGTTCCCCTCACAGCTCCGTAGGCAAGCACCATGGTCTTGTAGTAGATGCGAGCCTCAACTGGAAGCCAGTGGAGTGTGCGGAGGAGCGGAGTGACATGAGAGAACTTGGGAAGGTTGAACACCAGACGGGCTGCAGCGTTCTGGATAAGTTGAAGGGGTTTAATGGCACAGGCAGGGAGCCCAGCCAACAGCGAGTTGCAGTAATCCAGACGGGAGATGACAAGTGCCTGGATTAGGACCTGTGCCGCTTTCTGTTTAAGGTAGGGTCGTACTCTGCAAATATTGTAGAGCATGAACCTGCAGGATCGGTTCACCGCTTTGATGTTAGCGGAGAACGACAGGGTATTATCCAGGGTCACGCCAAGGTTCTTTGCACTCTGGGAGGAGGACACAATAGAGTTGTCAACCGTGATGGCGAGATCATGGAGCGGGCAGTCCTTCCCCGGGAGGAAGAGCAGCTCTGTCTTGCCGAGGTTCAGCTTGAGGTGGTTATCCGACATCCACACTGATATGTCTGCCAGACATGCAGAGATGCGATTTGCCACCTGGTTATCAGAAGGGGGAAAAGAGAAAATTAATTGTGTGTCGTCTGCGTAGCAATGATAGGAGAGACCATGTGAGGATATGACAGAGCCAAGTGACTTGGTGTATAGAGAGAATAGGAGAGGGCCTAGAACTGAGCCCTGGGGGACACCAGTGGTGAGAGCACGTGGTGCGGAGACAGATCCTCGCCACGCCACCTGGTAGGAGCGACCTGTCAGGTAGGACGCAATCCAAGAGTGAGCAGCGCCGGAGATGCTCAACTCGGAGAGGGTGTAGAGGAGGATCTGATGGTTCAAAGGCAGCGGATAGGTCTAGAAGGATAAGGTCAGAGGAGAGAGAGTTAGCTTTAGCAGTGCGGAGAGCCTCCGTGACACAAAGAAGAGCAGTCTCAGTTGAATGACCAGTCTTGAAACCTGACTGGTTTGGATCAAGAAGGTAATTCTGAGAGAGATAGCAGGAGAGTTGGCTAGAGATGGCACGCTCAAGAGTTTTGGAGAGAAAAGAAAGAAGGGATACTGGTCTGTAGTTGTTGACATCGGAGGGATCGAGTGTAGGTTTTTTGAGGAGGGGTGCAACTCTCGCTCTCTTGAAGACGGAAGGGACATGGCCAGCGGTCAAGGATGAGTTGATGAGCGAGGTGAGGTAAGGGAGAAGGTCTCCGGAAATGGTCATTCAAATTTTACAGTGCAAGAAGTGTTTTTTTTTTTTTTTTTATTGCACCCACAGTAGCGTCCACCAATTGACTTCTGCTTGAATGAGATGCCATGGGAAAATTATGATTGATGATCTTAGAAATTATATTCTCAAAGGAAAGGAAAACTTATTTTTTAGGAACAGACAGTTGAAGTATTAGTAGTTGTGTTATAATATTAGGCCTGGAATTGCCTAAAAACTTGAATTTAAATCGCATGCAATTTAATTAAAATCTATATACATTTAATTTAAATTCAATGTCATGCTACATGGTCTATGATTTATAGATTTAGCAAGGATAAAAATATTTGACAGAAGAGAAAAAATAACATATTGTTTGTGCATGCCAAAATATTGTTTGCAGCAGTAAAGTTATGCCCAGCAGCCTAATTGATTGCATAATTTGTGTCAGCTGTTGCAGCATCAGTCCCTGTTGTGGAACGGCATGTATTTCAGTTAACACATCTGCGCAACTTTTAACACCGGTTATTAGGCATATCGTTGATAGTTGCAAAAATGCTAGATGTAAACATGCTTAAACTTTTTTTCTTGGTTGCTGTCACAATGTGGTCTCTGGGAAGTTGCTCCGAAGCAGAGAATGTTCAACAAGGTAGGCTATGTACACACCATACACCTACGCGCTAGCGAACAGATGCCTGACATGATAAAATCAACAATGCATATTGCTTAATGTCCACTGACATTATCACTAGCTATGTTTCCATACACTTGTTCAGTGATTTTATTATTATTTTGTCAACGTTTAGAAAATTTGCTTAGAACATACAGTACCAGTCAAAAGTTTGGACACACCTACTCATTCCAGGGTTTTTCTTTATTTTTACTATGTTCTACATTGTATAATAATAGTGAAGACATCAAAACTATGAAATAACACATATGGAATCATGTAGTAACCAAAAAAGTGTTGAACAAATCAAAATATATTTTATATTTGAGATTCTTCAAATAGCCACCCTTTGCCTTAATGACAGCTTTGCACACTCTTGGCATTATCTCAACCAGCTTCATGAGGTAGTCACCTGGAATGCATTTGAATTAACAGGTGTGCCTTCTTCAAAGTTAATTTGTGGAATTTCTTTCCTTCTTAATGCATTTGAGCCAATCAGTTGTGTTGTCACAAGGTAGGGGTGGTATACAGAAGATAGCCCTATTTGGTAAAAGACCAGGTTCATATTATGGCAAGAACGGCTCAAATAAGCAAAGAGAAACGACAGTCCATCGTTACTTTAAGACAAGAAGGTCAGTCAATACGGAACATTTCAAGAACATTTAAAGTTCCTTCAAATGCAGTCGCAAAAGCCATCAAGCGCTGTGATGAAACTGGCACTCATGAGGACCTCCACAGGAATGGAAGACCCAGAGTTACCTCTGCTGCAGAGGATAAGTTCATTACAGTTACCAGCCTCAGAAATTGCAGCCCAAATAAATGCTTCACAGAGTTCAAGTAACAGACACATCTCAATATCAACTGTTCAGAGGAGACTGTGTGAATCAGGCCTTCATGGTCGAATTGCTGCAAAGAAACCACTACTAAAGGACACCAATAAGAAGAGGAGACTTGCTTGGGCCAAGAAACACGAGCAATGAACATTAGACTGGTGGAAATTTATCGTTTGGTCTGGAGTCCAAATTGGAGATTTTGGGTTCCAACCGCCGTGGCTTTGTGAGATGCTGTGTGGGTGAACGGATGATCTCCGCATGTGTATTTCCCACTGTAAAGCATGGAGGAGGAGGTGTTATGGTGTGGGGGTGCTTTGCTGGTGACACTGTGATATATTTTGAATTCAAGGCACACTTAACCAGCATGGCTACCACAGCATTCGGCAGAGATATGCCATCCCATCTGGTTTGGGCTTAGTGGGACTATCATTTGTTTTTCAACAGGACAACGACCCAACACAACTCCAGGCTGTGTAAGCGCTATTTTACCAAGAAGGAGAGTGATGGAGTGCTGCATCAGATGACCTGGCCTCCACAATCCCCCGACCTCAACCAAATTGAGATGGTTTGGGATGAGTCGGACCACAGAGTGAAGGAAAAGCAGCCAACAAGTGCTCAGCATTTGTGGGAACTCCTTCAAGACTGTTGGAAAAGCATTCCAGGTGAAGCTGGTTGAGAGAATTCCAAGCGTGTGCAAAGCTGTCATCAAGGCAAAGGGTGGCTATTTGATTTGTTTAACCCTTTTTTGGTTACTACATGATTCCATATGTGTTATTTCATAGTTTTGATGTCTTCGCTATTATTCTACAATGTAGAAAATAGTGAAAATAAAGAAAAACCCTTGAATGAGTAGGTGTGTCCAAACGTTTGACTGGTACTGTAGATGCAACAATTGCCTGTGCATTTCCATTAAAATTTTGACTCTTTTGTCGATGAAAACAGCTGGACGTAATGACGTCACTCAACAACAAAAAACTACAGTGTTGAACAAAAATGTAGTCGTTGATGTGTTTCCATTACCCATTTAGGCAAATTGCACATTAGTAAATTGGTGACAGCCTGTATGTCCTCCCACCTATGTTTCATGTCTCAGGTAGCCCACGAAAGCCAGCATGGCTAGAATGCAATAATTGACTAATATTTGCCTTATTCTAATAATTCTCATGTGCCAATGTATTGCCAAGGTCTGTGCCATGGTGGAACTTGCAATCCTGTAGATCTTAAATAATTAAATGGTGGAACTTGCCAGCCAACCAGAAAAACAAGGTGAAGCAATTCAGGCATTCTTGAAATTCAGGACAATCCGCAAATAAACATTATTTTTATAGTTCAAAAAATTGATTTTACAATACGTAGGCATTTAGAATTAATTGTGGAGTGGAGCTTTATAGTTACGCGGTAACATCACGTACCCCGCGTACATTCAAAATGATTCGGCAATCATCATTTATTCGAAAAACACAATTTCCGTCATTTGTCGCAATAAAGTTAGACAGCAGAAAAATTAACCCCTGTCAAACAGATCAAAATGTTGTAGATCTTTAGAAAATGTGTCCAATATCTGCCATTTCCATTACAATTTTTTTTACGACATTGTTTTTGTTGAACAAACCTGGGTCAATGGAAACCTGTCTATTGACTGCAGTGCATGCATGTTGAAGAAAATGTAGTGCATGCATCTTGAAGAAAATGTAGTGCTGGCTGCTTGAACAATCTTCCACACTAATAGTTTGCACATGTTTATTTCATGTTACTTTATGCAGCCAAAGGCTCATGAGTTAAATTAATTCATCACATTTTATATTTATAACAAATAGGCCTACAAAGTGTGATTACCATACTAAAACTGTTAAAAACCAGCCTACAATGGTAAACTACTAATTTAACTGAAGTAGTTTGTTTACTATACATTATCAATCAATATTTTTGTCAAGGGATATTACTGAAGTACTTGACATGGATAAAATAGCTTTTGACTAAATTCAATACAATTCTTCAGAAAATGGACATTGAAGCAACAAGAACATTACCCTTACTCAACTCATCAAACATGACTGAAATGGCCTATGGCTCCGGTGCAAACATTATTGATGTGCTCTTGTATGGCAGCAACTTTGTCCCTGTCAAAAGGATAGACACTGGCGATGGTATGAAATCCAGATTTTTTTCTTGTAATTCTTTAAAATTCATGTTATGTTCTTTCGTTTGACCATCTTGTAAGAGTTAAAATGTATTTTTAAAATTATTTCAGGTATGTTTTTTTCAGTGGGTAAACTGTGCATCCATATGGGTTGTTTCTATGATCGGCGACTTGAAACTCAACTCTCCTAAATTCCATCCGTTGGCAATGCTGGGAGGAGCAATCTGGGCCACAGGTACGACTCCAACTTTTTAAGCTGCACCAAACCTGCACACAGATATCAAATGGATTGGGCCTACACTCTGAACTACTGAAATGTTTTCATCAATGTTGTCCCCATAGTAAAAGCCATTGGATTTGGACTTGGAATTTCTATTTGGGGATCCAGCAGTTTGCATATAGGCTGGGCAAGTTCAAGGTAAGTTAATTGCAGGACTTTCACATAATAATCATATTTTCAATAAGTCATCGTACAGGTTACTGCCAAAATAAAGGAAACACTTGAGTGAATGAAGGATACATATTGAAAGCAGGTGCTTCCACACAGGTGTGGTTCCTGAGTTGATTAAGCAATTAACATCCCATCATACTTAGGGTCATGTATAAAAATGGCCAGTTGCCTATTATTTTGGCTACCATGGCTAGAAGAGATCTCATTGAATTTGAAAGAGGTGCATAGGGGGTTTAAATGGTGTGTGTATGTGTTTCTCAGTCACAAGATCTCAAACCAATTGAACACTTATGGCCGATTCTGGAGGGGCGCCTGAGACAGCGTTTTCGACCACCATCAACAGAACACTAAATTATGGTATTTCTTGTGGAAGACTGGTGTTGCATCCCTCCAACGTAGTTCCAGACACTTATAGAATCTATGCCAAGGCGTATTGAAGTTGTTCTGGTTTGTGGTGGCCCAACGCGCTATTAAGACACTTTATTTAGGTGTTTCTTTTATTTTGGCAATTACATGTACAGTGAGGGAAAAAAGTATTTGATCCCCTGCTGATTTTGTACGTTTGCCCACTGACAAAGACATGATCAGTCTATAATTTTAATGGTAGGTTTATTTGAACAGTGAGAGACAGAATAACAACAACAAAATCCAGAAAAACGCATGTCAAAAATGTTATAAATTGATTTGCAATTTAATGAGGGAAATAAGCATTTGACCCCCTCTCAATCAGAAAGATTTCTGGATCCCAGGTGTCTTTTATACAGGTAACGAGCTGAGATTAGGAGCACACTCTTAGAGGGAGTGCTCCTAATCTCAGTTTGTTACCTGTATAAAAGACACCTGTCCACAGAAGCAATCAATCAATCAGATTCCAAACTCTCCACCATGGCCAAGACCAAAGAGCTCTCCAAGGATATCAGGGACAAGATTGTAGACCTACACAAGGCTGGAATGGGCTACAAGACCATCGCCAAGCAGCTTGGTGAGAAGGTAAAAACAGTTGGCAATTCGCAAATGGAAGAAACACAAAAGAACTGTCAATCTCCCTCGGCCTGGGGCTCCATGCAAGATCTCACCTCGTGGAGTTGCAATGATCATGAGAACGGTGTGGAATCAGCCCAGAACTACACGGGAGGATCTTCTCAATGATCTCAAGGCAGCTGAGACCAAAGTCACCAAGAAAACAATTGGTAATACACTACGCCGTGGAGGACTGAAATCCTGCAGCGCCCGCAAGGTCCCCCTGCTCAAGAAAGCACATATACAGGGCCGTCTGAAGTTTGCTAATGAACATCTGAATGATTCAGAGGAGAACTGGGTGAAAGTGTTGTGGTCAGATGAGACCAAAATCGAGCTCTTTTGCATCAACTCAACTCGCCGTGTTTGGAGGAGGAGGAATGCTGCATATGACCCCAAGAACACCATCCCCACCGTCAAACATGGAGGTGGAAACATTATGCTTTGGGGGTGTTTTTCTGCTAAGGGGACAGGATAACTTCACCGCATTAAAGGGACGATGGACGGGGCCATGTACCGTCAAATCTTGGGTGAGAACCTCCTTCCCTCAGCCAGGGCATTGAAAATGGGTCGTGGATGGGTATTCCAGCATGACAATGACCCAAAACACACGGCCAAGGCAACAAAGGAGTGGCTCAAGAAGAAGCACATTAAGGTCCTGGAGTGGCCTAGCCAGTCTCTAGACCTTAATCCCATAGAAAATCTGTGGAGGAAGCTGAAGGTTCAAGTTGCCAAACATCAGCCTCGAAACCTTAATGACTTGGAGAAGATCTGCAAAGAGGAGTGGGACAAAATCCCTCCTGAGATGTGTACAAACCTGATGGCCAACTACAAGAAACGTCTGACCTCTGTGATTGCCAACAAGGGTTTTGCCACCAAGTACTAAATCATGTTTTGCAGAGGGGTCAAATACTTATTTCCCTCATTAAAATGCAAATCAATTTATAACATTTTTGACATACGTTTTTCTGGATTTTTTTGTTGTTATTCTGTCTCTCACTGTTCAAATAAACCTACCATTAAAATTATAGACTGATCATGTCTTTGTCAGTGGGCAAACGTACAAAATCAGCAGGGGATCAAATACTTTTTTCCCCTCACTGTATAGTGTCAGTTCACTTTTAAAAAAATGGGAATTCATATTTAGTAGTCTTGAATTCAATACCATTTCAAAGGGGAATATGGTCTTAGAATACCAATTGCGTCAGAAGTAATTATATTTTATTTCAACAGGTTTGGATGGTTTGGTATTGAAGCGCAGGATGTTGCCAGACCGGTATTGAACTACTGTGGTGCTGGTTTGTGCTTGTTGAGGTAATGCGTCATGAAAGGACTTAATCCAATACCTTCAGAATAGTCTTCTTATTAGTCAATTTGTTCAGTATTTCAGTTAAAGATGCAGTCCAGGATCTTAAGCACAACAGATTTGTAACATATATGAATAGCGCTTTTTTTCTTGAGCAGATGGCCGGAGGCCAGAACATAATTAAAAATCATTTTTGATTGCAAATTGACCGCAAGAAGCCCAAACAGATGTAATATTTGACTAAAACATTTGTATATGATCACATACAGTGCCTTCAGAAACTATTCATACCCCTTGACTTATTCCACATTTTGTTGTTACAGCCTGAAAATTGATTGAATTACTTTTTTTTTTCTCACTCAACTACACACAATACCCCATAATGACAAAGAGAAAACATGTTTTTAGAAATTTTAGCAAATTTATTGAAAATGAAATACAGAAATATCTCATTTAATAAGTATTCTCACCCCTGAATCAATACTTTGTAGAAGCACCTTTTGCAGAGATTACAGCTGTGAGTCTTCCTGGGTAAGTCTCTAAGAGCTTTCCACACTTGGATTGTGCAACATTTTCCCATTATTATTTTCAAAAATTCTTAGTTCCTTCAGATTGGTTGTCGATCATTGCTAGACAACCATTTTCATATCTTGCCATAGATTTTCAAGCAGATTTAAATCAAAACTGTAACTTCGCCACTCAGGAATATTGAGTGTCTTCTTGGTAAGCAACTCCTGTGTTGATTTGGCCTTGTTTTAGGTTATTGTCCTGCTGAAAGGTGAATTCATCTCCCAGTGTCTGGTGGAAAGCAGAATGAACCAGGTTTTCCTCTAGGATTTTGCCTGTGCTTAGCTCCATTCCATTTCTTTTTTTATCCTGAAAAAATCCCCAGTAATGTGATACTCAGTAATGTGTTGAATTGGATTTGTCCCAAACCTAACACTTTGTATTCAGGACAAAAAGTGAATTGCTTTGCCACATTTTTTGAAGTATTACTTTAGTGCCTTGTTGCAAACAGGATGCATGCTTCCTTCTTTTCACTCTGTCATTTAGGTTAGTATTGTGGAGTAACTACAATGTAGTTGATCCATCCTCAGTTTTCTCCTATCACAGCCATTAAACTCTGTAACTGTTTTAAAGTCACCACTGAACTCATGGTTAAATCCCTGGGCGGTTTCCTTCCTCTCCGGCAACTGGGTTAGGAAGGACGCCTGTATCTTTGTAGTGACTGGGTGTATTGAAACACCATCCAAAGTGTAAATAATAACTTCACCATGCTCAAAGGAATATTCAATGTCTGCTTCTTTTATTTTTACCCATCTACCAATAGCTGCCCTTCTTTGCGAGGCATTGGAAAACCTCCCTGGTCTTTGTGGTTGAATCTGTGTTTTATATTTACTGCTCTACTGGGGGACCTTACAGATAATTGTATGTGTGGGGTACAGAGATAAGGCAGTCATTCAAACAGGGCCGGCCCCCTCATTAGGTAGGATTAGGAGCCCGCTTATGGCATTTTTCTGAGCTAAACTGACCAAGACACACCTCCAATAACACATAAACGTCACATTCTTCCCCAAAATAATGACAATTTCTTTCAACCAGTGGCATATGGGCTTTTTAGGTTTGCGCTGATGCCGCCTTATGATAAGCAGTGCCCACTTTGTCAAAGGCAGGGACACAAAATATGTATTGTCCATTCCCAGTGTGACTCTCCAGGGTGCTGTTGGAGAGCTGCATCGCTCCACCAACATTACGTCAAAGAAATAATCCAACATAAACCATGTAGCAGATATAGGATATGGTGGAAAGAGTATGTGGCCTTTTCTGTAGCCAACAGGCTGGAGATAAAATGTATGACAATGTAATGAGACTGAAACATTTTAGGCTACATCCTGCAGGTTTCTCCGATCAAATTGACTAACCTAAATGGCGCCCAATCAAATAAAACATATGCTGACATGTTAACAAACATATCCTAAAAACAGGTCAAAGTAAAATGGACAATATGGAATGGACAATCAAGCAACTAACAACTGCTGTCCAGGAGTTTCATCCCTGTGGGCTAAATTGTGGTTTCAAGTTTGTATCAGTCAATGTTTTACAAGCTGATCATCGCGAAAAAGAAAATAATTCTGCATTTCCCACTGTGTAAACACATTGCAAATAGGCTCAGGATAAGTCCTCCTGATGAAGTTGGGTAGCTGATATTTAGAGCTTAAATAGCGACAGGAATCAGGACTAATAAAGCCAATCCAACGGCTTGTTTTACAAACGGTGGGCCTACCACATGGATGGGAATTCCTAAAATTCCATTGTGGGGCCGACATGGTAGGCTACACCCCAGTAAGCATGGACCCACTTCTTTTGGACACATTTATTTTTGTCTCGCCTAGGGTGGCAGAAATGCCAGGACCTGCCCTGCATTCAAAAGTCATGTTAAACACTATTATTGCACACAGTGAGTCCTTGCAATTTATTATGTGACTTGTTAAGTACATTTTTACTCCTGAACTTATTTTGGCTTGCCATAACAAAGGGGTTGAATACATGATTCCACTTTGACATTATATTTACATTTTAGTCATTTAGCAGACGCTCTTATCCAGAGCGACTTACAGTTAGTGAATACATATTTTTTTATACTGGCCCCCCATGGGAATCGAACCCACAACCCTGGCGTTGCAAACGCCATGCTCTATCAACTGAGCTACATCCCTGCCGGCCATTCCCTCCCCTACCCTGGACGACGCTGGGCCAATTGTGCGCCGCCCATGAGTCTCCCGGTCGCGGCCGGCTACGACAGAGCCTGGATTCGAACCAGGATCTCTAGTGGCACAGTTAGCACTGCGATGCAGTGCCTTAGACTTATGGGGTATTGTGTGTAACACAACGTGGAAAAAGTCAATGGGTGTGAATACTTTCTAAAGGCATTGTAAGTCTCGCTATTATGAGTGGGAATGCATGGGAACATATTTCCTAAATTAAAATCACTTAGAGCTGATTTCCTGGTGTTTTTACAGTCTTATGTTCCCCCCTCAGAACATGGGGGGCCAAATAAAACCACCTGCAGGCCGAAGCTGCGGGCCGCCAGTTGGGGAACCCTGTCATGGGACATGGATGACGTAGTACACAAACTGGGACCTGTTTTGGCTCGCGAGCACCACATTCAAAACTACTGGATGAAATTATACAACAGCTCTGGAGTATCACTTTAATACTAGTCTAATTGAAGCTCTCATGACAATCATATGGCATTGTTTCGTTTCCAGTGGAATAATATTTTTGTTTGTGAAGACTGATGTTGGAGAACATTCCGAATCCATCCCCATACTGATTGACAGGGTCAGGGTGCTTGACATTTGGGAAGTCTAAATACTTTTGCTCAGTAATAGCCATGCAGTATCAATTCAGTTCAATTAAAAAAACTATTTATCCCAGGGGGCAATTACTTTGGACACATGTCAGACCGCAGCAACGACGACATGACAGCATACCACAAATTACATGCCACAGACAGCAACTTCACAGCAAGATAACGCATGATATAACGCCCAATACATTACCACACATAGCAGCTAATGACCGGTCTATCTAAAAAGTATGTCATGACTGTAACTGCTCTCTAGAAATATCAGTGCTACACAAACAGCACTGTAGGGTGAGTTGAATTATCAATTCTCGTGCCACCACAGGACAGACTTCTCACAACTCCAGAGATGTATTTTAAAGATTGCATTGAGATGACAGTGTGTGACTGCTGTGCTGATTTTCTTATGTACTGTACTGACGATTTTATCTGTACTTGACAGGGTGAACTCTGGTAGCTATAGGTTTTCGGTGTCCTGGGTGGATGCCATAGGACCAAAGACAAAATGCTGTGTGTGAGTACACCCCTAAATCACTCCTGTTCTCTTCACTTTCACAATGAAACAGTGTAAGCTGCTATACTGTATGGTGTGTATCATACGCTGGGACTGAAGCAGGCCTACACAGGATTTTGCAGAAGTCATGGTTAAAGTCAATTGATTTGGACATTTTCTTTATTTATTTTTTTGACTTGACAAGGGCCTGACCTTTCTGACATTGGGCTTACTCAAGTTACTTAGTTACACGTCTTGCAATTTCCCATGCGGTCATAGAAACTCACCTCTTCCCTATGTGTAATGCTGAAGAGGGACAGGTCTCGACAGCAATGTGCTACGTTAACAAATACTTTATCATGAACCTAATGCGCTTTTAATTTTCCAATGTCCTAGATCTTGACTGTGTTTGCCATATGCTGTGACATGTTCCTAACCAGCACAGTGTATTTCTCCATCTACTGTGCAGCCACGAGGAACAGACCCAGGGTGTTGTCCAGAGCCATCCTGCCAGGTGCTCAGTCTCTCCACTCAAAATGATACCCCCCGGGCATTTTAATTCTCTCCCCTTCTTGCTGAACTGTGCCCTAAATTGCTCACTCCCCCCTCCTGTATTTGAAAGTATTGGATTGATGCAATCATGGGGGTTTCTATCATAATTATTTCACGCCACCAGTCAATTCTTTTTTTAATTCATGATGGGGGTGGGTCAAGTGCTGGGTTAGAGAATTGTGCTGTTTTAGAGACTTGGGCCAGGTTTGATAATTCTATGTACAATATGATTTTATTTTGTAAAGGAGGGTGTTTCTGAATGTCTTTCTCCTGTGTTCAGGTTTTTTGTCAGGTCTGATGTTGAAATTGGCCACCTACTGCTGGTTTCTGACTAACCACTACCTTAGTCCCGTGGTCACCTTTCCCATCGTCTCTGCAGTGAGTTCACATTTGGGATGCCCCTTGACATATCATTGCTAGATGACTCATTCTTAGTGTAGCACACAGCTTGTGCTTGTGTATGTGTTTAGGTTTTGACATTGAGATTCCGTCATGTCCTCTTACAGAATATACTTTTTTTGAGAATGTGTTACCATTCCTGGTAATGGAGAACCTGACAATAGTCCTTTGCAAACGTAAGGTGTAGGTCATCCTATCTTTCAATCAACATAATTCAATCAATATTCAAAGGGTTTTCCTCTGTCCTTAGGATTATGGTCTAATCACAGCTCTGTACGGAAGTCTGGTTTTCAAAGACGTCAAAGTAAGTATCCCGGCGTGAACACATTTTAATGAATCGATTGGTCTAAGAAACTGCCTCAGCTCCTGGGAACAAGGCACACTTGACAATTGCTGAAATTGAAGTATGAACTTTCTCAACCCTTTATGTAATTTTGCAGACAGACAAAATCAACCTCCCCTTCGATTTTCTGCCCTAATTTCGCTGTGCTGATAGAGTACATTTGTTCAATCTGCCCAGCCCATTCCTTTTGACACCAACTGATTCAGAGTACTATCATCTAATTCAGTTCTGATTAGCTCGCCCCAGGCTAGATATTTTGAGACTTCTCTCTGATTACGCTCCCGTTTTCAACACAATTCCACTCGCTCATCGATACCCTAAAGCACGATTTCCCCAACTCGGTCCTGGGCCTCCCCCCGGGTGCACATTTGGTTTTTGCCCTAGTACTACACAGCTGATTCAAATAATCAAAGCTTGATGGTGAGTTGGTTATTTGAATCAGCTGTGTAGTACTAGGGCAAAAACCAAACTATGCACCCAGGGTGGGCCCCAGGACCGAGTTTGGGGAAACGCTGCCCTAAAGTGTGCCACCCCAATTTGACACTGTGTTTCTGGTGTGACATGCCATCAGATATTTGTGGTGTTAACTAATGCTTGTCTCTTTTCAGGGCCTGGTAAACTGCTTCATCTTCATAGTAGCCTCCTGTGTTGTCCTGACTGGATCACTGCTGACGGCCTTCTCCAAGGTGTAGTGGAACACTCAATACACCACTAGGTGGCAACGTTATACAGGAATGGCCCTCCTGGAGGAGGCCTGGGGTGTATTCAGTGAGGTGAAATGTTCTGAATGTTGCCGATTGAAAAGTAATGGACAGAACCAATTCACAGTCCCCTATTCTTCTACCTCAGACGATCATATCTGTTCTAAATAATAATAATAATAATAATAATTATTATTATTATTATTATTATTATTATTATAATTTAAAAAACACCCTCTGAACAGGGCCCTGGATGGTGATGTCTCTGATAGTCCTTCAGTTTTGTCAGTTTTGAACCTGTTCAAATAGGGTTCAGATGTTGCTGCTACTCGCTCTTCTGTTGTCATGTTTTAAATCACTCTCAATAGTTGAATTCAATGGCATTCAGAATATTTTTTGAGGGAAGATGTATTTATAACTTCCACAATGTTTATACAGTGCTGAAATCAATTTGTGGTGTTGTCTGTGGCACTTTGCTATGAAATTGAGCTAAAGTTGATGTAATATGAAATGTGAAAAACTATGAACTTGAAATGTTAAAATCCTAATATTTAGAACATGTTTGAATAAAATACCTGACAACCACATGTTTTTGAGCACTTCATTTTTTAAGGGAAACTGGTAGAGAAAGCAGTAACCCTAATTGGTGTGCTAATCTACTGCATCAAATTTCAAAAAGACTACTTTCCATATGCACAAAAAGCTTATTTCTCTCCTTTTGTGCACAAATTTGTTTACATCCCTGTTAATGAGCATTTCTTCTTTGCCAAGATAATCCATCCACCTGACAGGTGTGGCATATCAAGAAGCTGATTAAACAGCATGACCATTACACAGGTGCCACTTTGTGCTGTTGACAATAAAAGGCCACTCTAAAATGTGCAATTTTATAACACAACACAATGCCACAGATGTCTCATGTCTTGAGGGAGCGTGCAATTGGCATGCTGACGGCAGGAATGTCTAACAGAGCTGTTGCCAGATAATTTAATGTTCATTTCTCTACCATAAGCCACCTCCAACATCGTTTTAGGGAATTTGGCAGTACATCCAACCGGCCTCTCAACCGCAGCCCAGGAACTCCAAATCCAGCTCTCAAGTGGGTGGGCCTTTCCCTCCTAGGCCCACCCATGGCTGTACCCCTGCCCAGTCATGTGAAATCCATAAATTAGGGCTGAATGAATATATTTCAATTGACTGATTTCCTTCTATGAACTGTAATTCAGTAAAATCTTTGAAATTGTTGCATGTTGCCTTTTTATATTTTTGTTCAGTATAGTTTGAAGTGGAACTTGGGGGAGTGAATCTGATTATTTCTCTGTTAAACTTAATGCATGGAATAGTTGGTTATACAGTGGGGGAAAAAAGTATTTAGTCAGCCACCAATTGTGCAAGTTCTCCCACTTAAAAAGATGAGAGAGGCCTGTAATTTTCATCATAGGTACACGTCAACTATGACAGACAAAATGAGGGAAAAAAATCCAGAAAATCACATTGTAGGATTTTTAATGAATTTATTTGCATATTATGGTGGAAAATAAGTATTTGGTCACCTACAAACAAGCTGGGACCAAAGTAACAAAGCCTACCATCAGTAACACACTACGCCGCCAGGGACTCAAATCCTGCAGTGCCAGACGTGTCCCCCTGCTTAAGCCAGTACATGTCCAGGCCCGTCTGAAGTTTGCTAGAGTGCATTTGGATGATCCAGAAGAGGATTGGGAGAATGTCATATGGTCAGATGAAACCAAAATAGAACTTTTTGGTAAAAACTCAACTCGTCGTGTTTGGAGGACAAAGAATACTGAGTTGCATCCAAAGAACACCACACCTACTGTGAAACATGGGGGTGGAAACATCATGCTTTGGGGCTGTTTTTCTGCAAAGGGACCAGGACGACTGATCCGTGTAAAGGAAAGAATGAATGGGGCCATGTATCGTGAGATTTTGATTGAAAACCTCCTTCCATCAGCAAGGGCATTGAAGATGAAACGTGGCTGGGTCTTTCAGCATGACAATGATCCCAAACACACCGCCCGGGCAACGAAGGAGTGGCTTCGTAAGAAGCATTTCAAGGTCCTATGGTGGCCTAGCCAGTCAACAGATCTCAACCCCATAGAAAATCTATAAATAAATTCATTAAAAATCCTACAATGTGATTTTCTGGAATTTTTTTCCTCATTGTCTGTCATAGTTGACGAGTACCTATGATGAAAATTACAGGCCTCTCTCATCTTTTTAAGTGGGAGAACTTGCACAATTGGTGGCTGACTAAATACTTTTTTTCCCCACTGTAGTTACCCTTGAATAGAAGGTGAATCATGCTTTTTTTCACTCTTTGCTTCCAAATCCACAATGGGTTTTTATTCAAATGTAAAAGAACAGGACATGATGAATACTAATGACATTTTAGGGTATATGACGATGGGTCTTTTTTGTACTTTTGTTAGATTGTGATGAATCAAGGAATAAAATACTTCAGAATCTGTGTAGCTATAGCGGCCATCTCTAGGCTACTTTTGACTAAGACCCCAGGGACAGCCTATTGTTCTCAGCTTTAATCCTAGGATTAAAGTTCCCTCTGTGTATTCATTATGTAAATTATCATTTATTAGTAATGAGTTTGAAAAATAACTTGCATGACCTTCTTTCAAAACATCCCAGCTAATTGTGAGATGTGTACATCAGGACAACAGACATTGTTTGATGCTTTACCACTGGGACAAAGGGGTTGATCCTGAAATAACCTGTGGCTATAGTGGGGTGTCAGGATATAGAATAATGTACGTATAGTGGCCATGTACTTAGTGGAGTCGAAATTAATTAACTTAATTTGCAGATATTCTCACACCTCAAATTGATGGCTTTTATTGACTGTTTAGCATTTTTTTAAATATGAAAGGGCTCAAGTTCTTTGGGACATTCGCATTAAGTGTCCCTGCACATACAGTGCATTCGGAACATATTCAGACCACTTGACTTTTTCCACTTTGTGTTAAGTTACAGCCTTATTCTAAAATGGATTAAATTGTTATTTCCCTCCCCCCCCCTTCAATCTACACACAATACCCCATAATGACAAAGCAAAAACAGGTTTTTTGGAATGTTTGCAAATGTATTAAAAATAAAAAACAGAAATCACATTTACATAAGTATTCAGACCCTTTACTCAGTACTTTGTTGAAGCACCTTTGGCAGCGATTACAGCCTCAAGTCTTTTTGGGTAAGACGCTACAAGCTTGGCCCACCTGTATTTGGAGAGTTTCTCCCATTATTTTCTGCAGATCCTCTAAAGCTCTGTCAGGTTAGATGGGGAGCGTCGCTGCACAGCTATTTTCAGGTCTCTCCAGAGATGTTCGATCGGGTTCAAGTCCAGGCTCTGGCTGGGCCACTCAAAGACATTCAGAGACTTGTCCGAAGCCACTCCTGCGTTGTCTTGGCTGTGTGCTTAGGGTCGTTGTACTGTTGTAAGGATAACCTTCGCCCCACTCTGAGGTCCTGAGCACTCTGGAGCAGGTTTTCATCAAGGATCTCTCTGTACTCTGCTCCGTTCATCTTTCCCTTTTCTTGGACACCTCCCTGACCAAGGCCCTTCTCCCCTGATTGCTCAGTTTGGCCATGCCGCCAGCTCTAGGAAGAGTCTTGGTGGTTCCAAACTTCTTCCATTTTAAGAACGATGTTCTTGCGGACCTTCAATGCTGCAGACATTTTATGGTACCCTTCCCCAGATCTGTGCCTCGACACAATGCTGTCTCGAATTCCTTCGACCTCATGGCTTGGTTTTTGCTCTGACATGCACTGTCAACTGTGGGACCTTATATAGACAGGGGTGTGCCTTTCCAAATCATGTCCAATCAATTGAATTTACCACAGGTGGACTCCAATCAAGTTGTAGAAACATCCCAAGGATGATCAATGGATACAGGATGCACCTGAGCTAAATTTCGAGTCTCATAGCAAAGGGTCTGAATACTTGTGTAAATAAGGTATTTCTGTTTTAATTTGTAATAAATGTACAAAAATGTCATAAAACCTGTTTCGCTTTGTCATTATGGGGTATTGTGTGTGTGTGTGTGTGTGTGTGTAGAGGAAAAAACATTATTTAATCAATTTTGGAACAAGGCTGTGATGTAACAGAATGTGGAAAACGGAAAGGGGTCTGAATACTTTCCGAATGCACTGTATAGTCCCAACTCTGAGATATCACGTACAGCCCCAACTCTGATTGCCACATTTTATATCAGTTTTGAATTATTGTCCTGGGGACCCAAAGGGATGCACAGTTTTGGCCCTAGCATTAACACAGCTGATTCCGCTAATCAACTCCTTATCAAAACTTTGATTAGTGGAATCTGGTGTGTAGTGCTTGGGCAAAAACAAAACTGTGCAAAACTGCATCCCAAGGACCAGGATTAAAAAATACTGAGGTAAATCAACATAAATCCGTTAAGCAGATTAAAACTGAGCCCACACACTTGTTATAGTGTAGTTTAATGAGATTGTTAGAGCCATTTTGATGTAAGAAAGAAAATGTATTGAACTTATTTTGGTTGATTTATTAAAGATATAGAAATGTATAGAAAATTCTTATTGTAGCGGAATGTATGGAAACTGTTCATTATAGTAAATATGCATATTTATATACCTCTTATGGTGGACACCTATGGTTTACCTCTAAGAACCGAGCATTAAGGTTTATTGGTAAAGACGGGGTCAGTAGCACGAATTAGGACAGGTGGTTGTAACCTGAGGAGTTGGAAGATGCCATGTAGAGTTACAATTTTCTACAGTTTAAATTGTTTTATATTATACCATTTATATTGTGTCATTTGGATTGCTAACTTATTATTTTTTGTACCTTTTGGATTATACATTTCTGCCATTGATATCAATTGGAATAATGAGTAATAAATATAATTTAACTGGAACAATAACCTCTCATCTCATCTATGCAGCAAGATGCATTTCGCAACTTTGGTGTATTTACATACATTAGCGGTGCTTTCAATTGTATTGGGTTGCATATAATAGTCTGCGGGAAGCCAGAAGTTAAATCTAATTATATTTCAACTTACTGTGCCAGTTGGTAGAACGGTTGGTCATTGTGACTGGGGGAATTTGAGACAAAATATCTAAAGGATCGTACAATTAAACAGACTTTCCTAACTTAGATCTGTTGTAGACCCACTTCCCTTCTGCTTAGCTCATGTCAAAATAAAAGTCCCCCACAAGTTATTCCTTTTTTGTCCACATATTGCGCACGTGAGTACTTTCTTTTTGACATGAGGTAAACAGAGAGGAAGTGGGACTACAACAGCCCACGTTTGGAAAGTCTGTTTAATAATACCATCCTTTAGATATTTTGAAAGCAACGCTAGCGTATGTAAATACAGCCGTGTTGATAAAAGCACCTAATATAGAAGCAAATACCTCAGCCACTTCATTAGTAGAAAACTTTCTAAATACGGGAATGGTATCAAATGGAAATTTGGACAATGCAATTTAAGAAGATTAATCTGAAAATGTTTGCCCTGCATTGAATGGAAAATGGAACTGTGGACAACACAACACTTCAAGGTTAATCTGCAAATGTTTGCAATGCATTAAATCGAATTGGAACTAGGGTTGCAAAGCTGCCGGTAATTTGCAAAAGTTACTGGAATCTTCAGTAATTTTGGTAAATAACAGAATCTATGGCAATCGATCATAACTTTGGTAATTTGTATTTTAACTTAAATAATAATTATGTATGATGTGTCCATATTGTCCATGAGTTTCTAGTAGATCGACCATATGGTTCAAGAGAAAATAGCCTAATTAATGAAAAAAGCATTAATCAACAATGGCATTATTTTCAATTAACTCTGCAGCTCTTCCAACTATTGACTGTGTTCAAAACTGCCACCAATTTCACGTCAAAACATTAACAACAAATACATTATTAACATAGTAAAATAAAAGTGTGTAAAAATAATTATTATTTACTGAGTTACAGTTCAAATTAGGAAATCAATCAGTATAAATTAATTAATTAGGCTCTTATCTATGGATTCCACATGACTGGGCAGTGGTGCAGCCATGGGTGGGCCTGGGAGGACATAGGCCCACCCACTTGGGAGCTAGGCCCAGCCAATCAGAATGAGTTCTTCCCCACAAAAGGGCTTTATTACAGACAGAAATACTCCTCAGTTTCATCAACTCTCTGGGTGGATGGTCTCAGACGATCACGCAGGTGAACAAGCTGGATGTGGAGGTCCTGGGCTGGCCGTGTTAAACGTGGTCTGCAGTTGTGAGGTGGGTTGGACATACTGCCAAATTCTCAAAAATGATGTTGGAGGCGGCTTATGGTAGAAAATGAACATTACATTATCTGGCAACAGCTCTAGTGGACATTCCTGCAGCCAGCATTCCAATTGCACACTCCCTCAAAACATTAGTGGCCTTTTATTGTCCCCAGCACAAGGTGCAAGTCCATATTATGGCAAGAACAGCTCAAATAAGCAAAGAGAAATGACAGTCCATCATTACTTGAAGACATGAAGGTCAGTCAATATGGAAAATGTCAAGAACTTTTAAAGTTTCTTCAAGTGAAGTCGAAAAATCCATAAAGCGCTATGATGAAACTGGCTCTCATGAGGACCACCACAGCAAAGGAAGACCCAGAGTTACCTCAGAAGCTGCACTGAAGTGTAACAAAACAGCTCCCACAAGCTTCTTATTATCCATTTCTTTCAGCCAATCATCAGTCATTTGTATAAGTGCTGTACATGTTGAGTGCCCCTTTCTATAAGCATGCTAGAAGTTGTCAGACCCAGGTGGCTTGTCATTGTTGATAGACAACAATACTTTAGGTTGTAGGTTCAGAGTTTGTTGTTGGCATGTCATGCCTACGTTTGCTTATCTTGCCAATTAAAAAATAATTAAAGTAGTTGAATGAGCCATCTGATTCAATGAAGTTCGCCTTTTTGCCCAAAATTTCATTTAAGGTGCTCCAAAGCGTTTTACTATCATTCTTTATACTATATACACTGAGTAAAACAATAAACGCAACATGCAACAATTTCAAAGATTTTACTGAGTTACAGTTCATATAAGGAAATCAGTCAATTGAAATAAATTCATTAGGCCCTACTCTATGGATTTCACAACTGGGAATACAGTTGTTATATACCTTTTGTTGGCAATGACACAGGTCAAACGTTTTCTGTAAGTCTTCACAAGGTTTTCACACACTGTTGCTGGTATTTTGGCCCATTCCTCCATGCAGATCTCCTCTAGAGCAGTGATGTTTTGGGGCTGTCGCTGGGCAACACAGAGTTTCAACTCCCTCCAAAGATTTTCTATGGGGTTGAGATCTGGAGACTGGCTAGGCCACTCCAGGACCTTGAAATGCTTCTTACGAAGTCACTCCTTCGTTGCCCGGGCGGTGTGTTTGGGATCATTGTCATGCTGAAAGACCCAGCCACATTTCATATTCAATGCCCTTGCTGATGGAAGGAGGTTTTCACTCAAAATCTCACAATACATGGCCCCATTCATTCTTTCCTTTACACGGATCAGTCGTCCTGGTCCCTTTGCAGAAAAACAGCCCCAAAGCATAATGTTTCCACCCCCATGCTTCACAGTAGGTATGGTGTTCTTTGGATGCAACTCAGCATTCTTTGTCCTCCAAACACGACGAGTTGAGTTTTTACCAAAAAGTTCTGTTTTGGTTTCATCTGACCATATGACATTCTCCCAATCCTCTTCTGGATCATCCAAATGCACTCTAGCAAACTTCAGACGGGCCTGGACATGTACTGGCTTAAGCAGGGGGACACGTCTGGCACTGCAGGATTTGAGTCCCTGGCGGCGTAGTGTGGTACTGATGGTAGGCTTTGTTACTTTGGTCCCAGCTCTCTGCAGGTCATTCACTAGGTCCCCCCGTGTGGTTCTGGGATTTTTGCTCACCGTTCTTGTGATCATTTTGACCCCACAGGGTGAGATCTTGCGTGGAGCCCCAGATCGAGGGAGATTATCAGTGGTCTTGTATGTCTTCCATTTCCTAATAATTGCTCCCACAGTTGATTTCTTCAAACCAAGCTGCTTACCTATTGCAGATTCGTCTGAAGTTTGCTAGAGTGCATTTGGATGATCCAGAAGAGGATTGGGAGAATGTCATATGGTCAGATGAAACCAAAATAGAACTTTTTGGTAAAAACTCAACTCGTCGTGTTTGGAGGACAAAGAATGCTGAGTTGCATCCAAAGAACACCCCACCTACTGTGAAGCATGGGGGTGGAAACATCATGCTTTGGCGCTGTTTTTCTGCAAAGGGACCAGGACGACTGATCCGTGTAAAGGAAAGAATGAATTGGGCCATGTATCGTGAGATTTTGATTGAAAACCTCCTTCCATCAGCAAGGGCATTGAAGATGAAACGTGGCTGGGTCTTTCAGCATGACAATGATCCCAAACACACCGCCCGGGCAACGAAGGAGTGGCTTCGTAAGAATCATTTCAAGGTCCTATGGTGGCCTAGCCAGTCAACAGATCTCAACCCCATAGAAAATCTATAAATAAATTCATAAAAAATCCTACAATGTGATTTCCTGGATTTTTTTTCCTCATTTTGTCTGTCATAGTTGACGTGTACCTATGATGAAAATTACAGGCCTCTCTCATCTTTTTAAGTGGGAGAACTTGCACAATTGGTGGCTGACTAAATACTTTTTTTCCCCACTGTATGCATCTGTTGGTCAGAGATACCTTTAAAAAATGGTAGGTGCGTGGATCAGAAAACCTGTCAGTATCTGGTGTGCAGTGCGACATCTCCTTCGCATAGAGTTGATCAGGCTGTTGATTGTGGTCTGTGGAATGTTGTCCCACTCCTCTTCAATGTCTGTGCGAAGTTGCTGGATATTGGCGGAACTGGAACACGCTGTTGTACACGTCAATCCAGAGAATCCCAAACATGCTCAATGGGTGACATGTCAGGTGAGTATGCAGGCCATGGAAGAATTACGACATTTTCAGCTTCCAGAAATTGTGTACTGATCCTTGTGAGATGGGGCTGGCTGTGCATTATCTTGCTGAAACATGAGGTGATGGAGGCGGATGAATGGCACGACAACGGGCCTCAGGATCGCGTCACGGTATCTCTATACATTCAAATTGCCATCAATAAAATGCAGTTGTGTTCATTGTCCGTAGCTTATACCTGCCCATACCATAACCCCACCGCCACCATGGGGCACTCTGTTCACAACGTCGCCCACATGACCATCTGCCCGGTACAGTTGAAACCGGGATTCATCTGTGTAGAGTGTAGACAGTTTGTGATCACTACATCCGATGGATGTGGATACTGCTTTAGAGCAGATTTCTGCAGCATTAGAAAATATGTGATTGATACATGTGGATGATTTCATTCCTGTTATGTTTGTAAATACCCTGGTAGGTTGACCGATAACCTGAACCTGGTTGCAGGCACTTTTTCTTGAGTGGACAGCTTGATGAAAGCCAGTCAATATTTAGGTCACCCAGAAAATAGACCTCTCTGTTGATTTCACATAAGTAGTTAGTATCAGGCTTAAACTGTCAAACTGTCAATCAAATATTGTGATTTGTGAGGGGGCGGGACTTCACACTTGGATGTGAATATCACACAATTTTGGTGTGGAGGGTTTTTGTTGGGGGGCCTGTTGAAACTGTTTTTAATGGGGTGTTTTTGGGGGTCTGGGTTGAAATCCAACATTGTAATCAAACTGGTTGGGGGTAGATTTGGGCCTCCCAGAGCATTCACACCTGGCCCAGTAGGGAATCCACAAGCAATTGTCTGGACTTCACAGAGCGGATGGCAGGTAGCTTAGTGGTTAAGAGCGTTGTGCCAGTAACCGAAAGGTTGCTGGTTCTAGTCCCCGAGCCGACTAGGTGAAAAAGTCACTCTGGATAATAGCGTCTGCTAAAATGTAAAACTTTTTTTTTTTATAACAGAGCCTTGAAAGTTAAACTTTTTCTTCCCCAATCACTTTGGTGCAATTTTTACAAGTCTGTGGAAAATTATTACAACTCTTAGCACAAATATCCAATCAGATCATCAAAAAGGCTCATGTTCAAAACTCTAAGCACATTTTCAATTGACTGAGTACATCAAACATACTGACACTGTAAATGACATTTTATGATATGGTAATGTAGGGTGCATATTTGGACAGGATACAGTAGATCACCCCCAGAAGCCATTGCACGGGGTAAATCTGCATAAACCTTATTTATACAAAGAATAATTAGGAGGGTAGATCAGCGTTAATATTGCAGATAGATTGTGGCTTCCATCAATGTAATTGTCTGCATTAGTTCCAATCCCCAATACATTTTTTTGGTAAATATATTTATATATAAAATACAGTACATTCGGAAAGTATGCAGACCCCTAGATTTTTTCCACATTTTGTTGCGTTACAGCCTTTTTTCCCTCATCAATCTACACACAATACCCCATAATGACAAAGCGAAAACAGGTTTTTCAGTTTCTACGAATTGATTGGAGTCCACCGGTGGTCAATACAATTGATTGGACATGATTTGGAAAGGCACACACCTGTCAATGTAAGGTCCCACAGTTGACAGGGCATGTCAGAGCATAAACCATGCCATGAAGTCGAAGGAATTGTACGTAGAGCTCCGAGACAGGATTGTGTCGAGGCACAGAAGGGTACCAAAACATTTCTGCAGAATTGAAGGTCCCCATGCACCAAAGCACACACATCCCTGGGTCGCTCCTCTTTTAAGTTCACTGCAGCTAGCGACTGAAACGAGCTGCAAAAAACAAACTGGACCATTTTATCTCCATCTCTTCATGTAAAGACTCAATCATGGACACTTTTACTGACAGTTGTGGCTGCTTCGAGTGATGTATTGTTGACTCTACCTTCTTGCCCTTTGTGCTGTTGTCTGTGCCCAATAATGTTTGTACCATGTTTTGTGCTGCTACCATGTTGTGCTGCTGCCATATTGTGTTGCTACCATGTTGTTGTCATGTTGTGTTCCTACCATGCTGTGTTGTCATGTGTTGCTTCCATGCTATGTTGCTGTCTTAGGTCTCTCTTTATGTAGTGTTGTGGTGTCTCTTTTGTCGTGATGTGTGTTTTGTCCTATATTTTAATTTTAATTTTAATTTTTAATCCCAGCCCCAGTCCCCGCACGAGGCCTTTTGCCTTTTGGTAGGCTGTCATTGTAAATAAGAATGTGTTCTTAACTGACTTGCCTCGTTAAATAAAAGGTTAAAAAAAATAAGAAAAAAAGAACACAGTGTTTTCCAGCGGCAGGGACTGGGAGACTAGTCAGGATTGAGGGAAAGATGAACGGAGCAAAGTACAGAGATATCCTTAATGAAAACTTTGCTCCAGAGTGCTCAGGACCTCAGACTGGGGCAAAGGTTCACCTTCCATCAGGACAACGACCCTAAGCACACAGCCAAGACAACGCAGGAGTGGCTTCGAGACAAGTCTCTGAATGTCCTTGAGTGATCCAGCCAGAGCCCGGACTTGAACCCGATCGAACATCTCTGGAGATACCTGAAAATGGCTGTGCAGCGACGCTCCCCATCCAACTTGACAGAGCTTGAGAGGATCTGCAGAGAAGAATGGGAGAAACTACAGGTGTGCCAAGCTTGTAGCGTCATACCCAAGAAGACTCGAGGCTGTAATCACTGCCAAAGGTGCTTCAAAAAAGTACTGAGTAAAGGATCTGAATACTTATGTCAATCTGATATTTCAGTTAATTTTTTTCATATAAATTTGCTGGAATTTCTATGAATCAGTTGGGTATTGTCTGTAGATTGATGAGAGGAAAAAAACAAATTAATCAATTTTAAAATAAGGCTGTAATGTAACAAAATGTGGAAAAAATCAAGGGGTCTGAATACTTTCCGAATGCATTGCCAGTCATACATTTGGACACACCTACTCATTCAAGGGTTTTTCTTTACTTTTACTATCTTTTACATTGTCGAATAATAGTGAAGACCTCAAAACTATGAAATAACACATATGGAATGATGTAGTAACCAAAGAAGTGTTAAACAAATCAAAATATACTTTATATTTGAGATTCTTCAAATAGCCACCCTTTGCCTTGATGACAACTTTGCACACTCATACGGACCACAATTGTAATGGCCATAATGATGGTCATCATGGTCAAACAGTTCTATTTTTGTTTCATCAGACCAGAGGACATTTCTCCATAAAGTACAATCTTTGTCCCCATGTGCAGTTGCAAACCGTAGACTGAGTCTTTTATGGCGGTTTTGGAGCAGTGGCTTCTTCCTTGCTGAGCGGCCTTTCAGGTTATGTCAATATACAGTTGAAGTTGGAAGTTTACATACACTAAGTTGACTGTGCCTTTAAACAGCTTGGAAAATTCCAGAAAATTATGTCATGGCTTTAGAAGCTTCTGATAGGCTAATTTACATAATATGAGTCAATTGGAGGTGTACCTGTGGATGTATTTCAAGGCCTACCTTCAAACACAGTGCGTCTTTGCTTGACATCATGGGAAAATCAAAAGAAATCAGCCAAGACCTCAGAAAAAGATTGTGTAGACCACAAGTCTGGTTCATCCTTGGGAGCAATTTCCAAACGCCTGAAGGTACCACGTTAATCTGTACAAACAATAGTATGCAAATATAAACACCATAGGACCATGCAGCCGTCATACCGCTCAGGAAGGAGACGCGTTCTGTCTCCTAGATATGAACGTACTTTGGTGCGAAAAGTGCAAATCAATCCCAGAACAACAGCAAAGGACCTTCTGAAGATGCTGGAGGAAACAGGTACAAAAGTATCTATATCCACAGTAAAACGAGCACCCATGTGCTTTGTTTTCTCCAGTGCACCGTTATACCGAACTGTAGAGTTTTACGCATTTCTGCGTACCGTTGTATTTGCCGAATAAACCATTTATTCTGTGATTTACCCTCCTGAGCGTGACTCCGTCCAAATCACCCGCTACAGAATCACACACCCAACAGCATGGAGTCAGCAGGAGCGGGGAATATGCCTGGAGTCGTTGAGATGGGTCCGGAAGCATTCCAACATGCTAGCCAGCTTGGGCGAAGCGATGGATCGGGTTCTCCAGGTCGTCCAGCACCTGGAGAGGAGAGGACCCGGCCCTGCGGAACCAGCTGAGCGACCGGATCCAGCCACCCACACCCCAGCGCCCAGAGGTATTCACCTGTCTTGACCTAGGGATTACGACGAGACAGCGGTTCGCTGCCAGGGTTTCCTCCTGCAGTTGGACCTCTATTTTTCCACCATCAGCCCGGCTCCATCGGGTTGGGAGAAGGTGTTCGCCCTGTCTCCTGCCTCTCGGGGAAAGCCCTGGAGTTGGCCAACGCGGTCTGGAGTGAAGGAGGAGACTCCATGGACAACTACGGGGAGTTCGCTCACCTCTTCCGGGCAGTCTTCGATCACCCCTCCGAAGGAAGAGAGGCGGGTGAGCAGCTGGTCCATCTGAGGCAGGGGATGAGGACGCGCAGGACTTTGCCCTGGAGTTTAGAACTCTAGCGGCTGGGTCCGGGTGGAACGAGCGGGCCCTCATCGACCGCTTCCGGTGCAGCCTGCGAGAGGACGTCCGAAGGGAGCTAGCCTGCCAGGATACCACGTTGACCTTCAACAAACTGGTGGACATGGCCAACCAGTTGGACAACCTGCTGGCTTCGAGAGGACGTCCTGGAAGGGGCCTGCCTGTTTCACCCCCTTTCAATCCGGATCACGTTCCAATGGAGCTGGGTGGTGCAGCGATCCGGGAGAACAGAGGACGACAGATCCAGTGTCACTCTTGTGGCAAGAGATGACATTCTGCTGCACGCTGTCGTCAGAGTTCTTCTGGGTCTGGAGGTGGCAGGCAGGGCACTCTCGCGTCACCCCAGGTAGCGCAAACCCACACTCGTTCAGAGCCCTCTGCTGCGCACTTCACCATCCACGTCCACTTCCCTAATTACACGATAGTTCCCCAGTGTAAGGCGTTGGTCGATTCAGGCGCAGCTGGGAACTTTATGGACAGGTCTTTAGCTAATAGTCTATGTATTACATTGGTTCCCCTAACCATTCCATTGCCCATCAAAGCACTTGACAGTCGACCATTAGGGTCATTTTTTGTTAGGGAGGTTACAGCAACAGTCACGATGATTATGCAGGAGACCCATAGGGAGCAAATCACCTTTTATATTATTGAGTCGCCTGATTTCCCTGTTGTGTTGGGCCTTCTCTGGCTAGCACTACATGATCCCACCTTGTCATGGCCGCAGAGGGTTCTCAAGGGGTGGTTGCGAGAGTGTTAGTGTAGGTGTCTAGCTGTTTCCGTTGATGCAACCACAGTGGAAAGTCCAGACACTACCTCCTCCGTGCGCATTCCCCCCGAATACCTCGACTTGGCGCACACGTTTTCCAAAACGCAGGCGACCAACTTACCACCCCATCAGGCGGGGAATTGTACGATAAACCTCTGGTTAGACGCTGTCCCTCCCAGGAGTCATGTATATCCCCTGTTGCAGGCTGAAACGGAGGCTATGGAGACATACGTCTCTGAGTCCCTGTGTTAGGGGTTCATATGTCCCTCCACCTCGCCCGCCTCCTGAAGTTTATTTTCCGTGAAGAAGAAAGACGGAGGTCTGCGCCCTTGCATTGATTACCGGGATCTTAATCAAACTACCATTTGCTATAGTTACCCTCTACCTCTCATCTCCTCTGTTATCGAATCAATGCATTGGGACACTTCTTCACGAAATTAGATCTCAGGAGTACGTACAACCTGGTACGTGTCCAGAAAGGGGACGAGTGGAAGACAGCCTTTAGCACAACCACGGGGCATAATGAATACCTGGTGATGCCGTATGGGTTGATGAATGATCCATCAGTCTTCCAGTCCTTTGTGAACGAGGTGTTTCGGGACATGCTTGGTCGCGGTGTGGTAGTCTACATCGATGACATTCTGGTGTATTTCGCTATGCGCGCCGAGCATGTGTCCCTGGTTCGCAGAGTGCTGGGCCGACTGTTGGAGCATGACCTATATGCCAAGGCAGAAAAGTGTCTGTTCTTTCAACAGTCCGTCTCCTTCCTTGGATACCACATCACCACCTCAGGTGTGGAGATGGAGGGAGACCGCATTTCAGCCGTGCGTAATTGGCCGACTCCAACCTTGGTGAAGGAGGTGCAGCGTTTGAGACAGAATGTTTGCATAAGGGTGTTAGTTGCAGAGTCTGGCAGGACCGACATCTGTGTATTCTATGGAGTCCCAAAAACCAAGGCGTTAACATTACAGGGAATAGGGAAAGCGGAATGGAATGTGACTGGGGCGGAGATCTGTGTGGCTCATAAATTAAGGAAGTGGGTAATAGAGCCTCTGGGCAACGATACCACTCCTCTGTGTATAGTGATACAGGGGATAGCTCGTAGGAGAGGAAGGACAGCTAACTGTGCACAATAATAGAGACTACTATGAAGACAAGTTGAACGTCACACATACCCAGATCATGATGGGAGTAGCAGAGATGGTGTTGTCATTTCAGACACCATTGTCAACATTCAGTGAGGGGTTCTTCGAAGAAGGTACAACGCTTGACAGAATAGCCACAGATTCCTGTATACAGGAGGCCACCTCAACGGAAGAGAATTTAGCTGTAATAATAGCATCACATCTCCTGCAGAATGTGATTAAGAAACATGTGACTCAGAGTTTTGTAAGGTTGGATACTCTTCCAACGCCACTAATCTCTCCCCCATTCCTAATCGCCAGCAGTGGGATCGAGTGACGGTAACAGGAAAGTGTCAGAAGGTTGATGCTTATCAACCGTTGGGACCCAAAGTTTACACTGTAACAAGGGTGTTCACAAAGGAGTGTAGATCGTCCTTGGGATGAGTGATGTGTACTTAACCTGAGCACAGGGAAGTATTATACACAGATATTGACTGTAACAGAACATAGGATATCATTGGAGATGTTGGTGGCTAGAAAATCGGGTATGAGTTGGGAGACCGGTAGGGAATATCTGAAAGATTCTGTCCTAGATCTATCCGTGAACCACAAAGGCAATAGGAGATCAGGAGCAGGAGACAGATTCAATGCAACAGCTATTCTCACGGCAGTCGCTGTAGGGACAGTAACTGAAGGAGCAGTAGTATTGGTGAAGGATGCTATAGTAACAGCATGGAACTGGACTACGGAGCAAATGAGGGGTATCTTGAAGTATGCATCATGGGCAGTGTTAGTGGTAGCAGGGGTTACCTTGTTAGCATTGCTGGGATATCACCTTTTGAAGGCGTTGATGTTGAAACCTGTATACAGTGCTGATTTGCCTCAAGATGAGGTAAAGTTAATTAAGGTCACCGCACATGTATATCGGGTGGCCATGGAGGAAAAAGAAGATGGGGAGCGGAGTGAAAATTATATGGCGTTGTCACACTTTTTGTAACCTGTAGCCTAACGGGGGAAGACTGGTTAAAAGCATGAGGAGGTTTTTTAGGGCCTTCATTTTTGTGGACACCAGCAGAACAGTATCCCGAAGTCAGGCTAAGAGAGAGTGGGAATCGTCATGTTATCAAACCTCGGTTTTTCTTTGCATATATAATTATGCATAGCTTAACACATTATTAATACTTCTTGTGTTTTGTGTTTGTTTTTGCTTTTCAAGTCTTTTGCTATCACTCTCTCAGGAACCCGAAGGAGGAAATGGAGGAAGTCAAAAGCTCCAGCTAAAATGGAGGAAGTCAAAAGCTCCAGCTGAAATGTCATTATCAGTCATACGACGAGAGGGGGGAATAAGAGTGTGCCTAGTGTGATTATAGATCAGAGGCCATACGTTTCAGAGGTGTAAATATACAAATCAACTGTGAATGTTAATCATGTTTTATTTTTTGTTCATTATTTATTTTCTGTTCATTTATAAGTAATTTCAAAGTTTATGTGATGTTGAACAGTATGTAATTACTATTCAAAAAGGAGGGACTGTTGGGTTCTAGTTTGAAATACTAGAAGTTAATGATTACATGTATGAGGAATGTATATGGTGGGGTCACTGATAAGGTTGGATAGCTGTGGATTGGTGAGGAATGTGGGCCGAGGTCAGGTCAGGTCAGATGAAGGGAGAAGGAACAGTTTTATTACACACATCACTTAACTTCCTGACTACCAACAAAGATGTATTGGCTATCTAAATGTGCAAGGAGGAGACTCAGCCTAATAGGAGGGTATAAATACTTGTGCTGGTGGAAACATGTCTTTGTCTTTTTAGCTGTTTGACCCATTGGGTGAATAAACTTGGTTTGAGCTTTGACTAGTTGTCCATTAGTTTTTCACTCTGTTTGTCAGGACTTAACACTATATACATTTTACTGACACGGTATAGTTTACAATAGTTCTCTTTTTGTTCATTTTTAGTCCCATCCTTCAGCTCCACTCAACCCCTCCCATCTATCTCTGAACACCATCCAGTTTTGATTTCTATTTGCCATATATTTTTCAACTATGCATAAACATTGTTGATTCTCTGTCACCCTAAGACAAGCCGGCCACTCTCTACACCCTTTGTAAATGGGGGCCTGGTGTTGAGTACTATGAACGTATCAGATGTATTATTAGATTAGCTTTTTAAGATGAAGAATGGTCTCACACACACACACACACACACACACACACACACACACACACACACACACACACACACACACACACACACACACACACATATATAATTATATTCACTGATGCTGCAGACATCAGTTTTCTAGAATTAAGGATGACATTTTACATCCTAGATATTAGTGGACACTAATATCGCTATTTCAATATGTTGTTGATATCTTTTGATATCAAATATGAGCAAGGCATGTCGTGATATTGAATTTCTCTGAGCTCTATACATGATCGTTAATTCAAACATGCAATTATATGTATTTGCTACAATTCCCCATTCAATACTGTTGTTTCAAAAACAAACACTCAAGCAAAACACAAAGCTAAGCATACAAGTATGTTACTATCAATACAATTACTTCTCAATGTGTACATTTTACGGGTGGGCACCAATATCGCTATTTCAATATGTTGTTGACATTTTTTCATATCAATATGAGCAAGGCATATTGTGATATCAGTTGATCCTTTCTGTTAACCTACACTATATATATTACATGACTGTTCCTGTAGGCACAAATCTCTCTCACAGACCTTCACCAAGGCACTCATCTTAGCATACTTAATTGTCTGCTGATGGTTGATGGGCTCCTCATTGTATTCACACTGGTTAGGGGAGGCTTAGGCCCTCAGAGAATTCACACCTGCCCCAGTGGGGAGTCAACAAGCAGTTTTCCGGACTTCACAAAGCCTTGGAAGTAAGTTTTATTTTTCAATCACTTTGGTGCAATTTTCACAAGTATGTGGTACATTTTCACAACTCTAAGCACAAAATCAAAACAGATCATCAAAATGGATCATGTTTCAAAACTGCTTTTTAAAATGCAATATTCACTTTACTTTTGATATAATTTTCTTGTCATGTTAATAATACAATTAACTATCACTTACTCAAACTAATCAAAACTGATGTCTACTGAACCATAATTATGTAGTGCCTAGTTAACGTGTATAGTTTGATAATTGCTGAACACTACATTTCTATATTTTATATCCCATCATTATATCAAAATAACACCAATTTATGTTTACATTTTAGTCATTTAGCAGATGCTCTTATCCAAATCATATAGATTGCGATTCATTTTTTGGATTGTGTAAACAACAGTAATATTATTAAGTGTCAGTGTATGCAGGCTTAGATACTGTGGTGATGTGTTGTATTACATACATTTTCCACATGTGAATAGTCCTTAACCCTTTACACTCTTGGGAATTGGCCTATATGGATAGGGCTAAACTAAAATGTTTCTTACAGAATAAATGTGAAATGCATATGCATAAGCATGGTAGCAATTTAAAGCGAACAGTTTGGAGATTAGGCCAAAGTTGAGGACACAACAGTTTACCTGACAAGACTGAATCCAAACATTACACTGATGATTTTATGTGCATTTTACCACATTTGCAACTAACCAAATCTGATAATACTCTGGATACATTCAGTAACATGATAAGAATATTCCTGGAAAATGTGGGGTAGGTGCAACATAAGACAGAAAATTACAAGGGTTTGAGTGAGAGGACTAACTGGTGTCTCTAAGTGGCCACACAACTCTCCAAAGTGTGCACAGTTCCTTAGTAAATTCAATGCACTTTTATGACACAAAGAAGTGTCTTCAACTATAAGGGGCTTATTTGATCTCTCCAGGCTGTGCCTTTGAAGAACTAGAGCAAGCAAATGTGTTGTTTTGTTTGGAACACAACCCTGCATTCCCGCCATCACACAATTACTGTTGTTTACCCAATCCAAAAACTGCCCGTTATAAATCGTAATCTGGATCAGGTGGGAACCATTTGAAAGCTTGTTCTATTGCCAACATCACTAGCAAAGTTATAAAATACAATCTTACAGTGTTAGGCTTTCACAGGGCAATTCTGAGAAACAGATTATAATTTTGGTGTACAAAGAAAGGAGTCATGAGTGCATTCAGGTGCGTGTTCTGCGGTGAATTTTCTTCACAATAGACAAACATAGGTTATTATTTTCAGAACAACCCAGGGTATAACACCATGTCATCTTTTAACTTTACATCAAACATAGTGATCGAAAACATTGACATTGTATATGACATGAGTTTTATGATATGGAAATGTGAAAACTTTGCAGTATTTTGTCAAAACAGCTTCTATCTCAAGGCCATCAGACTGTTAAATAGCCATCACTAGCACATTAGAGGCTGCTGCTGCCTATTGAAATCACTGGCCACTTTAAGAAATGGAACACTAGTCACTTTAATAATGTTCACAGTCACTTTAATAATGTGTACATATCTTGCACTACTCATCTCATATGTATATACTGCATTCTATTATATAATATTCTACTGTATCTTAGTCCATGCTGCTCTGTCATTGCTTGTCCATATATGTATATTTTCTTAAATTCCATTCCTTACTAGTTTTGTGTGTATTAGGTACAGTGGGGGAAAAAAATATTTAGTCAGCCACCAATTGTGCAAGTTCTCCCACTTAAAAAGATGAGAGAGGCCTGTAATTTTCATCATAGGTACACGTCAACTATGACAGACAAATTGAGGGGGAAAAATCCAGAAAATCACATTGTAGGATTTTTTATGAATTTATTTGCAAATTATGGTGGAAAATAAGTATTTGGTCACCTACAAACAAGCAAGATTTCTGGCTCTCACAGACCTGTAACTTTTTCTTTAAGAGGCTCCTCTGTCCTCCACTCGTTACCTGTATTAATGGCACCTGTTTGAACTTGTTATCAGTATAAAAGACACCTGTCCACAACCTCAAACTGTCACACTCCAAACTCCACTATGGCCAAGACCAAAGAGCTGTCAAAGGACACCAGAAACAAAATTGTAGACCTGCACCAGGCTGGGAAGACTGAATCTGCAATAGGTAAGCAGCTTGGTTTGAAGAAATCAACTGTGGGAGCAATTATTAGGAAATGGAAGACATACAAGACCACTGATAATCTCCCTCGATCTGGGGCTCCACGCAAGATCTCACCCTGTGGGGTCAACATGATCACAAGAACGGTGAGCAAAAATCCCAGAACCACACAGGGGGACCTAGTGAATAACCTGCAGAGAGCTGGGACCAAAGTAACAAAGCATACCATCAGCAACACACTACGCCGCCAGGGACTCAAATCCTGCAGTGCCAGACGTGTCCCCCTGCTTAAGCCAGTACATGTCCAGGCCCGTCTGAAGTTTGCTAGAGTGCATTTGGATGATCCAGAAGAGGATTGGGAGAATGTCATATGGTCAGATGAAACCAAAATAGAACTTTTTGGTAAAAACTCAACTCGTCGTGTTTGGAGGACAAAGAATGCTGAGTTGCATCCAAAGAACACCATACCTACTGTGAAGCATGGGGGTGGAAACATCATACTTTGGGGCTGTTTTTCTGCAAAGGGACCAGGACGACTGATCCGTGTAAAGGAAAGAATGAATGGCGCCATGTATCGTGAGATTTTGAGTGAAAACCTCCTTCCATCAGCAAGGGCATTGAAGATGAAACGTGGCTGGGTCTTTCAGCATGACAATGATCCCAAACACACCGCCCGGGCAATGAAGGAGTGGCTTCGTAAGAAGCATTTCAAGGTCCTGGAGTGGCCTAGCCAGTCTCCAGATCTCAACCCCATAGAAAATCTTTGGAGGGAGTTGAAAGTCCGTGTTGCCCAGCGACAGCCCCAAAACATCACTGCTCTAGAGGAGATCTGCATGGAGGAATGGGCCAAAATACCAGCAACAGTGTGTGAAAACCTTGTGAAGACTTACAGAAAACGTTTGACCTGCTGTGTCATTGCCAACAAAGGGTATATAACAAAGTATTGAGAAACTTTTGTTATTGACCAAATACTTATTTTCCACCATAATTTGCAAATAAATTCATTAAAGATCCTACAATGTGATTTTCTGGATTTATTTTTCTCATTTTGTCTGTCATAGTTGACGTGTACCTATGATGAAAATTACAGGCCTCTCTCATCTTTTTAAGTGGGAGAACTTGCACAATTGGTGGCTGACTAAATACTTTTTTTCCCCACTGTATATGTTGTGAAATTGTTGGATATTACTTGTTAGATATTACTGCACTGTCGGAACTAGAAGCACAAGCATTTCGCTACACCCGCTATAACATCTGCTAAACACGTGTATGTGACAAATATGTAGCTCAGTTGGTAGAGCATGGCGTTTGCAACGCCAGGGTTGTGGGTTCGTTTCCCACGGGGGGGCCAGTATGATTTTTTTTTTTTATAATAATGTATGCATTCACTAACTGTAAGTCGCTCTGGATAAGAGCGTCTGCTAAATGACTAAAATGTAAATGTAAATACAATTTGATTTGATTTGCACATTTGGAGTCACGGGTGTTTGGCTTGATTGTATGACACCAAAACGGTACTTATTATAATCCTCAACGTCTCATCTTTCAAAATACATAGAGTCCTCTTAATTTACAGCATTTCCCTCACTCAGACAACAAAATAAATTGTAAAAGTTGCCCAATTAGCAGGAGGGATGAGGACAACTTCTTGTCACGTGCGGTGCTAAAGTTAGAATGGCTGTCAACCTAAACCCATATTGTGCTTTAAAGCTCAGAGCCTGAACTCTGACGTCATTTATATCATGTTACTGTACAGCCAAAGCTTCTTGTTTATTGTCAGAACCAGCCTTCTGTATATGTTTAGTATATAAAACATCAGTGTCTCCCTGTTTCAGCATGGTGTCTTTTTCTCAACAGTTTAACATATAAACAATGCATTTTTGGAGTATAAACATGTGAAATGGGGCTGCTAAGACATGTCATATCCATCAAAATCCAAGGTTGGGTTCAAAATGATTCCCAAGATGTGGTATGGAAAACCTTTAGTACTAAGACACTGGGGGGTACGTTAGAATGTTTATATAAAACAACTTGGCCGTTAAGAAGTTTCAGTAGATTAGGAACTGATTCCATTGTAAAGTCATGCACACAATTAAATTACTTCTTATTGACATTCATTCTGTGAATGAATAAAAATAACAAAGAAAGCATGATAAAAAAAAATATTTAAATAAGATGCAACTGTAACACAAACAAACAAAATCCATATCTACACTGAGACTAACGGATTATGAAAAACACTAATAAATATAATCACTTCAGCAACAGTGACTATGCCTTTTCTCTGTATGGAATAATGCAGATTGTATTACAACTTTTGTGTTTTGTCTGAATGATTGTTCAGTAGTAAATAGGAAATTCAGCAGTGTGGTAAAGGGTCTGAAAAAACATCAACTAGATAGTCGTATTATGTTTTTGCGGACATTGACATTTACTAGTGATGGGGACAGGCATGGAAAATCCATCAAATGTATAAGATAATGAATGATAAGCTCACCATTGAGTATTTTTAACTACCATTTAATCCAATATAAAAAATATATATATACACATTTCAAAACTGTTCTTTTTGAAGTGCTGAATAAAATAATAGTAGATGGTAAGTACACTACATTACCAAAAATATGTGGACACCTGCTCGTCGAATATCTCATGGTCCCCCCTTTGCTGCTATAACAGCCTCCACTCTTCTGGGAAGGCTTTCCACTAGATGTTGGAACATTGCTGCGGGGACTTTCTTCCATTCAGCCACAAGAGCATAGGGGACTAAGGGGTCTAGCCCGAACCATGAAAAACAGCCCCACACCATTATTCCTCCTCCACCAAACTTTACAGTTGGCACTATGCATTGGGGCAGGTAGCGTTCTCCTGGCATCCGCCAAAACCAGATTCGTCGGTCAGACTGCCAGATGGTGAAGCGTGATTAATCACTCCAGAGAACGTGTTTCCACTGCTCCAGAGTCCAATGGCGGCGAGCTTTACACCACTCCAGCTAACACTTGGCATTGCGCATGGTGATCTTAGGCTTGTGTGCGGCTACTCGGCCATGGAAACCCATTTCATGAAGCTCCCGACAAACAGTTCTTCTGCTGACAGTGCTTCAAGAGTTTGGAACTCGGTAGTGAGTGTTGCCACCAAGGACAGATGATTTTTATGCGCTTCAGCACTAGGCGGTCCCGTTCTGTGAGCTTGTGTGGCCTACCACTTCGCGACTGAGCCGTTGTTGCTCCTAGACGTTTCCACTTCACAATAACAGCACTTACAGTTGACCAGGGCAGCTCTAGCATGGCAGAAATTTTACAAACTGACTTGTTGGAAAGGTGGCATCCTATGACGGTGCCACGTTGAAAGTCACTGAGCTCTTCAGTAAGGCCATTCTACTGGAGATTGCATGGCTGTGTGCTCGATTTTATACACCTGTCAGCAACGGGTGTGGCTGACAACCAAATCCACCAATTTAATTGGTGTCCACATACTTTTGTATATATGGTGTAGCTTAATACATTACCACTGATCAAGAGCATAACACATATTTGTTATCTTTGTTATGCATTGACCAAGGAGTCTACTTGATTAAAAGTATCAAGTCTTTTGTCTTACATATAGCCCAATAATTCAGGATGGCTCATAATAATGGCTGGAATGGAGTGTTATGGCTGGAATGGAGTGTTATAGCTGGAATGGAGTGTTATGGCTGGAATGGAGTGAATGGAATGGTAACAAACACATAAAAACCATCTGCTAGAATGGAGTGTTATGGCTGGAACGGAGTCCTATGGCTGGAACGGAGTCTTATGGCTGGAACAGAGTCTTATGTCTGGAACAGAGTGATATAGCTGGAATGGAGTGTTATGGCTGGAACGGAGTGTTATGGCTGGAATGGAGTATTATGGCTGGAACGGAGTGTTATAGCTGGAATGGAGTGTTATGGCTGGAATGGAGTGTTATGGCTAGAATAGAGTGTTATGGCTGGAACGGAGTCTTATGGCTGGAACAGAGTCTTATGTCTGGAACAGAGTTACATAGCTGGAATGGAGTGTTATGGCTGGAACTGAGTGTTATGGCTGAAACGGGGTGTTATGGCTGGAACAGAGTGATATAGCTGGAATGGAGTGTTATGGCTGGAACGGAGTCTTATGGCTGGAATGGAGTGTTATGGCTGGAATGGAGTGTTATGGCTGAAATGGAATGGTAACAAACACATAAAAACCATCTGTTTGATACCATTCCAGCTATTATTATGAGCCATCAACAGCCTCCACTGGCAGGATATTTTATTTATTTATCTTTTATTTAACTAGGCAAGTCAGTTAAGAACAAATTCTTATTTACAATGACGGCCTACACCGGCCAAACCCGGACGACGCTGGGCCAATTGTGCGCCGCCCTATGGTACTCCCAATCATGGCCGGTTGTGATACAGCCTAGAATCGAACCAGGGGGTCTGTAGTGACGCCTCAAGCACTGAGATGCAGTGCCTTAGACCACTGCGCCACTCGGGAGCCTGTATAATATAATGATACTTCTGTAGTATATAATGATTATACTGTAGACTTTAATGTTACTACAGTAGAATATAATGATAATACTGTAGGATATAATGATACTACTGTATAATTGGACAATGAAGGCAGAATCCTATTAAGCTGTACTAATACATCCATGGCATTTTATCCCCTCTCAGGTTCTTGAAAGCACTGCACTCCAAACTGGCATGTCAACCAAAACTAAAAGGTAAGATTTTGTGTAAAGGATCTGCACTCAAAAATTGTATCCCTTCTCACAATGAACATTACATAATACTGATCAAATACTTCTGCGGAACTCTTTTCTTGTCGAACTTGTAAAGGCAACTTTCTATATTTCAAATCTGCATTCAGCTTATTTTATTTCTCCGTTGAGCATGAGGCATGAAATTGGAAAAAATACTGTACTTAAATAGAATAGCCTTGCTATGCTCCCTCGCACCTTAGCCAAGAGCTTTCAGATAAAAAAATGAATTCCTGTCAAAATGGTGTTATTCTTTTAAAACATGATACACTCAAACTATGGGACAATGGAGTTAAAATGGAGCTACAGTTCATTTAATGGTTAATGTTAATTTTAAGGCAGCAATTTTAGGGCAAGTCAGTGTTTGCTAAATGAGTGCTTCGGCAGGGTCTAACGCAGCATGCCCACACATAAGTAGAGTGCACTCAAAAAGATTACAGGCCCACATTCACAAAGCCTCACAGAGTGCAAGTGCTGATCTAGGATCAGGTCCCCCCGTCCATGTAATCTTATTCATTATGATCTGAAAGGGAAAACCGATCCTATATCAGCACTTCTACTCTGAGACGCTTGATACATAAGGCCCCTGAGCTCTCGGAAATCAAAAGATTGGACCTGATAAAAGAGCCTGACATCAAACATCCAATTTATACTGAGGATGTTCAGGATGTTCTGATTGATGTACTATTTCCTGTGTATTTTTGCTGAAATACCACCATTGAAAGATGGCAACCATATGATTGTATCATCCCATCATCTCTCTCTCCCTCCATCCCCTATATTGACACAAGTCTCTCTGCACTCCAGTTGCCTAGATATCCTGTGCCATAAAGCACTTTGAAAGTCCACTGAAAGTCCGCCTCCATCATCAATGCTCAGACTGCCCAAAGTCAAAGGGAGGACTGTCTCAATGGGAAACTTGCCCCTCAATTCGCAAGGCTTGCATTCAGATCCAGCGTCTTTGAGCTTAAATGGCTACCTTGTTTTAATGAATGGTGGGTTATACGGATCAAAAGATAAAATGTCAAAGTTAAATAATAAATGGAGAAAGTGCAACAGCATCAACATTTGACAGCAGGGAGGTCATAGAGTTCAGATGTACTCTTTCACCCTATTACCTGTTTGATGCTATGAACTGGGTCTCACATCTTGTTAAATGGCCCATTGTTATTGCTTACTGACCCACTCATTTACAAACTCATTGTTTAAACATCAGAACCATCTGGACGATGGAATCACTTGGATAAATTATAAATAAATACACTACATGACCAAAAGTATGTGGACACCTGCTCGTCGAACATCTCATTCCAAAATCATTGGCATTAATATGGAGTTGATTCCCCTTTGCTGCTATAACAGCCTCCACTCTTCTGTAAAGGCTTTCCACTAGATGTTGGAACATTGCTGCGTGGCCTGGCTCGCAGTTGGTGTTCCAATTCATTCCAAAGATGTTTGATGGGGTTGAGGTCAGGGCTCTGTGAAGGCCAGTCAAGTTCTTCCACACCGATCTTGACAAACCATTTCTGTATGGACCTCACTTTGTGCACGGGGGCATTGTCATGCTGAAACAGGAAAGGGCCTTCCCCAAACTGTTGCCAAAAAGTTGGAAGCACAGAATCGTCTAGAATATCATAGTATGCTGTAGTGTTAAGATTTCCCTTCACTGGAACTAAGGGGCCTTGCCTGAACCATGGAAAACAGCCCCAGATCATTATTCCTCCTCCACCAAACTTTACAGTTGGCACTATGTATTGGGGTAGGTAGCATTCTCCTGGCATCCGCCAAACCCAGATTTGTCTGTCGGACTGCCAGATGGTGAATGCATGTCCACTGCTCCAGAGTACAATGGCAGCGAGCTTTACACCACTCCAGCCGACGCTTAGCATTGCGCATGGTGATCTTAGGCTTGTGTGGGGCTGCTCGGCCATGGAAAACCATTTCATGAAGCTCCCGACAAACAGTTTTTGTGCTGACGTTGCTTCAAGAGGCAGTTTAGAACACGGAAGTGAGTGTTTCAACCGAGGACAGACTATTTTTACGCGCTACGTGCTTCAGCACTTGGCGGTCCCGTTCTGTGAGCTTGTGTGGCCTACCGCTTCGCGGCTGAGCCGTTGTTGCTCCTAGACGTTTCCACTTCACAATAACAACACTTACAGTTGACTGGGCAGGTCTAGCAGGGCAGAAATTTGACGATCTGACTTGTTGGAAAGGTGGCATCCTATGACAGTTACGCGTTGAAAGTCACTGAGCTCTTCAGTAAGGCCATTCTACTGCCAATGTTTGTCTATGGAGATTGCACGGCTGTGTGCTCGATTTTATACACCTGTCAGCAACGGGTGTGGCTGAAATAGCCGAATCCACAGTTTTGAAGGGGTGTCTTTATACTTTTGTATATATAGTGTATATGCCTTCATACTGAACCAAAATATAAATGTAACATGCAACAATTTCAAAGATTTTGCTGATTTACAGTTCATATAAAGAAATCAGTCAATTGAAATAAATTAATTTGGCCTTAATCTATGGATTTCACATTACTGGGCAGGGGCGCAGCCATGGGTGGACCTGGGAGGGCATCGTTTTTCCCCACAAAAGGGCTTTATTACAGACAGAAATATTCCTCCAAAATCTGAGAGAAAAAGTTTTTTGGTGGTTTTAGTAAATTTCTGGGACCTTTTATTTCAGCTCATGATCTACTTTACATGTTGCGTTTATATTTTTTGTATGGCATATTTAACACAATGAACAGTTTCCATACATTCCTCTACAAAAATAATAATATTTTGTTCAATGTATATCTAAAGTGCCTTCAGAAAGTATTCACTTTTTCCACATTTTGTTGTGTTACAACCTGAATTTAAAATTGATTAAATATAGATTTTGTGTCACTGGCCTACACACACTAGCCCATTATGTCAAAGTGGAATTATGTTTTTAGAAATCTTTACAAATTAATTAAAATGAAAAGCTGAAATGTCTTGAGTCAATAAGTATTCAACCCCTTTGTTATGGTAAGCCTAAATACAGTTAAGGATTAAAAATGTTTTCCTTTACAAGTTACATAAGAAGTTGCATGGACTCACTCTGTGTGCAATAATAGTGTTTAACATGATTTTTGAATGACTACATCATGACTGTACCCCACACATACAATTATATGTAAGGTCCCTCAGTCGAGCAGTGAATTTCAAGCACAGAATCAACCACAAAACCTAGGGAGGTTTTCCAATACCTGGTAAAGAAGGGCACCTATTGGAAGATTGGTAAAAATATATATACAGTGAAGGAAAAAAGTATTTGATCCCCTGCTGATTTTGTAAGTTTGCCCACTGACAAAGAAATGATCAGTCTATCATTTTAATGGCAGGTTTATTTGAACAGTGAGAGACAGAATAACAACAAAAAAATCCAGAAAAACCCATGTCAAAAATGTAAATAAATTGATTTGCATTTTAATGAGGGAAATAAGTATTTGACCCCTTCTCAATCAGAAAGATTTCTTGCTCCCAGGTGTCTTTTATACAGGTAACGAGCTGAGATTAGGAGCACACTCTTAAAGGGAGCAAGGTCCCCCTGCTCAAGAAAGCACATATACAGGCCTGTCTGAAGTTTGCCAATGAACATCTGAATGATTCAGAGGAGAACTGGGTGAAAGTGTTGTGGTCAGATGAGACCAAAATCGAGCTCTTTTGCATCAACTCAACTCGCTGTGTTTGGAGGAGGAGGAATGCTGCCTATGACCCCAAGAACACCATCCCCACCATCAAACATGGAGGTGGAAACATTATGCTTTGGGGGTGTTTTTCTGCTAAGGGGACAGGATAACTTCACCGCATCAAAGGGACGATGGACAGGGCCATGTACGGTCAAATCTTGGGTGAGAACCTCCTTCCCTCAGCCAGGGCATTGAAAATGGGTCGTGGATGGGTATTCCAGCATGACAATGACCCAAAACACACGGCCAAGGCAACAAAGGAGTGGCTCAAGAAGAAGCACATTAAGGTCCTGGAGTGGCATAGCCAGTCTCTAGACCTTAATCCCATAGAAAATCTGTGGAGGGAGCTGAAGGTTCGAGTTGCCAAACGTCAGCCTCGAAACCTTAATGTCTTGGAGAAGATCTGCAAAGAGGAGTGGGACAAAATCCCTCCTGAGATGTGTACAAACCTGGTAGCCAACTACAAGAAACGTCTGACCTCTGTGATTGCCAACAATGGTTTTGCCACCAAGTACTAAGTAATGTTTTGCAGAGGGGTCAAATACTTATTTCCCTCATTAAAATGCAAATCAATTTATAAAATTTTTGACATGCGTTTTTCTGGATTTTTTTGTTGTTATTCTGTCTCTCACTGTTCAAATAAACCTACCATTAAAATTATAGACTGATCATTTCTTTGTCAGTGAGCAAACAAACAAAATCAACAGGGGATCAAATACTTTTTTCCCTCACTGTACATCCGAATCAGAATCAGAATTAGAATCACCTTTATTCGCCATGTACATTTACACATACTCAGAGTTTTACTTGGTGGTATGGTGCTGCTAGTGATAGACAACATTTAGAGACAGCGGAGTTTAAACAAAGTTTCCATACATTATATACAACTAGGTAGAGTGAGCAAAGAGCTATAAGAGTATGAGTTGTATAGCCTTAAAACCAGTGGTGGAAAAAGTACCCAATTGTCATACTTGAGTAAAAGTGAAGATACCTTAATAGAAAATGACTAAAGTCACCCAGTAAAATACTACTTGAGTAAAATTCTAAAAGTATTTGGTTTTAAATATACTTAAATGTCAAAAAATAAATGTAATTGCTAAAATATACTTATCAAAAGTAGAAGTATAAATCATTTCTAATTCCTTATATGTTATTCTGTCTCTCACTGTTCAAATAAACCTACCATTAAAATTATAGACTGATCATGTCTTTGTCAGTGGGAAAACATACAAAATCACAGGGGATCAAATACTTTTTCCCTCACTGTAAGTAGACATTGAATATCCCTTTGAGCATGGGTAAGTTATTAATTACATTTTGGATGGTGTATTAATACACCCAGTCACTACAAAGATACATCCGTCCTTCCTAACTCAGTTGCTGGAGAGGAAGGAAACCGCTCAGGTATTTCACCATGAGGCCAATAGTGACTTTAAAACAGTTAGAGTTTAATGGCTGTGATAGGAGAAAACTGAGGATCGATCAACAACAGTGTAGTTATTCCACAATACTAACCTAAATTACGGAGTGAAAAGAAGGCAGCCTGTACATAATACAAGTATTCCAAAACATGCATCCTGTTTGCAATAAGGCACCAAAGTAAAACTCCCCAAAATGTGGCAAAGAAATTAACTTCATGTCCTGAAAACAAAGCGTTATGTTTGGGGAAAATCCAATACAACACATCACTGAGTACCACTCTTCATTTTTTCAAGCATGGTGGTGGCTGCATCATGTTATGGGTATTGCTTGTCATCTGCAAGGGCTATGGAGTTTTTTTGTTCATAAAAAGAAAATGAATATATCTAAGCACAGGCAAAATTCTGGAGGAAAACCTGGTTCAGTCTGCTTTCCACTAGACACTGGGAGATGAATTCACCTTTCAGCAGGACAATAATCTAAAACACAAGGCCAAATATACACTTACCAAGAAGACAGTGAATGTTCCTGAGTGGCCTAGTTACAGTTTTGACTTAAATCAGCTTGATAATCTATGGCAAGACCTGAAAATGGCTGTCTAGTAATGATCAACAACCAACCTGACAGAGCTTGAAGAATAAATAAATAAATAATGTGCAAATATTGTACAATCCAGGTGTGCAAAGCTCTTAGAGACTCACAGCTGTAATTGCTGCCAGAAAGTGATTCTAACATGTATTGACTCAGGGGTGTGAATACTTATGTAAATGAGATATATGTGTATTTCAGTGTCAATACATTTGCAAAACTTTCAAAAAACATGTTTTCACTTTGTCGTTATTGGGTAGTGTGTAGATAGGTGAGAAAAAAATATATTTAATCCATTTTGAATTCAGGCTGTAACACAACAAAATGTGGAATACGTCAAGGGGTATGAATACTTTCTGAAGGCACCACATTAAGCCTTTTGGCAGTGACAGATATGAAATGAAAACAGACTGCACCTGGTAAACGACATATCCAATGATTAAGGCTAGAGGCATGGATTTCTTGGGATGACACCGCAACCAATTTGTTTTGTTGGAAGTTGTCAAAACTGATGAGTTTTGGGGCGGTCAGTGTTGAAACAGGAAATTGAAGTGTCATGTTTTTATCTTAATGAGGCGATGATCTGAAAAAAGTGAATCAGATAAGATACAAGTCCTTTATTGTCCCCAAGGGGAAGGTTGCCTTGGAGACACATTATCGCCTTTATACTGCACTATTTCCTTAGTTTATATAACCAAAGACCTTGATGCAATAGCAAGAAAATAACAGACTTCACACCTAGAGTGAGTGGTATGGGTGGCTGTTATTTTCTGTAATGTGTGACATCAACAGTAAGTGTTTCATCCTCACCATAGGTAAAGGCATTCCTCCTCACCATAGGTAATGGCTCACAAAGTGGAGAATGTTTCCCCCTTGAAATTGTATGAGGAATGTGTTTTCCCTCAATCCCCTGTAGTTTCCATCAATTAAACTTCACAGCGGGCAAAATCAAGAGTTTCTTGAAGGTAATTTGTGGAGAATCTTTCCATTAGACGGAGCTTAAAGTATTGGATGAATCTGAGAGAAGATTTAAATTAATTATGTATTTATTTTCTCTGTAATACTACTAGCCACCTAGCAATTGTATGTCGTTGGCTTTAGCTAGCCCAGATAAGTTCCCATTCTCCCAACTGCATAACTAGCTACCAAGAAGCCATTTCAGGCTATCAATCAAGTTAGAGTAGCTAGCTTGTCTAATTATCTTAGCTGGCATGCCTGCTGGCAAGGTTGGTAGACTTTAGAAAAGCAAGCAATAACTTAATGTAATGAATACGACTCAAATTCCTTTCAATGTTTTACACAGATTTGAGCAAAGATGCAGAGAAGCATATTTACAGACAGCTCAAGAGGTATGCTTAGATATGCAGAAAAATAAACATACTTTTTACATATAATTAAGAATAATGATTATGGATCTAGATTTCCAGGTGTTGCACAATTCTCCAACTTCAGGACGGGGGGCCTAGCCCCTATCCGGACCACCCCCCAGCCATCCTCACATACTTTGTGCCCCCTCAGAATTTTGGGGTGCATGACGCCCCTGGGTCCGTCTGTGACTTGATTCCTTCTTTTGATGGGCAAAGATTTTACAGATCACACAATTCCTTCATTTCTTCCAAATCTATTTGATACTATATATGTATTTTATGGCAAGAGGCTGGGCAAAGGAACGCCAGGATACTTCTCCACTTTGGAGAAGAGAAGCTCTTTGAAGATCAGTTCACCTATTCCACTTGCAGCATGCAGAGAGCTTTCTGAGATCTTAGCATATTTTCATGTTGTCTTATCCATCTCCAGAAGTGCCATACATCCCCAAACCTCCCAGTTTTCAGATGAAGATTGAAAGAGACAGTTTGAAAGAAACAGCTCACATCAACCTACTTAATATGCCCTTTTTTAAATAACATTACAACCTCAATTCCCAGCCAGCTAGTCACAGGATTCCTATTAAAGTTAACAAAGTAATTGGAACACATTTAAATTCAAATGAGCCCAACTCTTGACACTCTTCAAATTATACAGTAGTGAACAATTACATATATTTTTTTACTGCAAGTCTAGTAAGCGAGTGACCTCTCCCTCTGTACGGGAAGTCCAAACACTGGCTAATTCATGTATTCTGTGTAATGCCTTGCCATTCCAATGGCAACTCATTAGAATGCTGCCTGGTGAGCCAGCCTCGCTGGAGCCATGGTCACCTAGGATTGCATCATGGCTGGTCTGCATTCCTAAGAGATCTAGCTCTCTCCATCTCCCATCTCAGAACCTCATCCAATGCATGCTGAGCTGCAGTTAGCTATTAGGCAGTTTGGCTGATACCGTTGAGATACACTCTCAAATCATGCATTGAAGTCAGTGGGGGATATTTGCGTGAAATTGGAGTTGGGATTCATATCTCATGTTTAGATTGGTCACTTGTGACCAAACAATTGTTGGATATCATTGACAGCTTTACTTCAAGTATTTCTATGGAGAAATGTCTGGTATAAGGACTTGTGGTGGTATTTCCAATGGTATGAATACGAGCAATGTACATCATTTTTTGTACATTATATTTCAAAATAGTGCAAATAATTATCATATCCCATGCCCTGGACAGCAAGGCGTAGCTCAATAGGGCTGTATGCATGTATTTCAAACAAACCAGCACCAGGTTGACCATTTATTGAATATCTTATTGAAATACTGTATCATGGGGATGGGCATCATGAGGGGCCACAGTGGCTCGTTGGTCTGCGTACGCACAACCATGATGCTCTTGACTGGGATGAAGTACAGGACCAACTGTTGTCTGGCATCTAGTTGAAAGTTTGGCAGCCCCAAGGATTGGCTTTTCCATGAAACCAGCAGTATAGAGCAGGGATGGGCATCATGAGGGGCCGCAGTGGTCCTGTACTGCATCACAGTCAAGGGCATCATGGTTAGTTTACATAACGCCACAACGATGCATTTACTGTATTTATCAAAATAGACAATGTGGGAAATTTAATAGGATGATTTATACAATCTACTGTAATAACAAGGTAAAAAGTGTAGGGTATATCCCAGGTCATTAGCCAACAATGTATAGGGAGGACTGAGCAGCCAATATACATTCACAGCTTCACCTCTTAGCAGATATAGAGATATAGGCTATTTAACCATCTCGTTGCAGCGTGGTAGAGGGAAAAATGCATCCTCCCCGACGACCTTGGGAGGGACTTTGAACGCTATCAGCACTAAAGTGGAAAAGACGGTCAACCTTCACACTTTTTAGATCTGCGTAGCCAGGGAGAAATACACAAACGAGAACACTGAACCACTCAACTTGAGTTGCAACGACGACGACCCAAGAGGAAACGTTATGCAACCGTTAAAAGAAGAGGCACCGGCTTGGGGAGGATTCTCTGGAAGGGAGGGGGCTGGGTTGCCAGTACCTCTGTAAATGGGGAGAGAAGAGGTGACGGATTGTATTAGAAGGAGTGAGAGGGCCGGAGATTGGCTGCTGCGTGGGGACCGTAATAGCCCACACGTCACATTTCCGACACACGTGTAGATTTCCGCAGAGAGAGCTAGGACAGGGAGAAACACTTGTTACCATGGATCTGTTTGTACTCCAGCAACATGGCCATACGGGGTCCATAGTGGGTTGGTGATGATGTGAAGAGGGGGCCAATGTACCCCAATCTACATAGTATCCTTTCAAGGAAAGCCGCCAACAGTGATGGAAGCTAGTTATAGTACATACAGTACAGGACTGGAACAGTGATGGTAGCTAGTTATAGTACATACAGTACAGGACTGGAACAGTGATGGTAGCTAGTTATAGTACATACAGTACAGGACTGGAACAGTGATGGTAGCTAGTTATATACATACAGTACAGGACTGGAACAGTGATGGTAGCTAGTTATAGTACATACAGTACAGGACTGGAACAGTGATGGTAGCTAGTTATAGTACATACAGTACAGGACTGGAACAGTGATGGTAGCTAGTTATAGTACATACAGTACAGGACTGGAACAGTGATGGTAGCTAGTTATAGTACATACAGTACAGGACTGGAACAGTGATGGTAGCTAGTTACAGTACATGCAAGGTGACAGTACCATGGCATGGCAACATAATGACCCCTAATCTTCAACTTCTACATCAACTCATGCAGTGTATCATATTGGAGGGCCTCAGAGGGAGATATAACATATACATAATAGTTGTTGAGAAGACACGGTGCAGGTAGGGCTTACAACTGTGTTCAATCAATACCCTCAACAAGGTATATGGGAGGGTGTTACCTGAAGCATCGACAAGTACAGTGAGGGAAAAAAGTATTTGATCCCCTGCTGATTTTGTACGTTTGCCCACTTACAAAGACATGATCAGTCTATAATTGTATTTCTATAATACAGAATAACAACAATAAAATCCAGAAAAACGCATGTCAAAAATGTTATAAATTGATTTGCATTTTAATGAGGGAAATAAGTATTTGACCCCTCTGCAAAACATGACTTTGTACTTGGTGGCAAAACCCTTGTTGGCAATCACAGAGGTCAGACATTTCTTGTAGTTGGCCACCAGGTTTGCACACATCTCAGGAGGGATTTTGTTCCACTCCTCTTTGCAGATCTTCTCCAAGTCATTAATGTTTCGAGGCTGACGTTTGGCAACTCGAACCTTCAGCTCCCTCCACAGATTTTCTATAGGATTAAGGTCTGGAGACTGGCTAGGCCACTCCAGGACCTTAATGTGCTTCTTCTTGAGCCACTCCTTTGTTGCCTTGGCCGTGTGTTTTGGTTCATTGTCATGCTGGAATACCCATCCACTACCCATTTTCAATGCCCTGGCTGAGGGAAGGAGGTTCTCACCCAAGATTTGACGGTACATGGCCTCGTCCATCGTCCCTTTGATGCGGTGAAGTTGTCCTGTCCCCTTAGCAGAAAAACACCCCCAAAGCATAATGTTTCCACCTCCATGTTTGACGGTGGGGATGGTGTTCTTGGGGTCATAGGCAGCATTCCTCCTCCTCCAAACACAGCGAGTTGAGTTGATGCCAAAGAGCTCAATTTTGGTCTCATCTGACCACAGCACTGTCACCCAGTTCTCCTCTGAATCATTCAGATGTTCATTAGCAAACTTCAGACGGCCCTGTATATGTGCTTTCTTGAGCATGGGGACCTTGTGGGCGCTGCAGGATTTCAGTCCTTCACGGCGTAGTGTGTTACCAATTGTTTTCTTGGTGACTATGGTCCCAGCTGCCTTGAGATCATTGACAAGATCCTCCCGTGTAGTTCTGGGCTGATTCTTCACCGTTCTCATGATCATTGCAACTCCACAAGGTGAGATCTTGCATGGAGCCCCAGGCCGAGGGAGATTGACAGTTATTTTGTGTTTCTTCCATTTGCGAATAATCGCACCAACTGTTGTCACCTTCTCACCAAGCTGCTTGGCGATGGTCTTGTAGCCCATTCCAGCCTTGTGTAGGTCTACAATCTTGTCCCTGACATCCTTGGAGAGCTCTTTGGTCTTGGCCATGGTGGAGAGTTTGGAATCTGATTGATTGATTGCTTCTGTGGACAGGTGTCTTTTATACAGGTAACAAACTGAGATTAGGAGCACTCCCTTTAAGAGTGTGCTCCTAATCTCAGCTCATTACCTGTATAAAAGACACCTGGGAGCCAGAAATCTTTCTGATTGAGAGGGGGTCAAATACTTATTTCCCTCATTAAAATGCAAATCAATTTATAACATTTTTGACATGCGTTTTTCTGGATTCTTTTGTTGTTATTCTGTCTCTCACTGTTCAAATAAACCTACCATTAACATTATAGACTGATCATTTCTTTGTCAGTGGGCAAACGTACAAAATCAGCAGGGGATCAAATACTTTTTTCCCTCACTGTAGATGTCCTGGCAGCACTTACAAAGCTATTGTTGGAAGTAAATATATGGGTTAGAACAACCAATGTGTCATTTATGTGTGTAGATGTATGGATAGGCAGTGACATTAGTTACATGACACTGTATGCTTCTGTCAATTCAGTTTTGAAAGGCAATATAAACAAGTTTTCACAACTGGTAGGTGGGCATGTGCTGCATTTCTACTGTTTAGCTTTATGTCAGGTGGCTTGGGGTTTTCCTGTACATGTATATTTAGTCCAACTGTTAGTCGCTAATCACATATTTCTTATTGGTGAATCATGATTATGTTCAAAGTTCTTGGAAATGGGTCAAATTAGTTATGAAGATGTCATCCCCATTAAAGCATGTCCGTTTTTTCTCCTCACAGACAGCTTTTCCTGACAATGACCGCAGTTTACCATGGAAGATAAGCTGTAAATATATTTGAAGGGAACTGGAATAGTACAATGACATAAGAAAGAATAAGAAAGCAGGGAAATTGCTTGAAATGACCATTCTCATACCTCACCATTCATTGTATGGAAAGATGGGTTTCCTATATCAACGAGGAACGTACTGTAGATTAAATATTTTATCTCACTAGCTAGGTTTCCATCCAATTGGCGACAGATTTTCATGAGAAAATGCTAAAATCTGCATAAAGACAATATGAGCAACTTCCCACCAGTGGTGTGTTTCCACCAGTCTGACTTGTTGTAGATAAAAATCACGTAGTGCACACAAAGTTATATTTTTGGCTTACATTTTCATGTACCGAAAGAAAATCGAAAGTTCAATGTGTTTTCATCGCTTTTTCAACTCTACCGATAGTTTTGTCACAAAAACTGTTGCGTTAATTAGTAAATGTGCCTACTCTGGTCTTGGCACGTGTGCTCTAGCTCAGGGGTTCTCAAACTGGCCGCAGCCTGATCTCAAAATATTTATAAATACTATTTTTAAAAAACATTACATTTGTATTTATTTATTTACTAACAACCACAGATTTAACGCATTTTGGCCAAGCGATCCATGGAATAAGTTTAGAGGGTAGAAAACAACACAATGTAATATTATTAATCTACAATTTATGTTCTTAAAGGGGAACTGCACCTGCTGATTTGGCAAAAAAGTTGGGTTTGCTCCTCATTAGCCAAACGTGAGTTGTTTGAAGTGATGTACAGGGCCTTGAGAAAGTATTAATACTCCTTGACTTATTCCACATTTTGTTGTTGTACAGCCTGAATTCACACAATACCCCATAATGACTAAGTGAAAACATAGTTTTAGACATTTTTGCAAATGTATTGAAAATTAAATACAGAAATCTAATTTACATAAGTATTCACACCCCTGAGTCAATACGTTAAAATCACCTTTTGCAGCGATTACAGCTGTGAGGCTTTCTGGGCAAGGCTCTAAGAGCTTTGCACGCCAGGATTGTACAATATTTGCCTGTGCTTAGCTCTATTCCGTTTCATTTTATCCTAAAAAACTCCCTAGTCCTTGACGATGACAAACATACCCATAACATGATGCAGCCACCACCATGCTTGAAGATATGAAGAGCGGTACTCAGTTACGTGTTGTATTGGATTTGCCCCAAACATAAAGCTTTGTATTCAGGACATAAAGTTAATTTATTTCCCCATTTTTCTGCAGTTTTACTTTAGTGCCTTATTGCAAACAGGATGCATGTTTTGGAATATTTTCTATTCTGTACAGGCTTCATTCATTTCACTCTGTCATTTAGGTTAGTATTGTGGAGTAACTACAATGTTGTTGATCCATCCTCAGTTTTCTCCTATCGCAGCCATTAAACTCTAATTGTTTTAAAATCACCATTGGCCTCTTGCTGAAATCCCTGAGCAGTTTCCTTCCTCTCCGGCAATTGAGTTAGGAAGGACGCCTGTATCTTTGTAGTGACTAGGTGTATTGATACACCATCCAAAGTGTAATTAAAATCTTCACCATGCTCAAACGGATATTCAACATCTGCGTTTTTTTTATCCATCTACTAATAGGTGTCCTTCCTTGCGAGGCATTGGAAAACCTCCCTGGTCTTTGTGGTTGAATCTGTGTTTGAAATTCACTGCTCGACTGAGGGACCTTACAGATAATTGTATGTGTGGTGTACAGAGACAAGGTAGTCATTCAAAAATCATGTTAAACACTATTATTGCACGCAGAGTGAGTCCATGCAACTTTTTTATTATGTGACTTGTTAAGCACATTTTTACTCCTGAACTTATTTAGGCATACCATAACAAAGGGGTTGAATACTTATTGACTCAAGACATTTCAGCTTTTTATTTCGAAAAAAACATAATTCCACTTTGACATTATGGGGTATTGTGTATAGGCCAGTGACACAAAATCTATATTTAATCCATTTTAAAATCAGGCTTTAAGACAAAATGTGGAAAAATTAAAGGCGTGTGAATACTTTCTAAAGTCACTGTAGATATTCTAAACTAAGTGTTTTGATAACTTTCAAATGTAGTAACAGGTCCATGTACAATAAACAACCCTTTACATAATACCATAGAAGCAGTGTTCTGCTAATATAACAATGTGCACCTTCCATTGTCATTCCCAGCTGAGGCAGATACTGTGGCTATCTGCATTTTGTCTGGTGGTAATGGGGCTACCTTGGCAACATGTCAGAGTGGTCATACCTTCCTGTCTGGTGGTAATGGGGCTACCTTGACAACATGTCAGAGTGGTCATACCTTCCTGTCTGGTGGTAATGGGGCTACCTTGGCAACATGTCAGAGTGGTCATACCTTCCTGTCTGGTGGTAATGGGGCTACCATGGCAACATGTCAGAGTGGTCATACCTTCCTGTCTGGTGGTAATGGGGCTACCTTGGCAACATGTCAGAGTGGTCATACCTTCCTGTCTGGTGGTAATGGGGCTACCTTGGGTACCTTGGCAACATGTCAGAGTGGTCATACCTTCCTGTCTGGTGGTAATGGGGCTACCTTGGCAACATGTCAGAGTGGTCATACCTTCCTGTCTGGTGGTAATGGGGCTACCTTGGCAACATGTCAGAGTGGTCATACCTTCCTGTGTGGTGGTAATGGGGCTACCTTGGCAACATGTCAGAGTGGTCATACCTTCCTGTGTGGTGTCCCGTATACAACAGGAGTTCCCTGATCCTGGTGCAGAATACACAGGGTTTCTCCCTCCCCATATTGACTGATACCATTCAATTCAGTAATTTAAAAATACAATATACGTAAAAGTTGTGTCTAGTAACATTTTCATGCTGAGTGCCAGGTCTTTCTCCATTTAGAGACATCAGCATCAAGCCTGTCTGTCAGTCTGGACTTCATCACTTTATCTTGCAAGTCTCCATGTGCTGGCTCCATACATGTTTCTGTGAACACATACACACATAGTAGCTGTTCTATTACCAATGGCAGTTAGGATAAGTAATATCTGACACACATAAATATACTATGATGAGGTTTGAACAGGTCAGATAAAACCTACCCAATTATGGTCTCCCCATCAAATGACCGATGCTGGCATCTGCCAAAAGCACTCTCCAGTCCTCTCCATCTGTAGAAATAGGCAGAGTTCATCAGTGACACATGGAATGAAAAGGGTGTTGCTATTACTGGACATTTCTGCTGTACTGTGTTATTAGTAATCACCTTCAGTATCACATTGTGGATGTACAATTATCGGAACATATGCTGGCGTTGGCACGAAAGGGCTGGGTTTTGATGAATAAGCAAGTTGTTAGTGTGTCGAGGCTTGGCCCTCACTGGCCAATCAGAACGTGCTTCATGGCGAAATATGTGGTTGATTCAAGTTGTGTATTTACAGTCTTATGTATTGCCTTGGAATCAACTCCAATTCCAATGTTTGTCCATTATAGTTTGTTAAATGGTTTACAGAAACAAAATGCAGACCTATCTTTACTAAATACATTAACTTACATTTACATTTTACTTGAACTTGAACCCATTTGCAGTCCACATTGTTCTAAGTAATTGCATGGCTTTAATAGCAATCACACTGATATAGGGGCTATGCCTACTGTAAATTGCATTATGGCTGAGCATGGACAAGCCGAAAATGGTCAATAAGCAAGATTAAATTCATTATTGATAAGGCATAAAAAGAGAACGAATAATTCTAATAAAATTCTAAACAAAATGAAACAACAACTTGTTTTAAATAGGTTATGACACACTTACAGGCACCATCATTTCTCCTCGTGGGCACATAATATTAAAACAATGCAGACTATGGAGGGTTTTATGCACATCCAAACTTTTCACAGTAGCTGGACAAAGATCCCATTTAAAGAGAAAGGGAGAATGTCCACTCACCGTTATACTGCTCCCAAATAGGCCTATGTTTTATGAACATAATCTAAACCCTTTTACAGATCAATCGCATTCACACATAAGTTGCATTGCATGCGCGCCACGGACATTTTAACCATAAAACTAGGAAGTTGAAACATTCTACTAATATTGGTTGTAATAAAATTAAATGAAAATCAACAACAATAAATATATGTAAAATGTAATGATATCATAAAATGGCTAGGATAAAAAGACACATTGCTGTTGAACCAGCCTTTGTTATAGTAGGCCTAAGGGAGGGCTTGGGTTTTGAACATATGAAATGGAAAACAAGCCATTGTTACAGGTTACAGATAACTTCTAAATATGAGGTTCACCGGTTTTCACCCGAGGTTCTCATCTCTCCTTTCATGATGGGCATGAAAAGTAGCCTACATCATGGAGGCATTTTATGCACGTCCAAAAAGGGGCCTGCATTGCTAAACTAATGCACTGTTTTACTCCTCTCAAACTTTATATTTTAATCAACTTCGGTGATCAGGACCCAAACCCTTTATCGACAGTCTTGACTAATTTAAATCAGAAAGCCTTCATTGAGATAAGGGGAGGCTATGCTTAGCTTTTAACCAAATAAAACAAAATGGAAAAAAACATTAGTTATTTATGTTTCTAAATACAGGCACCCTTGTAACAACACAACTGATTGGGTCAAACACATAAAGAAGAAAAGAAATTCCATAAATTAACTTTTAAGAAGGCACAACTGTTAATTGAAATGCATTCCAGTTGACTACCTCATGAAGCTGGTTGAGAGAATGCCAAGAGTGTGCAAAGTTGTCATCAAGGCAAAGGGTGGCTATTTGAAGAATCTCAAATGTAAAGTATATTTTGATTTGTTTCTACATGATTCCATATGTGTTATTTCATAGTTTTGATGTCTTCACTATTATCCTACAATGTAGAAAATAGTAAAAATAAAGAAAAACCCTTGAATGAGTAGGCGTGTCCAAACTTTTGTGGTCCTCTGTAGCTCAATTGGTAGAGCATGGCGCTTGTAATGCCAGGGTAGTGGGTTCGATCCCCGGGACCACCCATACGTAAAAATTTATGCACACATGACTAAGTCGCTTTGGATAAAAGCGTCTGCTAAATGGCATATTATATTATACTGTATATCCCAACTACCGCTGCCTGAAATTAGCACTATGGATCATGTTTTTAAGGACATGCCTAAAATATTTCCACCCCTCCCATCTGAGCCCAAGCATGCTGATTTAAGACAGGTAAACTGCCTAACCTGGTGTTAGGGCTGAAAATTCCAGTGTGCCAGTTTCTACATGACGAAAGGCTGTGTATGTTTTGGTTCTACAAAGCTGTGTCCATCATAACATGATTCAATAATCAATTAATTGCATTCATTCTTGCACCATGCGATCAATTATCAGTTCTAAACAAGTGTTTTTCTTCTCTATGCTCATTATCTATTTCCCTGCGCAGACAGTTAGTGGTCGGAGCACGTCTCTGGAGCCGCTGAGCCGGAAGAGTGAGTAATAATCCTGCTGTAGGACTCATTGCGGCCAGCACTAGCAGGTTCACCTAAAATGAACGAGTCATTAATCATGACCCTCGAGTCAGGAAAAAGAGTAGTTCATAAATAACTAATCATTCGCAAACTGAACATCACTAGAACACAGCAATCATCCTTTTTCCACCAGGCTAGGTTATGCACTGGACATTACAGTATATGCGTCTAAGAGGTAGAAAATAAGCAACAAATTAAGTTCGTTTACATACACTTTGTTTCACAATTAGTTTATCAAATGTATGAAAGTAATGAAAGCTGCTGCCGCTGACAGGTGAAGGTTGCCGGCCGGATACTTGCCAACATGAGGCTGACTGTTCCATTCAACTTAATGCTGACAGCGAAGTCATGTATGCATGTTTGGCTGCAAACTGGACATCGCTCGAACAACTGAAGCAGGCTATCTTATGAGGTGGTGTTGACTGGGAGGGCCTGTGACAGGGTGATACAATAGACAAGTGGTAAATTGCATTTTGTTCTAAAGAAAGGACAAAGCTTTTTGCTAATGCACTTCACAGCCAAAATGACTCTACTAGTTGTATCTGCTTGGCTGGGGAATTAGCCTACTAGTTTATCAAGCCAGGTATTTTTTTATAAAACTTTTCACATAACACACATTACCTGTTATTGTTGATGAAGCCATCTGTGTCATCAGGGCAGTAACTCAGGTCACTATCAGAGGCCTCATGATGGAGTGTCCTTTTCATAGGAGTCTAGGGGGACTCTGACAAGAACGGAGGAGGTGTCACAAGGGTACGGCAGGTAGTTTAGTGGTTAAGAGTGTTGTGCCAGTAACCAAAAGGTTGCTGGTTCTAATCCCCGAGCCGACTAGGTGAAAAATCTGTCGATGTGCCCTTGAGCAAGGCACTTAACCCTAGTTGCTCTGGATAAGAGTGTCTGCTAAATGACTTAAAATGTACTTGTGTCGCATGAGATGTTGCCTGACAAGCTGTGAAAATGGTAAGTGAATGAAATAATTTTCGGAGGTCGCTAAACCATTGCAATCACATTGCTGGACATGTTATGATACCCACCTTCTTGGTAGGGCCTGGCATCCGTTCATGACCAGGGGAATAGTCTGGCACCCAACTGTGCACTTTGTCTAGCAGAAAAACAGGCTCAACGGTTGTCATGATCATCCCTCAATTATAACATAGCTCGAGAAATAAAGTAATCTCGTTTGGAAGCTAATTCTACGCTTTACAGATGTAGACTGACTGGCTCCAGATTGGATTAAATTCAGGCCGGTGACACCGTTAAACTACGCAACCAACGGTGACATGTTTTGCTTTAGGCTTGTTGCTGCTAGTTAGAACACTGTTGTAGTCAGACATGAGTTAGCTAATTCCACCATAGCTGCATCCAATATTTATTTGTGCCCTAGACATGGGTTGCACCTCATTGCCATACTATGTCGTCGTCAAATTTACTTTAGAGAGATGGCAATGTTTCCATTACTGTTACTAGCAAAGTTCTTCAAAATAGCTATAAATGCTGATGTTAGCTAGCTAAAATATAGTGGTCCCCTCAATCTTAGTTAGCTGGCTAAAGTTATACTGCATCTAAAGTCAATCTGGCAACACCACAATCATTACAAAAGGTTTTTCTACTAATTTTTTGCCTTCTTTTGAAATGTTATCTTGTTTCCAAGCCAAATCCGAGTTGTATTGAGGTAGGCTAACGGTAACTAGACTAAAGCAGCCTAACATTACTCCTTATAGTACAAGAACCTTACATGTTCTGTTTAAAGGCAAATTGGCTCTGGCAGCCAAAACAGTCAAATACTCCCATCTAAACGTGAATCGATTCTTAGTTGCGGTACGGTTCTAGAAACATAAAGTAAATCCCTCTACTTTCATATCACATCAAAATAATTCCACTAATGCTAAAACCATACTTACTGTACACTGTTTTAACCATTTTAACAGATTTTCAGCAGACAGTATTTTTCAGTGACGAGACGTTTGTGGCTTCCGTCTTCCGTTTACACACACGTGTTCGGAGACCCAGATAGTTAATTAGCACAGGTAGTCCACTCTGTCTTATGTCTGTTTTCTGTAAACATGCGCTGTATTATGGAGATATGGCTGTGTGGGAACACTAACCCTATAAAGGTGTGTATCAATTTAACCCTTTTTTATATTATTATTATTTCTCGCTGATATTAAAGCTTCCAAAATCGTACCGCAAGTGATGCGTGTTAATGTTCAGACCGAGCGTCAGGGCTTGTAACAAAACTCAAAGACGCCTTCGTCCAATGACTCTTACAGTATGTGTAATGTAATGGAACTGAGAGTCATGATCAAGGGCTAGCTAGCTAGTTAGTTAGGTAGCTAGCTAACATCAGCTGATGATAGTGGTAATGATTATCAAAACATACATAACCAGATACATACTGTAACCAGCAGTCTATGGTCTAGCTAGCAGTGTAATCACCATCACTGGGGACCAATGAACTCCAACCACCTATTCCGCATGGTAGGGTACTAGGGGCCTTCGGCAGGGCATGCAAACCATAGTTGACTGTGGTCAAATCCGTATAGGGCTTTTTAGTCTCAAAAGGCTGTGATCCTTTAAACGCGTTGGGGACGATGAAACAAAGGAGCCCCATTCAATGAAGGGAAGCGAAGTTGGCGGAGCGGCAATTTGCATGTGGAGCTTGGCAAAAGGGGGCATGAATTGTTGACATAATTATAATCCAAACCCAACCTTAATTTACTCGTTGTGATGCACTCAGGTTCCAAACAAATTATCCTATTTAGACTTTGTAGTCAATTTTGACACAATAATAAATGTTTCTGACTCATATTGATGCCACATAGGCCGTTTTCAAAGGAATTAGTTGTATTTTAGGTGAAGTCACTCTTTAACCCTGGGCAACATGGACCTGGGATCTCACAGAGATATTGGCATCCACAGTACTCCACCAACATATATTTTTTCAACTTAATACTGTTTAAAAAGTATTATTTCTACATAAATGCACTGTAATTTAAGCTTTCAAATTGCAACATTTTCTCTCTGTCTATTGGCAAAATGTGTAGAATTCCAGGAAATTAGCTTTGAAATGTTTCTCTCCGATGCCTTTAAAATGTTCCTTCCCAGGGCCTGAGACTTGGTTTGTCCGGCCATGCACTGCCAAACTCATAGTAAAACACCTTGTATGCTATTTTTATCTCACTTGAGTTATGAGGGGGTTCCTGATGAATTAGCTATCACAAAATGGGTCCCCGGCCCCAAAACGTTAAGAACCCCTGCTCTAGCCAACAGTTCGCAGATAGAGTGCGGGTAGGCTGTGTGGGTAGGCTACATGATGAGATTATTATGGATGAGCGAGAATATTAAAATGTTTCAAACGCAAGTCAAGCATTGATCATCATGTCACCAGAATAAGACCCCCAATATTTATTGAAAAGGAGCATGAAGCTCATCACCGTGCACTTTCACCACCCTGTTTTTTATTTATTTTTATTTTACCTTTATTTAACTAGGCAAGTCAGTTAAAAACAAAATCTTATTTACAATGACGGCCTACACCGGCCAAACCCGGACGACGCTGGGCCAATTGTGCACCGCCCTATCGGACTCCCAATCACAGCCGGTTGTGATACATCCTGGAATCAAACAAGGGGGTCTGTAGTGACGCCTCAAGCACTGAGATGCAGTGTCGTATACCGCTGCGCCACTCGGGAGCCCTGTGAACTTCATCATAACTTATTTTATCTGTGTTCTGTAGCCTAATAAACTGCATGGTTTCCCGAGTCGTAGTGGGAGGACCACACACCATATCATCACATCATTCCATGTTTACTTCAATATGATGGTTATTATATAAATATTTGAGCATAAAGGCATTTCAACCGCCATTCCTTGCATAATTAATTTTACAGACACTAAAAGATAACACCATGTTGAACTAAGAAATTATCTGTCATTTATTTAAGGACCAAAGGATTGACAGATTGCAAAATAGTTGGGAAGAGGTTTTTGACATACCGATTCCATGGCATAGTGTTTATGAACTGATACGCAAAACGACGCCGGATTCGAAACTTAAAATTTTTCTATTTAAATTATTATACAAAATTCTTGCTACCAATATAATGTTATTTATATGGGGGATATAATCTTCCCAGCTCTGCAGATTTTGCTGCAAAGAGACATAATCATTAGATCATTTGTTTTGGTACTGTCCATTTGTAGCTTGTTTTTGGATACAGGTCCAGGAATGGCTAAAGGATTGCAATATTTACCTGGAGCTAACCCTGCAGATAGCACTGCTGGGTGATCTGAAAAGTCATAGTCAATCGATCAATAATATAATAATACTTTTAGCAAAAAAAAATATTTTCAATTTACAATCTGTAGAAGCAATGAGAATAGAAGGGTTCCGAACTTTTGTAAAACATCACAGTACAGTTGAAAAATATATGGCAAATAGAAATCCAATATGGATGGTGTTAAGAGATAGATGGGAGGTGTTGAATGGAGTTGAAGGATATGACTAATAACAACTAACAACAACTAATAACAACAAGATAACTAATGTAAAGCATACTGTGTCCGTAATAAGTATATAGGTTATAGGTTGAGAGCTTTTGTGAAAGAGCACAGTTAGAAAGATATGGCATATAGAAGCAAACCGTGAAAATGATCGGAAAGGTTGAGGAAGTTCAGGAGTAAAAACAAACAAAATAGAATTATTGTAAAATTGACTGTGTCCATAAAATTAATATAGTATGTATAAGCTGGAAGCAGAGGCATAACCATTGTTGTTCACTAGTTTACTCCAATTAGGGAAGGGGTGGTGGGGTTGGAAAGTAATAAAGGGAAATATATTTTTTTTAAAGGATATGTATATATATGTATGTATATGTATTTATATGTATATAGCTATGTATATATATATATATATATATATATATATATATATATATATATATACTGCTCAAAAAAATAAAGGGAACACTTAAACAACACAATGTGAAATCAAACTGTCCACTTAGGAAGCAACACTGATTGACAATACATTTCACATGCTGTTGTGCAAATGGAATAGACAACAGGTGGAAATTATAGGCAATTAGCAAGACACCCCCAATAAAGGACTGGTTTTGCAGGTGGTGACCACAGACCACTTCTCCCTATGCTTCCTGGCTGATGTTTTGGTCACTTTTGAATGCTGGCGGTGCTTTCACTCTAGTGGTAGCATGAGACGGAGTCTACAACCCACACAAGTGGCTCAGGTAGTGCAGCTCATCCAGGATGGCACATCAATGCGAGCTGTGGCAAGAAGGTTTGCTGTGTCTGCCAGCGTAGTGTCCAGAGCATGGAGGCGCTACCAGGAGACAGGCCAGTACATCAGGAGACGTGGAGGAGGCCGTAGGAGGGCAACAACCCAGCAGCAGGTCTGCTACCTCCGCCTTTGTGCAAGGAGGAGCAGAGGAGCACTGCCAGAGCCCTGCAAAATGACCTCCAGCAGGCCACAAATGTGCATGTGTCTGCTCAAACGGTCAGAAACAGACTCCATGAGGGTGGTATGAGGGCCCGACGTCCACAGGTGGGGGTTGTGCTTACAGCCCAACACCGTGCAGGACGTTTGGCATTTACCAGAGAACACCAAGATTGGCAAATTTGCCACTGGCGCCCTGTGCTCTTCACAGATGAAAGCAGGTTCACACTGAGCACATGTGACAGACGTGACAGAGTCTGGAGACGCCGTGGAGAACGCTCTGCTGCCTGCAACATCCTCCAGCATGACTGGTTTGGCGGTGGGTCAGTCATGGTGTGGGGTGGCATTTCTTTGGGGGGCCGCACAGCCCTCCATGTGCTCGCCAGAGGTAGCCTGACTGCCATTAGGTACCGAGATGAGATCCTCAGACCCCTTGTCAGACAATATGCTGGTGCGGTTGGCCCTGGGTTCCTCCTAATGCAAGACAATGCTAGACCTCATGTGGCTGGAGTGTGTCAGCAGTTCCTGCAAGAGGAAGGCATTGATGCTATGGACTGGCCCGCCCGTTCCCCAGACCTGAATCCAATTGAGCACATCTGGGACATCATGTCTCGCTCCATCCACCAACGCCACGTTGCACCACAGACTGTCCAGGAGTTGGCGGATGCTTTAGTCCAGGTCTGGGAGGAGATCCCTCAGGAGACCATCTGCCACGTCATCAGGAGCATGCCCAGGCGTTGTAGGGAGGTCATACAGGCACGTGGAGGCCACACACACTACTGAGCCTCATTTTGACTTGTTTTAAGGACATTACATCAAAGTTGGATCAGCCTGTAGTGTGGTTTTCCACTTTAATTTTGAGGGTGACTCCAAATCCAGACATCCATGGGTTGATAAATTTGATTTCCATTGATAGTTTTTGTGTGATTTTGTTGTCAGCACATTCAACTATGTAAAGAAAAAAGTATTTAATAAGATTATTTCATTCATTCAGATCTAGGATGTGTTATTTTAGTGTTCCCTTAATTTTTTTGAGCAGTGTGTGTGTATATATATATATATATATATATATATATATATATATATATATATATATGCGAGAGAGAAAAAACATATGGGGGATTGGAATTGATGCAGACAATTACATTGATGAAAGTTACAATCTATCTGCAATATTAAAGCTGATCTAAAAATAATAATCATTATCTGTCGGCATTTATACACTTGTACCGACACTTTCTGATCCATCACAGCTGTCATGATTTTATACTTTACTCACATAAAAACTGTGGATGGAAACGTGGTCAGTGGAAGTCACTGTTTTATGCATGTACACTGAGTGTACAAAACATTGACGCCTGCTCTTTCCATGACATAGACTGACCAGGTGAAAGATATGATCCCTTATTGATGTCACTAGTTAAATCCACTTCAATCAGAGTAGATGAAGGGGAGGAGACAGTTTAAAGAAGGATTTTTAAGACTTGAAACAATTGAGACATGGATTTTGCATGTGTTCCATTCAGAGGGTGAATGGGCAAGACAAAATATTTAAGTGTCTTTGAACAGGGTATGGTAGTAGGTGCCAGGCGCACCAGTTTGAGTGTGTCAAGAACTGTAACGGTACTGGATTTTTCACTCTCAACAGTTTCCCGTGCATATCAAGAATGGTCCACCACCCAAAGGACATCCAGCCAACTTGACACAACTGTGGGAAGCATTGGAGTCAACATAGGCCAGCATCCCTATGCAACGCATTCGACACCTTGTAGAGTCCATGCCCCGACGGATTGTGTCTGTTCTGAGGGCAAAAGGGGGTGCAACTCAATATTAGGAAGTTGTTCTTAATGTTTTGTACACTCAGTGTATATGGCCAGGTTGTTCAAATACCTGTGTGGATGCATGTGTATGTGGGTGTGCATGGGCGTGTGTCCACGAATATGTGCATGTTTGCTTTCTCAAACTCTTATAACAACATACTGTATATATTTTCCATTACCATTTTACTGTGTGAATTAGATTTCTGGGTCAGGCCTCAGTGAGGCCATGCGCCTGAGGAGATATGGAGGAATTAAATCTGTGGAAATAAGTAGCAAAGCAATATTTTGGAAGCCTTTGTAGCTCACCAGCTGTAAGTGGAGATTAAACCTGAATGTGTTTGAAGACGCCATCATTAAATTACATGTTCATTCTTCTTTGTGGTAATATGGAGTGATTGCATTTCAGAAGGTCAACAGAAGTTCAAAATAGCAACATGTCTAAATAGAGACATAACCTTTGAGCACAATGTTCCCAGTTTGCTTTATACACATTTTCATATTCACATCCTGCTGCTGTTTACAACTTTTACATTTTAGAATTTAGGCTAATCATGTTCACCATTTGCACGTTTGAACTAATTCATCAACTTAAACATGAACCTAATCATGTCAATGCTTGTTTGAACTGTTTCTATTAGAGAAGGTCCTTTGAATAATAGGTTTCAAAGTGCACTTTACACTGAGTGGACAAAACATTAGGAATGCCTGCTCTTTCCATGACGTAGACTGAACGAGGTGAATCCAGGTGAAAGCTATGATCCCTTATTGATGTCACTTGTTAAATCCACTTCAATCAGTGTAGATGAAGGGAGGAGACTGGTTAAAGAATGATTTTTAAGCCTTGAGACATGGATTGTGTGTGTGCCATACAGAGGGTGAATGATTTACAAGACAAAAGATTTAAGTCCCTTTGAACAGAATATGGTAGTAGGTGCTACGAGCACCAGTTTGAGTGTGTGAAGAACTGAAACACTGCTGGGTTTTTCACGCTCAACAGTTTCCCGTGTGTATCAAGAATGGTCCACCACCCAAAGGACATCCAGCCATCTGCAGGCCAGTGGTTGAAAACGGGTCATTGATGAAAGAGGACAAAGGATTGTGCAGAACAACAGACGGGCTACAGTTAGTCAACTGACAGTCCAGTACAACATTGATGCCCAAAGACCCATAAAAGAATGCACAACTTGTCATACCTTGACACGAATGGGGTATGGCAGCCGACGACCTTAAAAAGTTTCACTTCTTTCAGCAAAAAAACAGAAACTGCGGATGCAGTGGGCTAACGAACAAAAACACTGGACACTGGATCATTTGAAAAACATTGCCTGGTCTGATGAATCCCGGTTCCTGCTGTTTCCTATATATAGGGCTATAAATATACAGCGGGGAGAACAAGTATTTGATACACTGCCGATTTTGCAGGTTTTCCTACTTACAAAGCATCAAATAGTTGTCTCCCGAGTGGCGCAGTGGTCTAAGGCACTGCATCGCAGTGTTAACTGTGCCACCAGAGATCCTGGTTCGTATCCAGGCTCTGTCGCAGCCGGCCGCGACCGGGAGACTCATGGGCGGCGCACAATTGGCCCAGCGTCGTCCAGGGTAGGGGAGGGAATGGCCGGCAGGGATGTAGCTCAGTTGATAGAGCATGGCGTTTGCAACGCCAGGGTTGTGGGTTTGATTCCCACGGGGGGCCAGTATAAAAAAAATAAATAAAAATAATAATAATAAAAAAAAATAGAGGAAAAAAAAATAATAAAAAAAAATAAAAAAAATAGATCTATTCACTAACTGTAAGTCGCTCTGGATAAGAGCGTCTGCTAAATGACTAAAATGTAAATGTAAATGTAATGTAGAGGTCTGTAATTTCTATCATAGGTACACTTCAACTGTGAGAGACGGAATCTAAAACAAAAATCCAGAAAATCACATTGTATGATTTTTAAGTAATTACTTTGCATTTTATTGCATGACATACAGTGGGGAAAAAAAGTATTTAGTCAGTCACCAATTGTGCAAGTTCTCCCACTTAAAAAGATGAGAGAGGCCTGTAATTTTCATCATAGGTACACATCAACTATGACAGACAAAATGAGAAAAAATATTCCAGAAAATCACATTGTAGGATTTTTAATGAATTTATTTGCAAATTATGGTGGAAAATAAGTATTTGGTCAACAACAAAAGTTTCTCAATACTTTGTTATATACCATTTGTTGGCAATGACACAGGTCAAACGTTTTCTGTAAGTCTTCACAAGGTTTTCACACACTGTTGCTGGTATTTTGGCCCATTCATCCATGCAGTTCTCCTCTAGAGCAGTGAGGTTTTGGGGCTGTCGCTGGGCAACACAGACTTTCAACTTCCTCTAAAGATTTTCTATGGGGTTGAGATCTGGAGACTGGCTAGGCCACTCCAGGACCTTGAAATGCTTCTTACGAAGCCACTCCTTCGTTGCCCGGGCGGTGTGTTTGGGATCATTGTCATGCTGAAAGACCCAGCCACGTTTCATCTTCAATGCCCTTGCTGATGGAAGGAGGTTTTCACTCAAAATCTCACGATACATGGCCCCATTCATTCTTTCCTTTACACGGATCAGTCGTCCTGGTCCCTTTGCAGAAAAACAGCCCCAAAGCATGATGTTTCCACCCCCATGCTTCACAGTAGGTATGGTGTTCTTTGGATGCAACTCAGCATTCTTTGTCCTCCAAACACGATGAGTTGAGTTTTTACCAAAAATTTATATTTTGGTTTCATCTGACCATATGACATTCTCCCAATCCTCTTCTGGATCATCCAAATGCACTCTAGCAAACTTCAGACGGGCCTGGACATGTACTGGCTTAAGCAGGGGGACACGTCTGGCACTGCAGGATTTGAGTCACTGGCGGCGTAGTGTGTTACTGATGGTAGGCTTTGTTACTTTGGTCCCAGCTCTCTGCAGGTCATTCACTAGGTCCCCCCGTGTGGTTCTGGGATTTTTGCTCACTGTTCTTGTGATCATTTTGACCCCACGGGGTGAGATCTTGCGTGGAGCCCCAGATTGAGGGAGATTATCAGTGGTCTTGTATGTCTTCCATTTCCTAATAATTGCTCCCACAGTTGATTTCTTCAAACCAAGCTGCTTACCTATTGCAAATGCAGTCTTCCCAGCCTGGTGCAGGTCTACAATTTTGTTTCTGGTGTCCTTTGACAGCTCTTTGGTCTTGGCCATAGTGGAGTTTGGAGTGTGACTGTTTGAGGTTGTGGACAGGTGTCTTTTATACTGATAACAAGTTCAAACAGGTGCCATTAATACAGGTAACGAGTGGAGGACAGAGGAGCCTCTTAAAGAAGAAGTTACAGGTCTGTGAGAGCCAGAAATCTTGCTTGTTTGTAGGTGACCAAATACTTATTTTCCACCATCATTTGCAAATAAATTCATTAAAAATCCTACAATGTGATCTTCTGGATTTTTTCTCCTCATTTTGTCTATAATAGTTGACGTGTACCTATGATGAAAATTACAGGCCTCTCTCATCTTTTTAAGTGGGAGAACTTGCACAATTGGTGGCTGACTAAATACTTTTTTTCCCCACTGTAAGTATTTGATACATCAGAAAAGCAGAACTTAATATTTGGTACAGAAACCTTTGTTTGCAATGACAGAGATCATACGTTTCCTGTAGGTCTTGACCAGGTTTGCACACACTGCAGCAGGGATTTTGGCCCACTCCTCCATACAGACCTTCTCCAGATCCGTCAGGTTTCGGGGCTGTCGCTGGGCAATACGGACTTTCAGCTCCCTCCAAAAAATTTCTATTGGGTTCAGGTCTGGAGACTGGCTAGGCCACTCCAGGACCTTGAGATGCTTCTTACGGAGCCACTCCTTAGTTGCCCTGGCTGTGTGTTTCGGGTCATTGTCATGCTGGAAGACCCAGCCATGACTCATCTTCAATGCTCTTACTGAGGGAATCTTGTTGGCCAAGATCTCGCGATACATGGCCCCATCCATCCTCCCCTCAATACGGTGCAGTCGTCCTGTCCCCTTTGCAGAAATGCATCCCCAAAGAATGATGTTTCCACCTCCATGCTTCACGGTTGGGATGGTGTTCTTGGGGTTGTACTCATCCTTCTTCTTCCTCCAAACACGGCGAGTGGAGTTTAGACCAAAAAGCTATATTTTTGTCTCATCAGACCACATGACCTTCTCCCATTCCTCCTCTGGATCATCCAGATGGTCATTGGCAAACTTCAGACGGGCCTGGACATTCGCAGGCTTGAGCAGGGGGACCTTGCGTGCGCTGCAGGATTTTAATCCATGACGGCGTACTGTGTTACTAATGGTTTTCTTTGAGACTGTGGTCCCAGCTCTCTTCAGGTCATTGACCAGGTCCTGCCGTGTAGTTCTGGGCTGATCCCTCACCTTCCTCATGATCATTGATGCCCCACGAGGTGAGATCTGTTATGGAGCCCCAGACCGAGGGTGATTGACTGTCATCTTGAACTTCTTCCATTTTCTAATAATTGTGCCAACAGTTGTTGCCTTCTCACCAAGCTGCTTGCCTATTGTCCTGTAGCCCATCCCAGCCTTGTGCAGGTCTACAATTTTATCCCTGATGTCCTTACACAGCTCTCTGGTCTTGGCCATTGTGGAGAGGTTGGAGTCTGTTTGATTGAGTGTGTGGACAAGTGTCTTTTATACAGGTAACAAGTTCAAACAGGTGCAGTTAATACAGGTAATGAGTGAATTTAGATTCCATCTCTCACAGTTGAAGTGTACATATGATAAAAATTACAGACCTCTACGTGCTTTGTAAGTAGGAAAACCTGCAAAATCGGCAGTGTATCAAATACTTGTTCTCCCCACTGTATATATATCAATCTAGAACAGGATTATCTATTTTGGATGTAATTTGGATGGAGTTGATGGAGAGAGAGAGACTGCGAGAGAGTGCTCGTACATGCACAGTGCAAATCCATTATATGACAAATAGTTGTAAAAATGTTTAAGTATCATGATTATGTTAATGTTGAACAGTTATTATGGGTGTGTTTGTAAATTCATTCTGGCTATCTACTCCGATTTCAGAGCACTCTCGTCTGAGTGTGCCAGAGCGCAGAATAACTGATGAACTTACAAATGCGCAACACCCTTTGAATATGACCGGTGTCAGTAAACTTCGGCAAAAAAACTTAATTAAATTGATGCCAGCAGCACAGTTACAGTCACCAACGCTTTAGATAACATGAAAACAGCCTAACCAGCTCTGCTAGGGCGAGTAAAATGGTCAGAGTGAGGTGTTCTCTTATTTGTGTCTGGAAGTAGCTAGCAAGCTAGCCAACTTAGCCAGTTAGCTTGGGTGCTTGACTGCCGTTGTGAGGAATGCTCGGATCAACCCTACTCCTGTGCGCTCTGAACGCTCATGAGAGCGAAACACTCTGAATTTACGAATGTACAATCTGACAATGCTCTGAATTTACAAAAGCCCAGAGCGCACTCTGGCACTCCAGAGTGAATTTCCGAACACACCCTATGAGTGTAAAATAATGCCCCAGCTTTCTATGGATCATCATCAAAGTGACCTAAAGTGCATTTATTGATTTGTTTTTCTTTTGTTATTTTACTATTCTTAGTCAATTTGTGTGAAAATAATGTTTTTCTTTTCTGTAGAAATTGAATAAAAGCAGCTTAGAGCTATCTAATTCTTATTCAAAAAGAGAAATGTTATTCAATAAATCCCAACAATTCAGTGCACTCAAAGTCATGAGTGAACAGACAGATTGATTGCATTGAGATTTCAAATCAGAGAGCATGATTCTAGCCGTTCTGGTTAGCTGTAACCTAATTTTACGTCTTCCTAAACTCATCTCCTTCCCTTGAGAGAAAGTGTCTGCTCTGCCTTCTCTATTCTGTCTGCTAGACGTTTGATCTTGTTCCTGACTCTAAAGAGACAAGGTAGCTTAAGAAATGTGGTGACGTGACTGGCATACAATGTATGCTGCTAACTACAGAACCAAACTTAACTTAATTGTCTTAAGTCCCTCTTGGCCACCTTTGGAGAACATGACTTTGAACGTGCCTCTCCATCTGACTCATGTCTGTGTGAGGGCTTTGCCTCATGCTCGGAGATCCCTACAATATTGATTGTTGGAAAGCTAAGTGTCTCAATCTGTCTCTTGGTCCTCCCTGCTTTCTGTCCTAGTGATTGTAGCCCAGTGTTGTTATGTGTTGGCATTATGAGTGTTGTGTGGTATCCACCTCCATTATTTTTCCATGATGAAGCTGCTGGGTTCCTGCTTGGTCGTTATTTTGTCTGGCCATTTATATCCACATGGTGTATCAAAGGCCGTTTGTACGGAAGATTAAGGCCTTCCGTTTATGGATGAGGGGTTTTGAAACAGTCAACTTCTACACTGAGTCACCAAGTTCAATGCGATTCAATGAATGGATACTATTCAATGTGCAGTGAGTCAACTGATTGGATTGGGATTTTCTGGCATTGAGAGAGCAAGAAGATATTGAGTTCTTGGAGAGTGGGTGACGTGCATACAGTATACGAGTTATCCTTAATAGAGAACCTGTCATTTTCTCCTTCACAAATTTCATGGCAGTAGTTTGGTACATCTAGTTGTAATTGTTGTGAGTCATTTTAAGTTATCAATTGATTGCTTTCAACACTGATAACATGGTGATTAATACAAATGGTGCTTCAAATAGATAGGTGTGTGCAGAAAACAATATGGGAGCAATTATTTTCTCTCTAAATACAGTATGTGATCTATATGAGTTCTAATGCATACAGTGCCTTGCAAAAGTATTCATCTCCATTGGTGTTTTTCCTATTTTGTTGCATTACAACTTGTAATTTAAATTGATTTTTATTTGGATTTCATGTAATGGACATACACAAAATAGTCCAAATTGGTGAAGTGAAATAAAAAAAATTACTTGTTAAAACAAAATCAAAAAAATAAATAACGGAAAAGTGGTGCGTGCATATGTATTCACCCCGTTTGCTATGAAGCCCATAAATAAGATCTGGTGCAACTAATTACCTTCAGAAGTCACATAACTAGTTAAAGTCCACCTGTGTGCAATCTAAGTGTCACATGTTCTCAGTATATATACACCTGTTCTGAAAAGCCCCAGAGTCTGCAACACCACTAAGCAATTGGCACCAACAAGCAAGCGGCAACATGAAGACCAAGGAGCTCTCCAAACAGGTCAGTGACAAAGTTGTGGAGAAGTAAAGATCAGGGTTGGGTTATAAAAACATATCTGAAACTTTGAACATCCCACGGAGCACCATTAAATCCATTATTAAAAAATTGAAAGAATATGGCACCACAACAAACCTGCCAAGAGAGGGCCGCCCACCAAAACTCACAGACCAGGCTAGGAGGGCATTAATCAGAGAGGCAACAAAGAGACCAAAGATAACCCTGAAGGAGCTGCAAAGCTCCACAGCGGAGATTGGAGTATCTGTCCAAAGGAGCACTTTAAGCCGTACACGTCACAGAGCTGGGCTTTACGGAAGAGTGGACAGAAAAAAGCCATTGCTTAAAGAAAAAAATAAGCAAACACGTTTGGTGTTCGCCAAAAGGCATGTGGGAGACTCCCCAAACATATGGAAGAAGGTACTCTGGTCAGATGAGACTAAAATTGAGCTTTTTGGCCATCAAGGAAAACGCTATGCCCAACACCTCTCATCACCCCGCGAACACCATCCCCACAGTGAAGCATGGTGGTGGCAGCATCATGCTGTGGGGATGTTTTTCATCGGCAGGGACTGGGAAACTGGTCAGAATTTAAGGAATGACGGATGGCGCTAAATACAGGGAAATTCTTGAGGGAAACCTGTTTCAGTCTTCCAGAGATTTGAGAAGGGGACGGAGGTTTACCTTCCAGCAGGACAATGACCCTGAGCGTACTGCTAAAGCAACACTCGAGTGGTTTAAGGGGAAACATTTAAATGTCTTGGAATGTTCTAGTCAAAGCCCAGACCTCAATCCAATTGAGAATCTGTGGTATGACTTAAAGATTGCTGTACACCAGTGGAACCCATCCAACTTGAAGGAGCTGGAGCAGTTTTGATTGAAGAATGGGCAAAAATCCCAGTGGCTAGATGTGCCAAGTTTATAGACATACCCCAAGAGACTTGCTGCAAAAGGTGGCTCAACAAAGTGTTGACTTGGGGGGGTGAATAGTTATGCATGCTCAAGTTTGTTTTTTTGTCTTATTTGTTGTTTGTTTCACATTAAAAAATATATTTTGCATCTTCAAAGTGGTAGGCATGTTGTGTAAATCAAATGATACAAACCCCAAAAAAATCAATTTTTAATTCCAGGTTGTAAGGTAACAAAATAGGAAAAATGCCAAAGGGGTGAATACTTTCGCAAGCCACTGTACTGACAGTGAGAATTAACTAAGTGATTCTCATCGCACCAGCTCGATTTCCCATTAGAATTACTCTTGCGTTTGATTGCGGTATATTCATAAAGCATTTACAATGAATGGCAGTCTCGGTTGAATTCAAACATCAGATACTGCAACCTCATCAATTCAAGATTAAGAAGAAAGTTAGAGTTATGCTTATTATTCTCACACAAGTATTTAGTCTTCTGAATAGCGTTCTTTTTGCCTGGTCCCAGATCTGTTGGTTCTGCCTTGCATTACAATGACGATAGGAGTTTGGAAGAGCACAAACAGACCTGTGACCAGGCTACCTGCTTTGAACTAGAAACTTTTATGGTCCAGTACCTCTCTTCCATCCTGAAACGTTTTCCACGTTCTGTCAACATTGTCATAAAATAATTTCAGGAGTTATTGTCATGACCAACATAATTGCTAGTACATCGAACAACATTTCTATTACAAGCAACTGAGCTCAGTCTGTAACACAAATTGCTAGTCTTGACAGGGCACCTCAATGTCTGTCTGCTAGTCCTTATTTCAGTGTACTTCAGTTGCTATAGGGGTTTTTCACCTCAATACACACACCTGCTGGTTTCGTCAATGAAAATAAAGGACCATATTGTCAAACAATTCTCCATTTTGGCGATTTCTAAATTATTACTTGACACTTGATAATCACAGAAACAGGGGATTTTCACCTCACTGTCACTGTCGGAATGGCTTCCAATCAGAAAAGCTTTCAATCAAAATCAAATCAAATGTATTGGTCATATACACATGGTTAGCAGATGTTATTGCGAGTGTAGCAAAATGCATGTGCTTCTAGTTCCGACAGTGCAGCAATACAGTGGGGAAAAAAAGTATTTAGTCAGCCACCAATTGTGCAAGTTCTCCCACTTAAAAAGATGAGAGAGGCCTGTAATTTTCATCATAGGTACACATCAACTATGACAGACAAAATGAGAAAAAAAATCCAGAAAATCACATTGTAGGATTTTTAATGAATTTATTTGCAAATTATGGTGGAAAATAAGTATTTGGTAATAACAAAAGTTTCTCAATACTTTGTTATATACCCTTTGTTGGCAATGACACAGGTCAAACGTTTTCTGTAAGTCTTCACAAGGTTTTCACACACTGTTGCTGGTATTTTGGCCCATTCCTCCATGCAGAGCTCCTCTAGAGCAGTGATGTTTTGGGGCTGTCGCTGGGCAACACGGACTTTCAACTCCCTCCAAAGATTTTCTATGGGGTTGAGATCTGGAGACTGGCTAGGCCACTCCAGGACCTTGAAATGCTTCTTACGAAGCCACTCCTTCGTTGCCCGGGCGGTGTGTTTGGGATCATTGTCATGCTGAAAGACCCAGCCACGTTTCATCTTCAATGCCCTTGCTGATGGAAGAAGGTTTTCACTCAAAATCTCACGATACATGGCCCCATTCATTCTTTCCTTTACACAGATCAGTCGTCCTGGTCCCTTTGCAGAAAAACAGCCCCAAAGCATGATGTTTCCACCCCCATGCTTCACAGTAGGTATGGTGTTCTTTGGATGCAACTCAGCATTCTTTGTCCTCCAAACAAGACGAGTTGAGTTTTTACCAAAAAGTTCTATTTTGGTTTCATCTGACCATATGACATTCTCCCAATCCTCTTCTGGATCATCCAAATGCACTCTAGCAAACTTCAGACGTGCCTGGACATGTACTGACTTAAGCTGGGGGACACGTCTGGCACTGCAGGATTTGAGTCCCTGGCGGCGTAGTGTGTTACTGATGGTAGGCTTTGTTACTTTGGTCCCAGCTCTCTGCAGGTCATTCACTAGGTCCCCCCGTGTGGTTCTGGGATTTTTTCTCACCGTTCTTGTGATAATTTTGACCCCACGGGGTGAGATCTTGCGTGGAGCCCCAGATCGAGGGAGATTATCAGTGGTCTTGTATGTCTTCCATTTCCTAATAATTGATCCCACAGTTGATTTCTTCAAACCAAGCTGCTTACCTATTGCAGATTCAGTCTTTCCAGCCCGGTGCAGGTCTACAATTTTGTTTCTGGTGTCCTTTGACAGCTCTTTGGTCTTGGCCATAGTGGAGTTTGGAATGTGACTGTTTGAGGTTGTGGACAGGTGTCTTTTATACTGATAACAAGTTCAAACAGGTGCCATTAATACAGGTAACGAGTGGAGGACAGAGGAGCCTCTTAAAGAAGAAGTTACAGGTCTGTGAGAGCCAGAAATCTTGCTTGTTTGTAGGTGACCAAATACTTATTTTCCACCATAATTTGCAAATAAATTCATAAAAAATCCTACAATGTGATTTTCTGGATTTTTTTCCCTCAATTTGTCTGTCATAGTTGACGTGTACCTATGATGAAAATTACAGGCCTCTCTCATCTTTTTAATTGGGAGAACTTGCACAATTGGTAGCTGACTAAATAATTGTTTCCCCCACTGTATCTAGCAAGTAATATCTAACAGTTCCACAACATATCTAATACACACAAATCTAAGTAAAGGAATGGAATAAGAATATATAAATATGTCATTGTCAGAGCGGCATAGGCTAAGATGCAATAGATAGTATAGAATACAGTATATACATATGAGATGGGTAATTCAAGATATGTAAACATTATTAAAGTTGCATTTTTAAAGTGACTAGTGTTCCATTTATTAAAGTGGCCAGTGATTTTCAAGTCTGTATGTAGGCAGCAGCCTCTCTGTGCTAGTGATGGCTGTTTAACAGCGTGAATCAGGTCTTCATGGTCGAGTTGCTGCAAAGAAACCACTACTAAAGGACACCGATAATAAGAAGAGACTTGCTTGGACCAAGAAACACAAGCAATGGACATTAGACCGGTGGAAATTTGTCCTTTGGTCTGGAGTCCAAATTGGAGATTTTTGGTTCCAACCGCCGTGTCTTTGTGAGACCCGATGTGGATGGACGGATGATCTACGCATGTGTATTTCCCACTGTAAAGCATGTAGGAGGAGGTGTTATGGTGTGGGGGTGCTTTGCTGGTGACACTGTCTGTGATTTATTTAGAATTCAAGGCACACTTAACCAGCATGGATACCACAGCATCCTGCAGCGATACGCCATCCCATCTGGTTTGGGCTTAGTGGGACTATCATCGGTTTTTCAACGGGTCAATGACCCAACACACCTCCAGGCTATGTAAGGGCTATTTTACAGAAAAGGAGAGTGATGGATTGCTGACCTGGCCTCCACAATCACCCGACCTCAACCCAATTGAGATGGTTTGGGATGAGTCGAACTGCAGATTGAAGGAAAAGCAGCCAACAAGTGCTCAGTATATGTGGGAACTCCTTCATGACTGTTGGAAAAGCATTCCAATGCCAAGAGTGTGCAAAGCTGTCATCAAGGCAAAGGGTGGCTATTTGAAGAATCTCAAATAAAATATTTTTGGATTTGTTTAACCCTTTTTTGATTATTACATACAGTTTACAGTTTAGTCATTTAGCAGACGCTCTTATCCAGAGCGACTTCCAATTAGTAAGTGCATACATTTTTCATACTGGCCCCCGTGGGAAACGAACCCACAACCCTTGCGTTGCAAGTGCCATGCTCTACCAACTGAGCTACAGGAGGACCAATATGATTCCATGTGTTATTTCGTAGTTTTGATGTCTTCACTATTATTATACAATGTAGAAAATAGTAAAAATAAAGAAAAACCCTTGAATGAGTAGGTGTTCTGAAACTTTTGACCGGTAGTGTGCCTTTATTCGCCAATTAAAGGGGCAATCTGGGATTCAAACAAAAACAAAGCTGACACCCCACCACTTTTTTTGGTAAACTGCTGAGGGATGGGGCTAGAGAAATGTAACCACTCTCAAATTGATGTACCAAATTGATGGCCCCTTTAAAGGCTAAGGACCAAAACATAAGAGGATAATCCATAGAAAACAGGGACCAGAGTTGCAGACCCCATATAAAGACCTCCCAAGTTTATTCCTCTCTCACTGTCTCTCTACCACCAGCTAGGAGTCAGCCTGCTCAAGAACTTTGTGGGTTTTTTCACACATTTGATCTTTGAACATGTTGAGTCCTTGAGCTTGAGTCATCATTAAGTATATGCAGCCTATTCCACCTCAGGCGTTCGTCACCACTCAAGGGAAAATGGTGCTAAGGATTTCCAGTCAAATGGAGAGGCGAGGGAAGGAAAAGAGAGGGAGTGGAGGAATGAGCGGAAGAGAGGATAGGACGAGGGCCTCTCTCATGTATCTAATCAAAGAGACAGCTGGTGGGTATCAACAAGAGGTTTCTCTGGTTGGTGTTGGAGTGGGACCTGTCTAATAACATGGATATTCTCAATACTTAAAATAAACAGCAACTTCTGTCAACTCTCATATGCATGTCAGGGGGCATTGGATTACTCTGTCAGATAACAAGACCCTCTAATAACAAGATGCTATAGAATGCAGGATGTATGATCAGCCCATGGAAGGCTAAAGTCGGAGATGTACAGTACCAGTCAGAGGATAAGTTCATTAGAGTTACCAGCCTCAGAAATTGCAGCCCAAATAAATGCTTCACAGAGTTCAAGTAACAGACATCTCAACATCAACTGTTCAGAGGAGACTGTGTGAATCAGACATTCATGGGTGAAAGGACACCAATAAGAAGAAGAGACTTGCTTGGTCCAAGAAACACGAGCAATGGACATTAGAGCGGTGGAAATGTGTCCTTTGGTCTAGAGTCCAAATTTGAGATTTTGGGTTCCAACTGCCGTGGCTTTGTGAGACGCGGTGTGGGTGAACGGATTATCTCTGCATGTGTATTTCCCACCGTAAAGCATGGAGGAGGAGGTGTTATGGTGTGGGGGTGCTTTGCTGGTGACACTGTCTGTGATTTATTTAGAATTCAAGGCACACTTAACTAGCATGGCTACCACAGCATTCTGCAGTGATACGTCATCCCATCTGGTTTGGGCTTAGTGGGACTATCATTTGTTTTTCAACAGGAAAATGACCCAACACTCTTCCAGGCTGTGTAAGGGCTATTTTACAGAAAAGGAGAGTGATGGAGTGCTGTATCAGATGACCTGGCCTCCACAATTCCCCGACCTCAACCCAATTGAGATGGTTTGGGATGAGTCGGACCGCAGAGTGAAGGAAAAGCAGACAACAAGTGCTCAGCATATGTGGGAACTCCTTCAAGACTGTTGGAAAAGCATTCCAGGTGAAGCTGGTTGAGAGAATGCCAAGAGTTTGCAAAGCTTTCATCAAGGCAAATGGTGGCTATTTGAAGAATCTCAAATCTCAAATATATTTTGATTTTGTTAACACTTTCTTGGGTACTACATGATTCCATGTGTGTTATTTCATAGTTTTGATGTCTTCACTATTATTCTACAATATAGAAAATAGTCAAAATAAAGAAAAACACCAGAAATTGGCCAAAAACCAGCTCACTTGTTTTTACACTGTGATTTCAATATTAGGTTTCTTTAGAAAAAATGAATAGTTTCACCATATTAAAATGAGAGTTCATTTCACGTAACAGGGTTGAACTTAAAATGAGGGATAGGGTTTTTTTAACCTTTAAAATGAATGACTTTGTCAAAGCAAGAAAATAACTAGGGCTTTACAATGATGGTAAAAACTTGTAGAAATGTTGGGGTTAAAAAAACTGGATTAAAATCTTCCTAGAAGTCACAGAGGATGCACAGAGGGACATGTCAAAATGCTGAATTTTGTCACTTTAGCATTTCTTTATTCATATTAAAAATTGGATTTATTAAATTGTAGATGTGGTCTACATTAAAGGGCACTTCATTTCATATAACAGGCTCATTGGAAGGTTGCCCCTGATGCAGTACAGTGTTATTTCCATAGAGATCCTATTAAATTATAATCATTCTAATTCCTACTTCTATGGCTGTAGTTAATAACGAAGGAGGAGGGAGAGTGAGAGTGAGAGTGAGAGTGAGAGAGTGAGAGAGTGAGAGTGAGAGTGAGAGAGAGAGAGAGAGAGAGAGAGAGAGAGAGAGAGAGAGAGAGAGAGAGAGAGAGAGAGAGAGAGAGAGAGAGAGAGAGAGAGAGAGAGAGAGAGAGAGAGAGAGAGAGAGAGAGAGAGAGAGAGAACAGGAAAAGGTCAACCAAAAAAAATATGTATTTCTACAGAATGTTTGATGACTTTTGAAGGAACATTAGCACAAGTAACTTGTTTCATATAAAGTTCCCATATGTGATTGATAGCATAACCAAGTTGACCCTCTGACCCATGTACGGTGTTCATATTAGGACAGAAAATGTTGCTGTCAGACTCAGATATGGCAGCCTACAGCTTTAGACTCCTTTCAAGCATTCCAAGTCTGACAGTAGGGTTAGGGTTGTTTAACTTTATTGAGACAAATGATGATGGAAACTGTGTTTTTCAAATAAATGATGATTGCTGAAGGTACGTGGGGGACACGTGATGTCAACATGTAACTATGAAGCTCCACTCCACATTTAATTCTAATGCCTACTGCCTGGTAAATATATTGTCCTGACTTTCAAGAATGGCTGAATTGCTTCAACTTACTTTTCTTTCGCTGGATGCAAGTTTTACCATTCAATTACTTCAGATCTACAAGAGCGCAAGTTTCACCATGGCACAGACTGTGGCGATACGTTGGCACATCAGAATTATTAGAATATGGCAAATACTGTATTACAAAATTCTTGCATTCTATCCATGCTGGCTTTTGCAGGCTACCTGAGACATGAAACAGATAGGTGGGATGGCATACAGGCTGTTGCCAATTTATGAATGCGCAATTTGCCTAAATAGGTAATGGAAACACATCAACGACTTCATTTTTATTCGACACTGTAGGTTCATGCAAAAAGGTGTTTTATTTAGGTGTGACGTCATTACGTCCAGCTGTTTTTATCAACACAAGATAGTTCAATGGAAACGCAGCATAGCAAGCAATTGTTGAATCTAGGCTATTTTCTATGCAAACTTTGTAAATGTTGACAAAATATCACTGGACAAGTTATCCAACTTTGCAGTATTTTGTTGTTTTTCAGTGTTATTTCAGCCACTATTTGCTCAGAATGTTTCTTGTATTATTACCTACAGGTGGAAATAACTTTTGGATATTAGATCGGTGGTCACTCACCAGAAAATCAAGCAGAAATTTGACTTCCCTGGCCTGGTTCCTTTGTTTGAATTTCACGAGGTAGCTCTATTCATCCCAGTGGCTGAACCAAAACGCTGACGCTGGAGAAGAGGTAGAAGGAGTGGGCCACTAGTCAGACTCAGGATATATTGTCCCCGTCCATTCAGCCAGCAGGGTTCTCCATCCATCGTGTGGACAGGAAGAAAGAACTTTCTCTGAAAAAGAAAGTCGGAAAGGTTTGTTTCATGATTACCAACTCATGGTGTGATTGTGGAAACGTACAGGAACTTAAGACCTTTTGTTCTCCTGATCTGGAATACCTCACCATCAATGGCCAACCCCAAGAGATGAAGGTAGGCAACATCACCTCCGCCACGTTGATCCTCAACATGGTGACCCCACAGGGGTGCATGCTCAGACCCTTCCTGTTTTCCCTGTTCACCCATGACTGCATGGTCATGCACTTCTCCAACTAAATCATCAAGTTTGCTGACGACACAACAGTGGTAGGCCTGATTACCAATAACGATGAGACAGCCTACAAGGAGGAGGTGAGAGCCCTGGCGGAGTGGTGCCAGGAAAATAACCTCTCCCTCAACGTCAACAATACGAAGGAGCTGATTGTGGACTACAGGAGACAGCAGAGAGCGCACGCCCCCATCCACATCGACAGGGCCGCAGTGGAGAGGGTCAAAAGCTTCAAGTTCCTCGGCGCGGACATCACCGACAACCTGAAATGGTCCCTTCACACAGACAGCATGGTGAAGAAGCCTGAAGAAATTCATCTTGGCCCCAAAGACCCTCACAAACTTCTACAGATGTACCATTGAGAGCATCCTGTCGGGCTGTATCACCACCTGGTACGGCAATTGCACCGCACTCAACCACAGAGCTCTCCAGAGGGTGTTTGCGGCCAGCCCAACATCGGGAGCATACTGCCTGCCCTCCAGGACATCTAGAGCACCCGGTGTCACAGGAAAGCCAAGAAGATCATCAAGGACCTTAGCCTCCCGAGCCACGGCCTGTTCACCTTGCTACCATCTAGAAGGCGGAGACAGTACAGGTGCATCAAAGGTGGGACCGAGAGACTGAGAAACGGCTTCTATCTCCAGGCCATCAAACTGTTAAACAGTCACCACTAGACAGCCTCAGCCAAGTGCCCTGATCCTTAGTCACTGTTCTAGCCGGCTACCTCTCGGTACTCTACCCTGCACCTTAGAGGCTGTCTAGTATGTACAGTACATAGTCATTGAACAATGGTTACTTTAATAATGTTTACATATTTATATACTGTATTCTAGTCATGGCTCATCCTATATACAGTAACTACTGCTGTACACACCTTTTCTAATCATATACTGTCCATACTGTCTATAAACACCATTAAATGTACAGTGTATGTATGTATGTATGTATGTATGTATGTATGTATGTATGTATTCATAGTATGGTCTCTGACATTGCTCATTCTGATATTTCTTAATTTCTTTCTTTTTTTAAATGTCTGGATTACAGTGCCTTTGGACATAATTCACACCCCTTGACATTTTCCACATTTTGATGTGTTACAGTCTGAATTTAAAATGGATTACATTGAGATTTTTTTGGTCACTGGCCTACACACAATTCTCCATAATGTCAAAGTGGAATTATATTTGTAGAAATTTCGACAAATTTCTACAAAAGCTGAAATGTCTTGAGTCAATAAGTATTCAACCCCTTTGTTATGGCAAGCCAAAATAAGTTTGGGAGTTAAAATTTGTTTAACAAGTCACATAATATGTTGCATGGACTCACTCTGTACGCAATAATAGTGTTTAACTTGATTTGTTCTCTGTACCCCACACATACAATTATCTGTAAGGTCCCTCAGTCGAGCAGTGAATTTCAAGTGCAGATTCAACCACAAAGACCAGGGAGGTTTTCCAATGCCTCGCAAAGAAGGGCACCTATTGGTAGACGGGTAAAAAAAACAAAAGCAGACATTGAATATCCCTTTGAGCATGGTGAAGTTATTAATTACACTTTGGATGGTGTATCAATACACCCAGTCACTACAAAGTTACAGGCGTCCTTCCTAACTCAGTTGCTGGAGAAGAAGGAAACCGTTCAGGGATTTCACCATGAGGCGACTTTAAAACGACTTTAAAACAGTTACAGAGTTTAATGGCTGTGATAGGAGAAAACTGAGGATGGATCAACAACATTGTAGTTACTCCACAACACTAACCTAATTGACAGAGTGAAAAGAAGGAAGCCTGTACAGAATAAAGCATATTCCAAAACATGCGTGCTGTTTGCAATAAGGCACTAAAGTAAAACTGCAAAAGAATTGGTGCCTTTCAGCAGGACAATAACCTAAAACACAAGGACAAATCTACACTGGAGTTGTTTACCAAGAAGACAGTGAATGTTCTTGAGCGGCAAAGTTACAGGTTTGACTTAAATCTACTTGAAAATCTATGACAATGGTTGTCTAGCAATGCTCAACAACCAATTTGACAGAGCTTGAAGAATTTTTAAATGAACAATGGGAAAATGTAGCACAATCCAGGTGTGGAAAGCTCTTAGAAACTTACCCAGAAAGACTCTGTAATCACTGCCAAAGGTGCTTCTACAAAGTATTGACTCAGGAGTGTGAATACTTACGTAAATGAGATATTTTTCTATTTAATTTTCAACAAATTTACAAACATTTCTTAAAACATGTTTTCACTTTGTCATTATGGGGTAGTGTGTGTAGGGTGATTAAAAACAATATTTTGAATCCATTTTTAATTCAGGCTATAACACATCAAAATGTGGAATAAGTCAAGGGGTGTGAATACTTTCTGATGGCACTGTATATGTATAGTTTTGTATTACTAGGTGTTACTGCACTGTTGGAGCTAGAAACAAAAGCATTTAGCTGCACCTGCAATAACATCTGCAAATCTGTGTTCACAACCAATAAATGTCTATTTTTTTTTTATCTGGAAACATTGCTAGTGACAAAAACTCCCTTTGACTCTGAGGCTGTCCTAATATGGACACCTTACCGATACTGTTTATTGTTCCCCTTGCTCCCATCCCCTCTACTGCTTTGAAGTAAATGATCCAGGTTAAGTGCATGCTACTCTATAATTGCACTAAATAGGTGCTCATCACAGGTGTCTTTTATCCAGTCTCACTAAGGCAGAGACATATATTCATCTCTATTCATATGAGATAATATTCTCAGCAGAAGTGTTTCTTGACTGAACTGTGTCACGGTTTCGGCCGAGGCTGCTCCTCTTCCTTGTTCGGGCAGGCTTCGGCGGTCGTCGTCTCCGGAGTACTAGCTGCCACCGTTCTATGTTTCATGTTCTTTTGGTTTTGTCTGTTCATAACACCTGTCCCTTATTTGTGTCTTAATTGTTCCCCTTATTTAGTTCGTGTGTTTGGGTCAGGTGTTATGCGTGATTGTTCATTGTCAGCCTGCCTCTGTGAAGTTCGTATTATTCTCTCGTTGTGTTTTCCCGAGAGCTCGCACTGCGTGCGCTTTTCTTGTTTTGACGCACTGTGTGTTTTGTGCGTAATTGTGTGCGCCACCCGGTTGGGTTGGCGACTCCTTGTTCTCGTTGCTTTGGGAACATTACTAAAGACGGTTGAAGTCATCCTGGGTCCTGCGCTTGATTCCTTCCACTCACCTACACACACCACTCTGACAGAATCACGCATCAATCATGGAATCAGCAGGAGCGACCACGCCGACAGCCGAGATGGCAGAACGTCTTCGTGGTCAGGAGGACCGCATCAATCAGGTCTGTCACGCCCTGGAGGGAGTGATGAATACTCTGCACCGATGGGAGACCAGCGGGGTTCCCACACCTCCACGAACCGAACCAGCCCCATCGGTCAGCCCCCCTGTCTCATCTCCGGAACCTAGTGGGATTCGGCTCTCGCTCCCGAGGGCGTACGACGGCTCCACTGCCGGGTGTCAAGGATTCCTGCTGCAGGTGGAGCTCTACCTCGCCACCGTACACCCGGCGCCCTCGGGACACGAGAGCGTCTCAGCCCTCATCTCCTGTCTCACCGGCAAGGCGTTGGAGTGGGCCAACGCCGAGTGGAGGAGAATGGACGCCGCTACCACGAACTATGCGGAGTTCTCCCGCCGCTTCCGTGCTGTGTTCGACCATCCACCGGAAGGGAAGGCGGCGGGGGAACGTCTATTCTACCTCCGACAGGGGATGAGGAGCGCCCAGGACTTTGCCTTAGAGTTTCGGACCCTAGCGGCTGATGCAGGGTGGAATGAGCGGGCCCATATCGACCATTTCCGCTGCAGCCTCCGGGAAGACGTCCAGCGAGAGTTGGCGTGCAGGGACACGTCGTTGACGTTCGACCAGCTGGTCGACATGGCCATCCGGCTGGATACCCTGCTCGCCACCCGTGGGCGTCCCGGAGGGGGGGGTTCGCCCATTCCACTCTCCAGCACCTCCGAGCCGAGCCCTATGGAGCTCGGAGGTGCTGGCGCTAGGGAACGGAGGAGGAGGAGCCCGAGGGGACCCGGCCCTTGCACCAACTGTGGTCGTGGAGGGCACACCACGGCTAGGTGTTGGGGCGGGTCCTCCAGTGAGGGAGATGGCAGGTCACGCATTGGGGGGTCCCCCCAGGTGAGTAGGCGCCCTGCTTACCCAGAGCTTTCTGTCGTGCACCTAACCTTGCCTGTTTGTTTCCCACAGGTTGCACCTCGTTCCCAGCATAAGGCGCTGGTAGATTCAGGCGCAGCTGGGAATTTTGTAGATCGCCAGTTCTGTATAGAGTTAGGGATTCCCCTCCTTCCAGTGGATAAGCCTTTCCCCGTCCATGCCCTAGATAGCCGTCCGTTAGGGTCTGGGTTGATTAGGGAAGTCACAGCACCCATTCAGATGACGGCGCAGGAGGGTCATGAGGAGAGAATTCAGCTCTATCTGATTGACTCTCCTGCGTATCCGGTAGTGCTGGGTCTTCCCTGGTTGATGACTCATGACCCTATTATTAGGTGGCGAGAGAAAGCTCTTAAAGGGTGGTCTGCTCAATGTGAGGGGCGGTGTCTGGGTGTTTCCATAGGGGCGACCTCGGTGGAGAGTCCGAATCTAATGCCAGCACTGCAGATTCCCCCCGAGTATGAGGATTTGGCACTGGCGTTCAGTAAGACCAGGGCGGCGCAGCTGCCGCCTCATAGACGGGGGGATTGTGCGATAGATCTCCAGTCAGGAGCAGCTCTCCCTCGGAGCCATGTGTATCCCTTGTCTCAAGAGGAGAGAAAGGCTATGGAGACATACATCTCTGAGTCTCTTAGACAGGGATACATACGGGCCTCCGTTTCACCCGCTTCCTCAAGTTTCTTTTTTGTGAAGAAAAAGGATGGAGGTCTGCGCCCGTGTATTGATTACCGCGGTCTCAATCAGATCACAGTGAAGTACAGCTATCCACTTCCTCTGATTGCGACTATGACGGAGTCACTGCACGGTGCGCGGTTCTTTACAAAATTGGATCTTAGGAGCGCATATAACTTGGTACGCATTCGAGAGGGCGATGAATGGAAGACAGCGTTTAGCACGACTTCCGGACACTACGAGTATCTAGTCATGCCATATGGGTTGATGAATGCTCCCTCAGTCTTCCAATCCTTCGTCGATGAGATTTTCCGGGACATGCAGGGACAGGGAGTAGTGGTGTACATCGACGACATTCTGGTGTATAGTCCTACCCGTGCTGAGCATGTAGCCCTGGTGCGCCGAGTATTGAGGAGGCTGTTGGAGCATGACCTATATGTCAAGGCAGAGAAATGTCTGTTTTTCCAGAAGTCGGTCTCCTTTCTGGGTTACCAGTTATCTGCGTCAGGGGTGAAGATGGAGGTAGACCGGGTGTCAGCTGTGCGTAATTGGCAGACCCCAACCACTGTGAAGGAGGTGCAACGGTTCTTGGGTTTTGCGAATTATTACCGGAGGTTTATCCGGGGTTTTGGACAGGTGGCAGCTCCCATAACGTCTCTGTTAAAGGGGGGTCCGGTGCGCTTGCGGTGGTCAGCTGAGGCGGACAGGGCATTTGGGAGACTAAAGGACCTGTTTACCTCGGCGCCGGTGTTGGCGCATCCGGATCCCTCTTTACCGTTCCAAGTAGAGGTGGACGCGTCAGAAGCCGGGATAGGGGCCGTTCTTTCCCAGCGTTCTGGCACTCCACCTAAACTCCGTCCCTGTGCGTTCTACTCTAAGAAGCTCAGTCCGGCGGAGCGGAATTATGACGTAGGAGACAGGGAGCTGTTAGCCGTGGTACAGGCCCTAAAGGTGTGGAGGCATTGGCTCGAGGGGGCTCAACACCCTTTCCTCATTCTAACTGACCATCGTAACCTGGAGTACATCCGGGCAGCTAGGAGACTGAATCCTCGCCAGGCTCGCTGGACTATGTTCCTAGCCCGGTTTGTGTTTAAGATCACATACATCCCTGGGTCCCAGAACGGGAAGGCAGATGCTCTGTCTCGGCGGTATGACGCAGAGGAGAGGTCAGTTGAGTCCACGCTCATACTACCGGAGTCTTGTCTGGTTGCTCCGGTGGTGTGGGAGGTTGATGGTGAGATCGAGCGGGCGTTACGCACCGACCCGAGTCCTCCACAGTGTCCTGTGGGTCGGACGTACGTTCCGCTCGAGGTACGCGATCGCCTCATTTGTTGGGCTCATACGTCCCCCTCCTCTGGCCATCCGGGTATCGGCCGGACAGTGCACTGCCTTAGCACGAAGTACTGGTGGCCAACGTTAGCTAGGGATGTGAGGATTTATGTCTCCTCCTGTTCGGTGTGTGCCCAGTGTAAGGCACCCAGACATTTGCCCAGGGGTAAGTTACAACCCCTGCCTATTCCACAACGACCCTGGTCCCACCTCTCGGTGGATTTTGTTACCGACCTTCCCCCCTCACAGGGGAATACTACCATCCTGGTCGTTGTGGATCGGTTCTCAAAGGCCTGTCGTCTCCTTCCCATGCCGGGTCTACCCACTGCCCTACAGACCGCTGAGGCTCTGTTCACCCATGTCTTCCGGCATTACGGGGTACCCGAGGATATAGTGTCTGACCGAGGCCCCCAGTTCACCTCTAGAGTGTGGAGAGCATTTATGGAACGGTTGGGGGTTTCGGTAAGCCTTACCTCGGGGTACCACCCGGAGAGTAATGGGCAGGTTGAACGTGTCAACCAGGATGTGGGTAGGTTTCTGAGGTCATACTGTCAGGGCCGGCCGGAGGAGTGGGCAAGATATGTGCCCTGGGCCGAGATGGCACAGAACTCTCTTCGCCACTCCTCCACCCAACTAACCCCTTTTCAGTGTGTGTTAGGGTACCAGCCGGTTCTGGCACCATGGCATGAGAGCCAGATCGAGGCCCCCGCTGTGGATGAGTGGGTGCGGCGCTCGGAGGAGACGTGGGACGCTGCACACGTCCATCTGCAGCGTGCCATACGTCGACAGAAGACGAGCGCCGACCTACACCGCAGTGAGGGGCCAGTGTACGCACCTGGAGATCGAGTCTGGCTCTCAACCAGAAACCTGCCCCTCCGCCTGCCCTGCCGGAAGCTGGGTCGGCGGTTTGTGGGGCCATTTAAAGTCCTGAGGAGATTGAACGAGGTGAGTTATAGGTTAGAACTACCTGTTGATTACAAAAATATTAACCCCTCGTTCCATGTGTCTCTCCTCAGGCCGGTGGTAGCTGGTCCACTCCAGGACTTTGAGATTGAGGAGACTCCTCCGCCCCCGTTGGACATCGAGGGGGCTCCGGCGTACACCGTGAGGTCCATCCTGGACTCGAGACGCCGGATGGGGGGTCTTCAATATCTCGTGGAGTGGGAGGGGTACGGCCCGGAGGAGCGGTGCTGGGTGCCAAGGAGGGACGTATTAGACCAGTCCCTACTGACCGATTTCCATCGGGGTCATCCTGCGCGCCCTGCTCCGCGTCGTCCGGGTCGTCCCCGAGCTCCGGGTCGGCGCACGGCTGGAGCCGCGCGTCAAGGGGGGGGTACTGTCACGGTTTCGGCCGAGGCTGCTCCTCTTCCTTGTTCGGGCAGGCTTCGGCGGTCGTCGTCTCCGGAGTACTAGCTGCCACCGTTCTATGTTTCATGTTCTTTTGGTTTTGTCTGTTCATAACACCTGTCCCTTATTTGTGTCTTAATTGTTCCCCTTATTTAGTTCGTGTGTTTGGGTCAGGTGTTATGCGTGATTGTTCATTGTCAGCCTGCCTCTGTGAAGTTCGTATTATTCTCTCGTTGTGTTTTCCCGAGAGCTCGCACTGCGTGCGCTTTTCTTGTTTTGACGCACTGTGTGTTTTGTGCGTAATTGTGTGCGCCACCCGGTTGGGTTGGCGACTCCTTGTTCTCGTTGCTTTGGGAACATTACTAAAGACGGTTGAAGTCATCCTGGGTCCTGCGCTTGATTCCTTCCACTCACCTACACACACCACTCTGACAAACTGCATCTGTTTCAAAATAAGTGTTTCTTCAATTGAGAGGAAATCCAAAAACCTTCTGAGACTATAGAATTGATTTTGTATTTTTATGAAGAGAAGAGAGAAGCGGTGGAGTAAAGCTTTAATTTCCCTATAGACAAGTGTTCAGTAGCATACAGCAGTTTCGCAAGGGCTGAGCAAGGGCTGAGAGAATTTAGCATTTCTAAAGCTAATCTCATGCTATTCTAAACATTTTCCAATGAGGCTGAGACAATTTTGCAGTTGTAAAGCTAATTTCCTGCTATTCTACACATTTAGTCATGGGACTGAGAGAAAATGTAGCAGTTTTACAGCTAATTTCCTGTAATTCTAAACATTTTTTGCAATGGCTTATGACATCTTCATAAGCTATCTGTTTATGAATTACATTCTTCTTTCAGAGACTTGGCATCATAGCCGCGGAAAGTAGGGGTGCTGAGGGAGCTGCAGCACCACCTGAAAAATCGAAAAAATAAAATATATTCAGTACCAGTCAAAGGTTTGGACACACCTACTCATTCAAGGATTTTCTTTATTTTTATTTTCTACATTGTAGAATAATAGTGAAAACATCAAAACTATGAAATAACACATATGGAATTATGTAGTAACCAAAAAAGTGTTAAACAATATGTGTTGTATATATATGTTGTATTTTAGATTCTTCAAAGTAGCCACCCTTTGCCTTGATGACAGCTTTGTACACTCTTGGCATTCTCTCAACCAGCTTCACCTGGAATGCTTTTCCAACAGTCATGAAGGAGTTCCCACATATGCTGAGCACTTGTTGGCTGCTTTTCCTTCACTCTGCGGTCCAACTCATCCCAAACCATCTCAATTGGGTTGAGGTCGGGGGATTGTGGAGGCCAGGTCATCTGATGCAGCACTCCATCACTCTCCTTCTTGGTCAAATAGCTCTTACACAGCCTGGAGGTGTGTTGGGTCATTGTTCTGTTGAAAAACAGATGTTGGGTCATTGTTCTGTTGAAAAGCAGAATGCTGTGGTAGCCATGCTGGTTAAGTGTGCCTTGAATTCTGAATAAATCACAGACAGTGTCACCAGCAAAGCTCCCCCACACCATCACACCTCCTCCTCCATGCTTCATTGTGGGAACCACACATGCGGAGATCAGCCGTTCACCCACTCTGTGTCTCACAAAGACAAGGCAGTTGTAACCAAAAATCTCAAATTTGGACTCATCAGACCAAGGGATAGATTTCCACCAGTCTAATGTCCATTGCTCGTGTTTTTTGGCCCAAGCAAGTCTCTTCTTCTTATTGGTGTCCTTTAATAATAATAATAATATGCCATTTAGCAGACGCTTTTATCCATAGCGACTCACAGTCATGTGTGCATACATTTTTACGTATGGGTGGTCCCGGGGATCGAACCCACTACCCTGGCGTTACAAGCGCCATGCAACCACTTTAGTAGTGGTTTCTTTGCAGCAATTTGACCATGAAGGCCTGATTCACGTAGTCTCCTCTGAACAGTTGATGTTGAGATGTGTCTGTGACTTGAACTCTGTGAAGCATTTATTTGGGCTGCAATTTCTGAGGCTGGTAACTCTAATGATCTTCTCCTCTGCAGAAGAGGTAACTCTGGGTCTTCCTTTCCTTTGGCGGTCCTCATGAGAGCCAGTTTCATCATAGCGCTTGAGAAGGCACACCTGTTAATTGAAATGCATTCCAGGTGCCTACCTCATGAAGCTGGTTGAGAGAATGCCAAGAGCGTGCAAAGCTGTCATCAAGGCAAACGGTGATTACTCTGAAGAATCTAAAATATACAATATATTTTGATTTGTTTAACACTTTTTTGGTTACTACATGATTCCATATGTGTTATTTTATAGTTGTGATGTCTTCACTACTATTCTACAATGTAGAAAATAGTAAAAATAAAGAAAAACCCTTGAATGAGTAGGTGTGTCCAAACTTTTGACTGGTACTGTATATAAAAAGATATATTATAAAAAATACAAAAAAGTAATCACAAAAGTAGTGCACTGGGCCTTTACTAGTATTAACAGACCGATATAGACATCTGTAGCAGCATCACCGCTTTGGCAAAAAAAGGTAGTTGTATAATTAAGAACAGTATCTTGCAGGATTCACAAAAAAAAAGTGTGTATGTTTTGTGAAAAAGACACAAAACATACACATCAAATTAAATATTTTTCTTGATCAAATAACATGAAAACAACCACTTTTTGTGCTGCGTTCATTTACCATCCTTACAAACCACTTAATGTAAATGTACATTACTGTATTGTACATAAGCTGGTTATCTAGGTTTGTACCTTTCCATCAACATGATGAAAAACAATGCACAATACAGTAATTGAGTACATTGTGTTATCAAGTGGTTTGTGATGATGTGATGTGATGATGTTGGTAGAGCATGGTGCTTGCAATGCTAGGGTTGTGGGTTCGATTCCCACGGGGGGTACCAGTATGAAAAAGTATGAAAATGTATGCAATCACTACTGTCCATTGCTCTGGATAAGAGCATCTACTAAAATGGAAAAGGAATGAATAGACCATTTCAGTTTTCACATAGAAATAAGTTAGAAGAAACTGGAAACATATATTAAGAAAGTATTTTATATTCCACAGATGAACTGTTTTGTACAGATAATTATCAGACCCATGTTGCAAATGCTGGTAAACACACAAATACATTTAGTTTTTAAAAAATGCATAAAAGTAGTGCACTGGGCCTTTACTAGTCCCATATTAGCAGACCAATACAGTCTTCAGCGCAAGCAATTACCTTTTTTGCATCCGCACACAAGCCTAAGATCACCATGCGAAATGCCAAGCGTTGGCTGGAGTGGTGTAAAGCTCGCCGCCATTGGACTCTGGAGCAGTGGAAACGCGTTCTCTGGAGTGACAAATCACGCTTCACCATCTGGCAGTTCGACAGACTAATCTGGGTTTGGTGGATGCCAGGAGAACGCTACCTGCCCCAATGCCTAGTGCCAACTGTAAAGTTTGGTGGAGGAGGAATAATGGTCTGGGGCTGTTCTTCATGGTTCGGCCTAGGCCCCTTAGTTCCAGTGAATGGAAATCTTAACGCTAGAGCATACAATGACATTCTAGACGATTCTGTGCTTCCAACTTTGTGGCAACAGTTTGGGGAAGGCCCTTTCCTGTTTCAGCATGACAATGCCCCCATGCACAAAGTGAGGTCCATGCAGAAATGGTTTGTCGAGATCGGTGTGGAAGAACTTGACTGGCCTGCACAGAGCCCTGACCTCAACCCCATCGAACACCTTTGGGATGAATTGGAAGGCCGACTGTGAGCCAGCCTAATCGCCCAACATCAGTGCCCGACCTCACTAATGCTCTTGTGGCTGAATGGAAGCAAGTCCCCACAGAAATGTTCCAACATCTAGTGGAAAGCCTTCCCAGAAGAGTGGAGGCTGTTATCGCAGCGAAGGGGGGACCAACTCCATATTATTGCCCATGATTTTGGAATGAGATGTTCGACAAGCAGGTGTCCACATACTTTTGGTCATGTAGTGTATGTAGTGTATTTCACTCTGAGTTTTAGCCCCATATTGCAACAAAGGCTCCAAATTAATTGAAGAATGTGTTGGTGGGCTGTCTTCTAAAACTCATGAGGATAATCGTCTGGCTAACATGTGTTAGTCAAAACGGGCCAGTCTGATCGCCCATCGACAAGCAGGTAGAAGGTGGGAATATTGAAAACTCACTCTGTAATATATTTTCCTTCCCTCCAGGGTTCTGTTATAATTGGATCAAATGTCAGACAGAACAAGAGAAAGGGTACAGAGTTCTGAGCCAGAGTTAATTAAAAGCAGTGTTCTCTGGTGTTAGATTTAATGTGCTGTGATGCGTCGTTACTGGCCTAACACCTAAACAACATTCCCAGCACAGACCCAGGCATGTTCTGGTATTGGGCAGTTAATGAATTGGCTCATTTGCATTCTTACATTTCCACCCCAAGAAATCATGGCAGAGCTGGTAGACAAGCTGATCTAATTGGTGTGTGCACATGCTCTGTACAGGTAGGCCCAATGTGTAGACTAGACACCATTTGAAGGGGGTTAGAGCAGATGTGTCACCTCGAGGGATTTTTCATTGTCAATGTATCGCTCAAGTCAATTATTGATGGTGTCATTAATAGTCCATGATAACCTTATGGCCCCATATGTACAGATTCATTTTCGATACCAAGTAGGAGTATTTCAAGCTATTGAATAATGATGTCAAGGTGATCAAATACTCAAGACATATTGTTGTTGTTGTTGTTGCTCTTACACCAAAACATTGTGCATGCGTCCCCTGAAAATGAAATAATATGTATTATAAAGGTTTTCTATAATTTCAGCCAGAAGTTTTGAAAGTAGTGTTCACGAGCCAAACGGTCCCTGAAAATTGTGCACAATTGTGTGTGTGGTCATCCATTTCGTATGATATGTTATGTCCTGCAAAATGTTTTATCCTGCAATTCATATGATGTTACGAATTCCAATTCATACAATATGTGACTAATTTGTAAGTGCTTAAGATCCCCTTCAATCTCTTTTAAGATCCTGGAGATAAATGCCACTGCATATTATTTTAGCTACAGCGGGGGGGGTCTTTGCATCCCTTATCTCCTAAACTTTGATCACCACAAGACTATTGCTCTCTCCCAGTATCCACACTTGAATACTACTTAGTGTAACTAATGTCTACTAGATAGTGTGCTAGCGTGGCTATTGAAACGTAGTCTGGGTGAGTTTTTTAAAACCATTTTCCCAATAGCTGCTAACTCTTTTCAGGTCAGAGACCATGAAGCAAAGAAAATAAGTAGAGGAACCCATTGAAGACAAGTGGGGAAAAGTCATGAGTGTACACCATGCACCTGTAAGCCCTCATATTCTGCTACCATCGCTAGAAGAGATCTCAGTGACTTTGAAAGAGGGGTCTCAAAGGAGCATATGGGGTTTAAAGTGTGTGTGTGTGTGTGTGTGTGTGCAAATGTCAAATCAAATCAATAAAATGTCAGACCAGCTGCCATTGCCCAACACAAGACGAGGTTCATGAAATGTATTTGCATAAACTAGCTACAATAATAATGCTAAAACAAATGATGCAGGGAGTTGGTGTATCATTTCAACTTTCATTTGTTGGCAAGTAAACATGCTTTGATGAAACAGTAGATTAGACTGTGAATATAGCAAATAAGTAGACAAAGCTTGTTTTCAAGACAAAGTATATTTGCTCTGGAGACTGAGGTGAGTATGCAGGAACAGTTATGGCAATGTATGACATACAGTATATAAAGTAGAATATAAAATATACTACTAACGCCTATAATAAATACTACAGTTCTATAAAGGGAATACTTTAATATGGTGTGTTTGTGGGTGTGCAGTGAGGTGTTCGGCGTCCCTTTGATACAAGGGGAGATTGTTGTTATGGACCTTTCACATCTCTTGAATTGCTCAAATGACTCCAACAACACACACAGGCAAGGGGATTCGGTGTCCTGTACCTAGCTTCTCCCTACGTAGAACAAACTCCCAAAACAATCTGTAGGCCATCAAGCTGTGTCTGTAAGAGAATGACAGAAACGCTATTAGACTTTCATGGGCAATCGTTACTGTCTGTATTCCTACTGTAGCAGCATGATGTAGAATATGAGACATCTCACATACACACGTTAGCTACAACATACAGGTATCGTTACTGAACGACGAATCATGAAGCCAGAGACATTTCTTTACTCTTTGTCATCATCATCAAAACATTTCTCCAGTTTTGCTCCTAGTCCTAATGAGATGTACTGAGGCTAGCTAGCTAACGTTAGCTAGCTAGTTCACTATAACATTTGGCTACAGTACATTTTGGGTTTAGCAATAAAGCTAGCTAGCTCAACTTGTAGGGGTACTAGCAAGCCCCGTTATGGCCGAATCTGACGAAATTATGCTGTACTGAACAACACTGCCTCATTTGAAAAGAGAGCTTAGTTATATTGCTAGCCAGCTACCAACAGCAAAACAACTTACTAGTTTGTCATACTGTATGTTTGTATGTAAAATAATATCAAAACCAGTTTCCTCGTCCAGCTCTTCTTGGAAAGAGGAATCATCAGAAGCAGCCATTCAAATTATTTCGCCAGCCATCTCAGATAGACACGGTAACATAGCTCCCTGTGAACCTGTAGAATCTAGGACCGCCCCCGTTTTTTAAAAGCATACCTTCGAGGGTGGGAACAAGGAAGTAAGGCTCCCGTCAGGCTGTAGTCTTTACAAAGCCAGGGAAAATGACTCAACCTACATATCCTGCAATGTCGTGGCAGACATGAACATTGTTGAGACAAGGCATGGCTCTATTGAACAAGGACAACCATATCTACTCGCTGCGTGATCGTGCAATCGGCAAAACATAAAGGCCACAATAATTGCTACAAAACATGACTATTCATTTTTAGATCAGACAGCAAGCTCAAGTCTCCCGGTGCGAAAACTCTAAAAATACCGCTATGGTGCATAATTATGTCTGAAACACCTCTCATCACTCATAATTATGTAGGGTGACTAGATAAACACCCCAAATAATGTCTAGTGGTTAAGTTTTCCTTTAACAAAGAGACACACCTCTCCACCCTTCGAGGCTGCCGACCGGTCTTACATTTACATTTACGTCATTTAGCAGACGCTCTTATCCAGAGCGACTTACAAATAGGTGCATTCACCTTATAGCCAGTGGGATAACCACTTTACAAATTTTTATTTTTATTTTATTATTGTTTTTTGGGGGGGGGGGGGGGTGTAGAAGGATTACTTTATCCTATCCCAGGTATTCCTTAAAGAGGTGGGGTTTCAAATGTCTCCGGAAGGTGGTGAGTGACTCCGCTGTCCTGGCGTCGTGAGGGAGCTTGTTCCACCATTGGGGTGCCAGAGCAGCAAACAGTTTGACTGGGCTGAGCGGGAAATATGCTTCAGCAGAGGTAGGGGAGCCAGCAGGCCAGAGGTGGATGAACGCAGTGCCCTCGTTTGGGTGTAGGGACTGATCAGAGCCTGAAGGTACGGAGGTGCCGTTCCCCTCACAGCTCCGTAGGCAAGCACCATGGTCTTGTAGCAGATGCGAGCTTCAACTGGAAGCCAGTGGAGTGTGCGGAGGAGCAGGGTGACGTGAGAGAACTTGGGAAGGTTGAACACCAGACGGGCTGCGGCATTCTGGATGAGTTGTAGGGGTTTAATGGCACAGGCAGGGAGCCCAGCCAACAGCGAGTTGCAGTAATCCAGACGGGAGATGACAAGTGCCTGGATTAGGACCTGTGCCGCTTCCTGTGTAAGGCAGGGTCGTACTCTCCGAATGTTGTAGAGCATGAACCTACAGGATCGGGTCACCGCCTTGATGTTAGCGGAGAACGACAGGGTGTTGTCCAGGGTCACGCCAAGGCTCTTCGCACTCTGGGAGGAGGACACAACGGAGTTGTCAACCGTGATGGCGAGATCATGGAACGGGCAGTCCTTCCCCGGGAGGAAGAGCAGCTCCGTCTTGCCGAGGTTCAGCTTGAGGTGGTGATCCGTCATCCATACTGATATGTCTGCCAGACATGCAGAGATGCGATTCGCCACCTGGTTATCAGAAGGGGGAAAGGAGAAGATTAGTTGTGTGTCGTCAGCGTAGCAATGATAGGAGAGGCCATGTGAGGATATGACAGAGCCAAGTGACTTGGTGTATAGCGAGAATAGAAGAGGGCCTAGAACTGAGCCCTGGGGGACACCAGTGGTGAGAGCACGTGGTGCGGAGACAGCTTCTCGCCACGCCACTTGGTAGGAGCGACCGGTCAGGTAGGACGCAATCCAAGAGTGATCCGCGCCGGAGATGCCCAGCTCGGAGAGGGTGGAGAGGAGGATCTGATGGTTCACAGTATCAAAGGCAGCAGACAGGTCTAGAAGGACAAGAGCAGAGGAGAGAGAGTTAGCTTTAGCAGTGCGGAGAGCCTCTGTGACACAGAGAAGAGCAGTCTCAGTTGAATGACCAGTCTTGAAACCTGACTGGTTTGGATCAAGAAGGTCATTCTGAGAGAGATAGCAAGAGAGTTGGCTAAAGACGGCACGCTCAATAGTTTTGGAGAGAAAATAAAGAAGGGATACTGGTCTGTAGTTGTTGACATCAGAGGGATCGAGTGTTGGTTTTTTGAGAAGGGGTGCAACTCTCGCTCTCTTGAAGACGGAAGGGACATAGCCAGCGGTCAAGGATGAGTTGATCAGCGAGGTGAGGTAGGGGAGAAGGTCACCGGAGATGGTCTGGAGAAGAGAGGAGGGGATAGGATAGGGTCAAGCGGGCAGGTTGTTGGGCGGCCTGCCGTCACAAGTCGCAAGATTTTATCTGGAGAGAGAGGGGAGAAAGAAGTCAAAGCATAGGGTAGGGCAGTGTGAGCAGGACCAGCAGTGTCATTTGACTTAACAAACGAGGATCGGATGTTGTCAACCTTCTTTTCAAAATGGTTGACGAAGTCATCCACAGAGAGGGAGGAGGGGGGGGGGGGGGGGGGGGATTCAGCAGGGAGGAGAATGTGGCAAAGAGCTTCCTAGGGTTAGAGGCGGATGCTTGGAATTTAGAGTGGTAGAAAGTGGCCTTAGCAGCAGAAACAGATGAAGAAAATGTAGAGAGGAGGGAGTGAAAAGATGCCAGGTCTGCAGGGAGTCTAGTTTTCTTCAATTTCCGCTCAGCTGCCCGGAGCTCTGTTCTGTGAGCTCGCAATGAGACATCAAGCCACGGAGCTGGAGGGGAGGACCGAGCCGGCCGGGAGGATAGGGGACATAGAGAGTCAAAGGATGCAGAAAGGGAGGAGAGGAGGGTTGAGGAGGCAGAATCAGGAGATTGGAGGGAGAAGGCTTGAGCAGAGGGAAGAGATGCTAGGATGGAAGAGGAGAGAGTAGCGGGAGAGAGAGAGCGAAGGTTGCGACGGCGCATTACCATCTGTGTAGGGGCAGAGTGAGTAGTGTTGGAGGAGAGGGAGAGAGAAAAGGATACAAAGTAGTGGTCGGAGACTTGGAGGGGAGTTGCAGTGAGATTAGTAGAAGAACAGCATCTAGTAAAGATGAGGTCAAGCGTATTGCCTGCCTTGTGAGTAGGGGGGGACGGTGAGAGGGTGAGGTCAAAAGAGGAGAGGAGTGGAAAGAAGGAGGCAGAGAGAAATGAGTCAAATGTAGACGTAGGGAGGTTGAAATCCCCCAGAACTGTGAGGGTTGAGCCATCCTCAGGAAAGGAACTTATCAAGGCGTCAAGCTCATTGATGAACTCTCCAAGGGAACCTGGAGGGCGATAGATGACAAGGATATTAAGCTTAAATGGGCTAGTGACTGTGACAGCATGGAATTCAAATGAGGAGATAGACAGATGGGTCAGGGGAAAAATTGAGAATGTCCACTTGGGAGAGATGAGGATTCCTGTGCCACCACCCCGCTGGCCAGATGCTCTCGGGGTATGCGAGAACACATGGTCAGACGAGGAGAGAGCAGCAGGAGTAGCAGTGTTTTCAGTGGTAATCCATGTTTCCGTCAGCGCCAAGAAGTCGAGGGACTGGAGGGTAGCATAGGCTGGGATGAAGTCTGCCTTGTTGGCAGCAGAACGGCAGTTCCAGAGGCTGCCTGAGACCAGGAAATCCACGTGGGTCGTGCGTGCAGGGACCACCAGGTTAGAGAGGCAGCAGCCACGCGGTGTGAGGCGTTTGTATAGCCTGTGCGGAGAGGAGAGAACAGGGATAGGCAGAGGCATAGTTGACAGGCTGCAGCAGATGGCTACAATAATGCAGAGTAGATCGGAATGAAATGAACTAAACATCTGGGAAAGGAGAGAGCGGGGCCTCCCTCACCACAACTCCCAAATATAACTCTCCCAACTTCCACCTCAGAAACTATAATTGTTGTAAACTACAGCGGTTCAATGTTTTCTAGGAATTGACTAACCTAGTTTATTCAGCTAGCTAACTAGGTGCAGTATTATTCCGTGAAAAACGTCCGGGCACCTCGTCATAAGACGCCACAGCCAGCTAGCATGCGGGTCTCCAACAGCAGGGTTTAGCGCCAATACTCAGCCACAACAACCACCAGTGTATCAACACGCAAGCAGATCGTTCGTGTCCGTGTCTAACGTTGTGGGTTAGTCCCGACAGCTTGAGCGAGTCCGTCGTCAACTTATTCAGCCAGTTAGTTAGCTAGAATAGTTAGCAAACTAGCTAGCCATTGCTTTCAGACAAAGAAGAACCCCTCCTTTCACGGCACGAACACACAGAGAGAGCCAAACTAACGTTAACTAGTCACCCATGTCCCGAATTCCTTGAGCGATTCGGGCTATCAATATGTAAAAAACAAAACACAAGTGTAGGTTATGACTTACCCCTAGCAGCTACTGTTAGCTAGCCAAGTACAAAGCTAGCCACTGAATTGACTCAGCCAGTTCGCGTCTGTTCGCTCGGTCGTTCCAGCTATTGTTTACAAGTAGCTATCCAGGTTGCAACAAGCTTGCTAATTTTCAAGCACAGTAGCCACTTGCTACCTAACGTTAACGGTTCAGACAATGAGGTTAGAAAACAGCTGAATGGTAGGCAATTATTGTATGTAATTATTGTAGGCAGCCAGCTGGCGTAATTACAGGCACTCTCAGGCGTGAAACAACTATACCGTTGCTAATAGCTACTCGCCAGCTAGTCCAGGTGGTGAGTTAGCTAGCTAGCTAGCTTCGTGCTACACCCGGCACCGCCGAATACAATACTAACCTACAATAATTACATACAACGACCCACGATACCTACCTACAATACCTAACTACAATCTAAATACATAGTTTAAGCCTTACTCGACAAAGCCCAAGCTATGTATAAAGCCAAACTTACCCGACGCCAAGCTTACCCGACGACGATGCATCAAAAACCAGCAAGATGTATATTACCCAGTTCCAACATTTGAATATAAAAATGGATTTAGTCAAACAAAACTATGCTACATTTTATCTCTGGGACCCTCAGGATGACAAATCAGAGCAAGATTACTGAATGTAAGTACATTATTTACCTTCAGAGGTGAATGTATCAAACCAGTTGCCGTGATAACTTTTTTGTTGTTGTGCACTCTCCTCAAACAATAGCATGGTATTTGTTCACTGTAATAGTTACTGTAAATGCAGTGCAGTTAGATTAACAAGAATTTAAGCTTTCTGCCCATATAAGACATGTCTATGTCCTGGAAAGTTTGCTGTTACTTACAACAGTCATGCTAATCACATTAGCGCACGTTAGCTCAACCGCCCCATATACGGGACACCGATCCCGTAGAGGTTAAGGTAACGAACACATAGAGGCAATATATTTGAATGTGAACATACACACACACACACCTCTTCCCTTGCCTCTTTACATACAGAGCATGTATCAAGATATATCATATTTTTCTATTTGTATGATAATGGCTCGCATTCTTTTCTTTTTTGTGATCAAATGTTTATTTTTATTTTTTTATAAGTTACACAAAACAGGTACACATGGACAGAAAGAAAAGTGACAAGAACAAACAAGAGAAACAGTCCCCACCCCCCACCCACACGACTTCCCCAACCAAAAGTTAAATTAGTGGTTCACAATAGCAGTCTTTTTACAGAGTCATACGTTGATGAAAGAGCAAATATGTTTATATCACTCGCCCCATGCATGCGTCCTATAGATATTTCTATGTTTATAATGTCCATGATTGCAATCTTTAAGGTAATGAACACTGAGGCAATATATTTTAATGTGACACATAAACACACACACACCTCTTCCCTCTTTACATACAGAGCATGTATCAAGATACATGTATATCATCACTTTCTATTCGTATGATGATGTTTTCACATTCTTAAGTGGACAATGCCAACGCTAAACACCCTCACAGTAAATATGCTACCGTGAATAGATTGAGACAAGTGTCTGGAATTTTTGTAAAGAATAATTGCTCGCTACTACAGAGATCCATTTGTGGACATACGTAGCTTGAGGTGCAAGCTATTTACAAGGCACTTCTTCAAAACTAACTAGAGATACAAGCTACGACACTTTCTCTGACTGGCTCTCCAATGTTTGAGAACTATTTAGTTGGCGTAATGACCTAGCGACTGTGTTGCACAAACAACAATACACCAAGATGCCACTATTGCACATTGGATTCTGTTGTTCTTGGACAGCGTGACGGCGTGGAAAAAGTAATTCCCCCACCACAATTGATTTCATATTGGGTGCACAGAAAGACTTCACTTCCATGCCTGTTTTCGCTGGCCTCAATGAGTCAAGGTTGTTCATGCAGAGCCAATTTGAATGAGTGCATGCTAGGGTCATGATTTGACTCGGCCAGACTTTGTTGTCTTGGATGCATGTTTCTCATCTTTGAAAATGTGTTGCCATTGTTATAGGCTAATAGAATTGTTTGGCTTCTCACCCTAGAATGCTATTGGGAAATGAAAATCATAGAGTGTAAAAACACCCCATTGCGCCTTACATCGTTGAAATAAGAAAATAAATTGTGTATTACTGGTCATACGAGTGGCTGTAGGTACTGTACAACATGAAGAACATGATCATATACTTCTCTTGAGCACAACCTGTGATGTGAACATTGACAAAGAATCCGTTTTACACAACATGCTTTCATATTGCGGAGAATGTTAAAGTGGAAAAGTGTTGAAAGGGATCGGTTGATCAAATCCAAGATGGTGGCCAAGCTTCTTCTTTCATCTATGCCGCTTCTATCATTAATGGGAAACATTCTTCTTTCATCTCTATGCAGCTTTGGCACTGATTGTCCGTCACACATCAGTTGATTCTTCAACATATTTTAGAAATTGAAGATGAGAGATGCATTGACAGGTTGTAGGAAAGCCAAAGCCTTGAGAAGAAAACTAACAGTGACTGGGAAAACATAAATGTGCTTCCACATACCAGTACAACATTAAAGCCTCTCACATAGGACTGAGTAGTCAATACCTCAACTTTATTTTTCACACTACGGATAAAGCTGACACTTTTGCAAAAGCACTGCAAACCCCGGTGAGATATGGAATGGGAATTATTCAGTGGTGAATATGAGCAGTGGTAAAATGCTACAGTCAGTGGTAAAATGCTACAGTCACTAGTAAAATACTACAGTCAGTGGTAAAATGCTACAGTCAGTGATAAAATGCTACAGTCAGTGGTAAAATGCTACAGTCAGTAGTAAAATGCTACAGTCAGTGATAACATGCTAAAGGTTAGTGGTAAAATGTGTGTTAATATGCATATTCAACATGCTTACCCTCTTTCAAATAGTTTGGTGTCATAACCAATATAGATTACTCAATGATCCTAAACACAACAAACAAAGGACACTCTAGTGGTCATGTTCCAAGAACCATCTATTATCCTCAAAAGTCTATTCCAAGAACCCTCCATGCTCCTCAAAAGTGGCTATGTTCCAAGAGCCAGACAACAGCACTGGACGTGTGTCAACCTTTATATGTGACGACTGTGGGGTCACAAAGGTCAGGCAGAACCCAGCATTGTGAGTGCCAGCCTTCCAATCTGAACTGTGTTATTACTTCCTTTGTTATAAGTGTTTTGACAAGCCAAACACCACTCCCCACTCTGCTTTCAGCTGCTTTTTGATGTCTGCCAGACAGACGTGTCCTCTGTTTCCATACATTCTGTTTGTTTGCCATCCAGCTCCAGCTGAAAGGGCGGTTCCAAAGAGCGGAGAGAGAGAGAGAGTTCACTTTCTATTGTTTATTTCATCCATTTCACTTGCTTTGGCAATGTAAACATATGTTTCCCATGCCAATAAAGCCCCTTGAATTGAATTAAATTGAATTGAGAGATAGAGGGGGGGGGGGGACACAGAGAGACAGACAGACAGAGGTCTGTGTGAGAGAGAGTGTTCTGTTGGAAAAAGTCGGAAAGTTGACAAATCCCCACAAGTTTTCTCCAGAAAACTAACTCCACAACAAACTTAAATAAACTTTTCATATTGTCTTAAGGTTATAATGGTGAGAATTTAGCAAAGCTCGTTTCCCATTCGACATGATAATTATGCGGTATGCCACAACAATGCTCCCCTGTGTTGAAAATGAGATGTCAATCTTCTTGCGCTAGAGGACAGTGTACTCCTGATAAATACTATGGTTTATGACTATCAATGCATGCACTGAACCAGAGTACTGTTTGGAGATAACCAAGTCAAATAGAATGTATTGAAATTGGGACTAGTGAACAGCACTGCACAGTTTGCACCTATCCGATGGGCAGTGGTTTGGTGTTGGCAGTACACTGCAGAACGGTCTTTCCAAAATTGTGACTTAGTTCCAACCAATTCCTGATGGGTCAAGGCTTAGCCTGTCTGGGCTGGGGTTTACATATTGTTTGATTCATCTGGGTGGACACAGGATATTTCTAAAGGCTTTAGATGAGTCGAAAAGCTTGAACTACTCCTGTAGAATACAAAGCATGGCATCCTCAGTGACTCCATAAAGTCCATACTATAGCTAGAAAAAGAAGTGAGAGTATAAGCGTTATTGATGATAATAAACATTGCCCTCACACTCAAACAATGGAATGAGCTTCCTTTCAGATGATTAATAATGTGTCGATATTCGAGGGCAGAGGCTGATCTTTATCACACAGAAAGAAAGTATCTATTGCACACCATGCTTCAATGTAGTTGTTGCCCTTGTGAGATAATTCCAAAGTAAACTAATCATCAAAAGGTGAAAACGCTGCTGCATTCCCTTGTTAATAGGTTTTGAGGTAGATTCATTTACTGGAACATTTAGGTTCCAGGAGGCTTACAGAGCGATTATTGGTGAGATCAATGAGTAATAATCAAGTAATGTGCCAATCACACTCATCTCCTTAAGCATGTGTGCATTTGTTCTGTATTGTATTTTTCCACATTTTGTTTTGTTACAAAGTGGGATTAAACTGGATTTCATTGTATTTTTTTGTCAACGATCTACACAAAATACTCTGTAATGTCAAAGTGGAAGAAAAATTCTAACATTTGTAAAAGATTCATGAAAATAAAACACTGATATATCTTGATTAGATAAGTATTCAACCCCCTAAGTCAATACAAGTTAGAATCACCTTTGGCAGCGATTACAGCTGTGAGTCTTTCTGGGTAATTCTCTAAGAGCTTTCCACACCTGGATTGTGCAACATTTAAATTTTACATTTTAGTCATTTAGCAGACGCTCTTATCCAGAGCAACTTACAGTTAGTGTGTGCATTATTTTAATATTTTTTTCATACTCATTTGCCCATTATTCTTTTGAAAATTCTTCAAGCTCTGTCAAATCAGATGTTGATCATTGCTAGACAACCATTTTCAGGTCTTGCCATCAATTTTCAAGCAGGTAGCTTAGTGAAAATTAGCTTAGTGGGTAAGAGCGTTGTGCCAGTAACCAAAAGGTTGCTGGTTCTAATCCCCGAGCCGACTAGGTGAAAAATCTGTCAATGTGCAAGGCACTTAACCCTAATTGCCCATGTAAGTTGCTCTGGATAAGAGCGTCTGCTAAATTACTAAAATGGAAAACTGTAACTCGGCCACTCAGGAATGTTCACTGTTTTCTTGGTAAGCAACTCCAGTGTAGATTTGGCCTTGTGTTTTAGGTTAAAGGTGAATCCATCTCCCCGTGTCCGGTGGAAAGCAGACTGAACCAGGCCCTTAACGATGACAAGCATACCCATAACATGACGCAGCCACCACTATGCTTGAAAATATGGTGAGTGGTACTCAGTAATGTGTTGTATTGGATTTTCCCCAAACATAACACTTTGTATTCAGAACAAAAAGTGAATTGCTTTGCCACATTTTTTTGCAGTTCAATGTCTGCTTTTCTTTTTCTCCCCCATCTACCAATAGGTGCCCTTCTTTGCAAGGCATTGGAAAACCTCCCTGGTCTTTGTGGTTGAATCTGTGTTTGAAATTCACAGCTCAACTGAGGGACCTTACAGATAATTGTGTGTGTGGGGTACAGATACGAGGTAGTCATTCAAAAATAATGTTAAGCATGTTATTATGTGACTTGTTAAGCACATTTTTACCCCTGAACTTATTTAGGCATGCCATAACAAAGGGGTTGAATACTTATTGACTCAAGATATTTCAGCTTTTCATTTTAATTAATTTGTTTTAAAAACTTCAAGGGCTGTGAATACTTTCTGAAGGCACTGTATGAGTCTTACCACTAAAGTAGAAAATTACAACATTTAGCTAAAACTCAAATTAAATGTATCAGGTTTTTTACATACTAAAGAAGAATATAATTCAGTATTTACTCAAATGAAATAATCAGGTTTTCTACCATCAGCAACTGTATACTAAAGTAATTACTCAAGTTAATTCCAATTAGATTTCATTTTCCTACCATCAACCCTTTCTTAAAGGGGTCTCCCAGGTCCTTACAAACATCCATATGCCGATAGTGAGATGTGTGTGAGTGGCATGACCTGCTCATTCATTCTTGATGAGCTTTGGTTTCCACTGGATAAATGTCAAAGAAGAGAGACACCTGTGTTTGACAAAGAGTGTTAAAAATGAACTGCCAAAATCAGACTCCCCATTCCAACCTCCCCAATCCCAAACTCTCCCTACTGAACAAACGTGATATCCAGTGGAAACCTGCCACATGTCAGACCATCCAACTAATCACTTTGATCTCTTTCCCTTTCCCTTTCTCCCATCAGGTCAGAGGAATGAAATGCTACACTGCACGCTTCGGGAGGAGTTTCATCCAAGGGGCTATCGCCATTATCAACCATCGTGATTCCTCCCTTCCTTCCTTCTTCTTCCTGTATGTGCAGGTTGGATACTATTTATGTCTAACTGTCTACTTTTTGTGTTCCTGTGTGGACTGTGTTCCTGTGTGGACTGTGTTCCTGTGTGGACTTTGTTCCTGTGTGGATTGTGTTCCTGTGTGGACTGTGTTCCTGTATGGACTGTGTTCCTGTGTGGACTGTGTTTCTGTGTGGACTGTGTTCCTGTGTGGATTGTGTGTGTAATGTGTGAGCTGTGGTAAGATGTTCCTCTTGTCGGACAATACTGTACACGTCAATGAATCAAATTAACATTTTAATTTAGTCAAGTGGTATTCATAACCACAAAAATATTTCCAAATCAGCCAAATGAAAAAGCCAAATTAAAACTGTCTCGATAATGCTGCTAAATAACTTGACATTTATAAGGGCTATCAATGAGATTAATTAATTCACTAACTTAATTAGACGACTCATTGGATTTTGGCACAGACCTTCTACCTCATCTTGCTTGTATTGTGTTGTCGGCATCTTAACAGATTCAGGTCAGGTAAGAGGGTAATCATTCAAAGGCACAGTATGGTTCCACAGTATGGTTTCACAGTATGGGTTCCACAGTATGGGTTCCACAGTATGGTTTCACAGTATGGGTTCCACAGTATGGGTTCCACAGTATGGGTTCCACAGTATGGGTTCCACAGTATGGTTTCACAGTATGGGTTCCACAGTATGGTTTCACAGTATAGTTTCTAGTATGGTTTAACAGTTTGGTTGCACAGTATGGTTTCTAGTATGGTTTCACAGTATATTTTCACAGTATGGTTTATATAATGGTTGCACAGTATGGTTTCACAATATGGTTGCACAGTATAGTTTCTAGTATGGTTTCACAGCATGGTTTGTAGGATGGTTTCTGACTTAAATAACCTTTCTAGTTTAATAAAGGTATATTTTCCTTTTAAAAAATTCCAATCCAAATGCATGCAGGTCGTGAAACCACTGAGTGAAATGGAGGGAATTATATTTGGATTTTTATGGTTCCCTTTAACATGCAAATGCTGCCAATTTTATCTATGTCAAGACTGGAGTTCAGCTTTGAATCCCTGACAACCTAATAGAAAGCCAGTGGTCGGCAGTATGTATACAGAGAGCCCAACGACAGGGAATGTGTGGAGAATATTCTAGAAGTGAATCAACATAAGCTTATCAGAAAGAAAATAAACCTTTTCAGTGTATTCTCAATGGAGTGCAGCCATATGGAGTCCAAATGATAATAGGCATTTATTGTATGTTAGCTATGGGTAGAGAAAGATATGGGCTACAGAAGAGAGGCAGATCATTCCAGAGTAACCTCAGATGTACTCCGTTTTGTGAGAAGAGAGATACAACCCCAATCAGTAAAGAGGCAAGATAATGAGAAGACAATTGTGTTGGCGAGGTTGGCAGTGCCCGTGCTGTTTGGCATGTGACAATGCCATGAATGCCATTGTCACAGCACAAAGACCAACCACTATTTACTGTACGTACAGTAAACCTCCTCTATCCACTGATATCAAACCCTTTCAGTTCAAATATGTTCCTATGATTGAATTTGTATTTTATATTACATTCTGTCTCATTTCATTATTGAGAGAGCGTGAGAGCGAGACAATAACCAGACTTAGTTGAGCTGAAGTTTAATTTGGAATTGATAGAATAGGAGGTAGGGAATCCTTGCAATTTAAGAACATGTTTTGAAGTTTTTATCTCACAGGATATACAGTAAGTTGCCCTGTGAATACACTCCAGATTCTTATTTCCTTAGGTCAAGAACTCCCATTTACCTGGTTACACTACCTGAAGGAGAAACCTGAAACGTGTTGCATCCACACCATTCACATTGTTTGTTTCTGTGGCTTAAATAACAGGTATGTTGACAACTTCCATCAATCATCTTCATGGCACTTTCTGGTCTTACTTTTACTTAATGTCACCTCAAATGTTTCTATTTTCCTAACAAGTTAAACCTCGCAAAATGTCGACACAAGGACACACGAGATGGACACTTGAAACTGCATGCAAATTCATAGCGGAGAGACTAATTTCACGGATACCTTTTGAAGCTGCTGGAGAGAGGGTGATAAGATGGACACACAAGCTGCATATCAGATAGCAGGCATGGATCACTCTGTCCTGTCAAAACCCCTAGGCCATAGCAGAACACATTCCTCAAGGCATGTTGTATGTTAATGCCCATCCACAGAAACCCCCACTGACAATAATATTGCAGCAAATCCAGTCCTCCTTCCTTATAAGAGCCCGATACATTGATGTAATTCAACGTTGTTCTGAGGATTACCGTGCCATACTTTGGCATTAGGATGTTAATGGACCACTCTATATCAACTCTGCCCTCAGGACTTGGTAATAAAGCACTGTTATAGTTACAATACAGTACAGGCTTAATGTGTTAGAGTGGGATGTATTAGTGATGGGCTGAAGCATTGCTGAGAATAAAGACAAGGACGAAGGGGAAATAAGTAGCCCTCATTCACTCACACGTCAGCCTCCCACGCTTCAGGCTAGCACTGTCAGTAAAGACCAAAACAGGTATATCTATACTGAACAAAGATATAAACGCAACATGCAACAATTTCAACGATTTTACTGAGTTACAGTTCATTTAAGGAAATCAGTCAACTTAAATAAATTAGGCCCTAATCTATGGATTTCACATGACGGGGCACGGGCGCAACCATTGGTGGGCCTGGGAGGGCATAGGCCCAACCACTGGGGAGCCAGGCCCACCAACTGGGGAGCAAAGCCCAGCCAATCACAATGACTTTTTCCCCACAAAAAGTATTTATTACAGACCAAAATACTCATCAGTTTCATCAGTTGTCCAGGTGGCTGGTCTCAGACGATCCCACAGGTGAAGAAGCCGGATGTGGAGATCCTGGGCTGGTGTGGTTACACGTGGTCTGCGGTTGTGAGGCCGGTTGGACGTAGTGCCAAATTCTCTAAAATGACATTGGAGGCGGCTTATGGTAGAGAAATCTCCCGGCTATCTACCTCTCTGTCAACCGGACGGGACCACCTAGTGTTGACACGGAGCCCCGCCGATCCTACACGACTGGTCTGCCGACGAAATCGTCTGATGTGGTTACGACGTTAACCACAAAGATTCCATCTGCTAGCCCCGGCCCGCTAGCACACGCTAGCCGTGGCCTCTCACTCGAACTATCCTATTGCTGTTCACCGGACCTTACGATAACTCAGCTATACAGCTGATGTCTGCTGGACTGTTCCTTTTTACGGTACTACATCCTGTTTATGTTTAGCCTCAGCCCAAACATGGTTAGCTTATTGTTGTTTCGGTTATTTCTAATTGTACTATTTTACTGTAGACCCCCCAGCCCAGCTAAACCTGGCTTAGATAGCTCCTTTGTCCCACCCCCTATACACGCGGAGACCGACTCAATTGATGCCTCCAGCGATGCTATCTCTTTCATTGTTACCCAACGCTTAGGTTTACCTCCACTTTACTCATATCCTTCCATATCCTTGTCTGTACATAATGCCCTGAATCTTTTCTATAACACCCGGAAATCTTCCCCCTTTATTCTATGTACCCAACGCACTAGAAGACCAGTTCTTAAAGCCTTTAGCCGTATCCTTATTCTAGTCCTCCTCTGTTCCTCTGGTGATGTAGAGGCTAACCCAGGCCCTGCAGCCCTCAGTATCACTCCTACTCCCCAGGCGCTATCATTTGCTGACTTCTGTAATCGCAAAAGTCTTGGTTTCTTGCACATAAATATCAGAAGTCTACTTCCTAAGTTTGAGTTATTCACTGCGTTAGCACACTCCGCCAACCCTGATGTTCTAGCAGTGTCTGAATCCTGGCTCAGGAAGGCCACCAAAAATTCTGAAATTTCCATCCCCAACTATAACATTTTCCGTCTAGATAGAACTGCCAAAGGGGGTGGAGTTGCAATCTATTGTAGAGATAGCCTGCAGAGCTCTATCATACTATCCAGGTCTGTGCCCAAACAGTTTGAGCTTCTACTTCTAAAAATCCACCTTTCCAGAAATAAGTCTCTCACTGTTGCCGCTTGCTACAGACCCCCCTCAGCCCCCAGCTGTGCCCTGGACACCATATGTGAATTGATTGCCCCCCATTTATCCTCAGAGTTCGTACTGCTTGGTGACCTAAATTGGGATATGCTTAATCCCCCAGCCATCCTACAATCCAAACTAGATGCCCTCAACCTCACGCAAATTATCAACGAACCTACCAGGTACAACCCTAAATCCGTAAACATGGGTACCCTCATAGATATCATCCTGACTAACATACCCTCTAAATACACCTCAGCTGTCTTCAACCAGGATCTCAGCGATCACTGCCTCATTGCCTGCGTCCGTAACGGGTCCGCGGTCAAACGACCACCCCTCATCACTGTCAAACGCTCCCTAAAACAATTTAGCGAGCAGGCCTTCCTAATTGACCTGGCCCAGGTATCCTGGATGGATATAGATCTCATTCCGTCAGTAGAGGATGCCTGGTTGTTCCTTAAAAGTAATTTCCTCTCAATCTTAAATAAACATGCCCCATTCAAAAAATACAGAACTAAGAACCGATATAGCCCCTGGTTCTCCTCAGACTTGACTGCCCTTGACCAGCACAAAAACATCCTGTGGCGTACAGCATTAGCATCAAATAGCCCCCGCGATATGCAACTTTTCAGGGAAGTTAGGAACCAATATACACAAGCAGTCAGGAAAGCAAAGGCTAACTTTTTCAAACAGAAATTTGCATCCTGTAGCACTAACTCCAAAAAGTTTTGGGACACTGTAAAATCCATGGAGAATAAGAGCACTTCCTCCCAGCTGCCCACTGCACTGAGGCTAGGAAACACTATCACCACCGATAAATCTACAATAATCGAGAATTTCAACAAGCATTTTGCTACAGCTGGCCATGCTTTCCATCTGGCTACCACTACCCCGGCCACCAACTCTGCACCCTCTGCTGCAACTTGCCCATGCCCCCCCCCCCGCTTCTCCTTCACACAAATTCAGACAGCTGATGTTTTGAAAGCGCTGCAAAATCTGGACCCCTACAAATCAGCTGGGCTAGACAATCTGGACCCTTTCTTTCTAAAACTAGCCGCCGAAATTGTCGCAACCCCTATTACTAGTCTGTTCAACCTCTCTTTCATAACGTCTGAGATCCCCAGAGATTGGAAAGCTGCCGCGGTCATCCCCCTCTTCAAAGGGGGTGACACTCTAGATCCAAACTGCTACAGACCTATATCCATCCTGCCCTGCCTTTCGAAAGTATTTGAAAGCCAAGTTAACAAACAGATCACCGACCATTTCGAATACCACCGTACCTTCTCCGCTATGCAATCCGGTTTCCGAGCTGGTCATGGGTGCACTTCAGCCACGCTCAAGGTCCTAAACGATATTATAACCGCGATTGATAATAGACAGTACTGTGCAGCCGTCTTCATCGACCTGGCCAAAGCTTTCGACTCTGTCAACCACCGCATTCTTAATGGCAGATTAAATAGCCTTGGTTTCTCAAATGACTGCCTCGCCTGGTTCACCAACTACTTCTCAGATAGAGTTCAGTGTGTCAAATCGGAGGGCCTGTTGTCTGGACCTATGGCAGTCTCTATGGGGGTGCCACAGGGTTCAATTCTTGGGCCGACACTTTTCTCCGTGTATATCAATGATGTCGCTCTTGCTGCTGGTGACTCTCAGATCCACCTCTACGCAGACGACACCATTTTGTATACATCTGGCCCTTCATTGGACACTGTGTTAACAAACCTCCAAACGAGCTTCAATGCCATACAACACTCCTTCAGTAGCCTCCAACTGCTCTTAAACACTAGTAAAACTAAATGCATACTTTTCAATCGAACGCTGCTGGCACCCGCCCACCCGACTAGAATCACCACTCTCGACGGGTCTGACCTAGAGTATGTGGACAACTACAAATACCTAGGTGTCTGGTTAGACTGTAAACTCAACTTCCAGACTCACATAAAGAATCTCCAATCCAAAGTTAAATCTAGAATCGGCTTCCTATTTCGCAACAAAGCCTCCTTCACTCATGCTGCCAAACATGCCCTAGTAAAACTGACTATCCTACCGATCCTTGACTTCGGCGATGTCATTTACAAAATAGCCTCCAACACTACTCAGCAAATTGGATGTAGTCTATCACAGTGCCATCCGTTTTGTCTTCAAAGCCCCATACACTACCCACCACTGTGACCTGTACGCTCTTGTTGGCTGGTCCTCACTACATGTTCGTCGTCAAACCCACTGGCTCCAGGCCATCTATAAATCACTGCTAGGCAAATCCCCGCCTTATCTTAGCTCATTGGTCACCATAGCAGCACCCACCCGTAGTCTGCGCTCCAGCAGGTATATCTCACTGGTCATTCCCAAAGCCAACACCTCCTTTGGCCGCCATTCCTTCCAGTTCTCTGCTGCCAATGACTGGAACGAATTGCAAAAATCTCTGAAGCTGGAGACTCTTATCTCCCTCAATAACTTTAAGCATCAGTTGTCAGAGCACCTTACCGATCACTGCACCTGTACACAGCCCATCTGAAATTAGCCCACCCAACTACCTCATCCCTATATTGTTATTTATTTTGCTATTTTGCACCCCAGTATCTCTATTTGCACATAATCTCTTGCACATCTAGCATTCCAGTGTTAATACTATTGTAATTATTTTGCACTATAGCCTATTTATTGCCTTACCTCCATAACTTGTTACATTTGCACACACTGTATATATATTTTCTGTTGTATTTTTGACTTTATGTTTTGTTTTACCCCATATGTAACTCTGTTGTTTTTATTGCACTGCTTTGCTTTATCTTGGCCAGGTCGCAGTTGTAAATGAGAACCTGTTCTCAACTGGCTTACCTGATTAAATAAAGGTGAAATAAAAAGAAAAAAAAGAAATGAACATTCAATTCTCTGGCAATTGCTCTGGTGGAAATTTTTGCAGTCAGCATGCAGCTTGCGCGCTCACTCAAAAAACTTGAGACATCTGTGACATTGTGTTGTGTGACAAAACTGCACATTCTAGAGTAACCTTTTATTGTCCCCAGCACAAGGTCCACCTGTGTAATGATCATGCTGTTTAATCAGCTTCTTGATATGCCACACCTGTTAGGTGGATGGATTATCTTGGCAAGGAGAAATGTTCACTAACAGGGATGTAAACAAATTTGTGCACAACATTTTAGAGAAAGGTTTGGACCTCTTGGTGTAATTTCTAAAGTGTTGGACTGACAGAATTTGCTACAGGACATTATTTTGCTGTCAGTGTTGCGTGCACCACCAAATGCCACTCAAGAAGTTTCCTTTAGAAAGAAAACACTGGACACACTGGTTGAATCAACATTGTTTCCCTGTTATTTCAATTAAATGATGCTGAACCAACATGGAATAGACGTTGAATTGACATCTGTGCCCAGTGGGAAGGTTCTGAAATGAACTGTAGCAAGCTTATCAATGTTGGAGTATGAAGTGTAAGAAATGGTATAATTGAAAACCATAGTTCAGCAGTTTTTCTGATGTTAACCAAATAATTGTTCGGTTCTAACTCAAAACATGTTGTATTGAATTGTGTCTGACCCCAAGCTATTTCAGAAGTATTGTCTAATCAGCATTATTTTATACATGGATCAGGAGAAAATATTACACTTTTGGATCAGGAGAAAAGTTTGCTGTTTTTCTCAACAAATAGGCCAAATAAATAGGCTAAATAAATAGGCATTGTAGAGAAGTGTAAATGAAAACGGTTTGTTGGTTTTATCCCCTGCTGTAAAAACCAGGCACCAGCTTTGTAACTGGTGCAATTTTTGGGTAAATCTGCCATTATGTTTTCATCTGCCAGCAAACAGCTTTCCAGGGTGAGACAAACATAGCCCAATTCTTCTTATGCTGCAAAAACACGACTGGGCACAATAGTGCTTGTTAACAAGGAACTTTTATTTTCTTTATACAGGGTAGGCCTACATCAAACGTGCTCCCCTTCGGTGGAAAACATTTATTTATGGGAACTGTTTTCATCATTCTACCTGCAGACACAAACTATGGTCTCTCTCTCTCGCTCTCTCTCTCTCGCTCTCTCTCTCTCTCTCTCTCTCTCTCTCTCTCTCTCTCTCTCTCTTTCGCTCTCTCTCTCTCTCTCTCTCTCTCTCTCTCTCTCTCTCTCTCTCTCTCTCTCTCTCTCTCTCTCTCTCTCTCTCTCTCTGTCACTCTCTATGTATCTATCTCACTGTCTTTCTTTCTCTCTCTCTTTCTCTGTCTCTATGTATCCATCTCTCTTTCTTTCTTTCTTTCTCTCGCTCTCTCTCTCTCGCTCTCTCTCTTTCTTTCTCTATCTCTCTTTGTATCTATCTATCCATCCATCTCTTTCTCCATCTTTCTTTCTCTGTCTTTCTCTGTCTCTCTTGCTCTCTCGCTCTCTCTCTCTCTCTCTCTCTCTCTCTCTCTCTCTCTCTCTCTCTCTCTCTCTCTCTCTCTCTCTCTCTCTCTCTCTCTCTCTCTCTCTCGGTCTCCCTTTCACTCTGTTGATGACAAACGGGTCGCACGCGCTCTAGAGCGGCAGTGTAGATTTCCGCGCGCCAGTTGATGGAAATTGATTCTCTGGAGCAGTTTCGAATCGGTTTCTCTCCTGCTGGCAGTAGACAGCCGCTAACCATCCTTACCAACCTCATCTTGACAAACTTTAACTACCTAGTAGCCTAGTCCATCATGGTAACTGCAGTTCTTAGTCTACGCGTTGGACGCTTCGAAGAAAACTAAAACTTCTGTTTTCTCGTGTTTTTAATGTTACAGTTAAATATGCGCGCTTATGTCGCTTGGATTCTCATGTGTGGAGTGACAGGTATGTTTATCCTAATGATATATGTTGCACATCAGTTTGTTAACTCTATAATGTACCAATATTTATTGATGCTACTGTATGGTTTATGCCTGTATTTGATCTGTTTTCCCCTCCAATTCTGGCATTGTTTGCATTTATATTTTATACTGGTTTTCTGGAAGTTTGCTTAGCTTCAACATCTTAGACTTGTATATTGCAATAGATGCAGCTAAATGCAGCCTATACTGTAGCTTTGCTATCGGAAATACTGTGGGACACTTGACAGATGAAATTACTTTTAAATGCTCTATTATGGCATGAAATGAGAAAACCCTGGAAAATCAATTCGTTATGGTATATAAATGCCTTCGCAGTTGTAGCCTGGTCTCATGGACTAAACTTAACATAGTAAACGTAAATCCGGGAGATCAAATTAGTATGATATGTTACGTTTTGTGTGGTTACATAAGGGTGGATGGGTGGGCATATAATGCGAACACCTAGCAACCCAAAGGTTATGTGTTCAAATCTCATCACGGACAATTTTAGCAACTTTGCAACTACTTATCATGTTAGCTAACCATAACCATAACCTTAACCCTTTAACCTAACTCCTAACCTTAACCCTGACCTTAAGCCCTAACCCTTAGCCTAGCTAACGTTAGCGTTAGCCACCTAGCAAATGTTAGCCACAACAAATTGGAATTTGTAACATACGTTTTACAGATTCGAAACATATTGTACGAATTGCAATTCGTAACATATTGTACATATTGCAAATCGTAACATATCATAAGAATTGTAATCTGTAACATATCAAACAAAACGGAAGTCCAAATCTGGTCTCAGAGCATTTCGTATGATGTTGTATGTAAATCCGAGACACTACTCAACTACTTACTCAACTCTTACCCTACGAGGTCCGGAGCCTGCTGGTTTTCTCTTCTACCTGATAATTAATTGCACCCACCTGGTGTTCCAGGTCTAAATCAGTTCCTGTTTAAAGTGCAATAATGAAAAAACGCAGTGGAACTGGCTTCGAGGTCGAGAGTTGACTTTGAGGGCTCTACATTGCTTGTTTTGTCACATAAATTGAAATTAGGCAAACTAATAGAATTTAGCAACCAGGAAATGGCGGAGCGATTTCTGCATATTGCACCTTTAATGACTGCTGGCTGCTGATGTTTCACATTGAGATATTACATTGCTGTGGTGCTGTTTATGCAGTTTGGAGAGACTCATTTGCAAGGGTTGAGAAATATTATTCTCAGTCATATAAATAATGTATTTTCCCACCATTTGTTTACAAGAGAGCATTGAGGTCATCATGGGACCTTTTTACATAACTGTTCACCTTATTTCAATGATGTGGAATGAACGTCAGTGGAGAATGATATAGAAACCAGCTCCTTTATGATGCTCATACCATCGAGATACATATTGTGGCTCATACACTAAATATAACATGTCAGAATCTTGCCATGGGCTTTTCTCAAATTAGCATGGCAAAGATTTTGGCCCTGAGAGTCATATTCTAAAATTACATTTTCACCACTTGCAGATATCAAACAAATATTGATTAGTAAAATCAATAATTCAACATTACGTATATTGTATGACACATCTGAGAACGTTTGCTTTATTTAATATTTCCATGACAATTGTAGCTTGTTTAAAAGTGATGATCAAGATCATTGAGTAACTTTTGTGCCTGCATGCATCAATTTCATTCAGTGAAATGAGTAATCCAGCTATAAGTGTTGTCAGTCACCACATACCCTAGGTCAGGGGTCATCAACTAGATTCAGCCGTGGGCCCATTTATTTTGAGCGGATGGTCGGGGGGCCGGAACATAATTATAAATCATTTGTACTCTGCAAATTGACGCAAGAATCCCAAACAGATATTGTATTTGACAAAAACATAATAATTTCAAACTTTGATTACATTGGTGCACAATCACAAAACATTAGGAACACCTGCTCTTTCCATGACAGACTGACCAGGTGAATCCAGGTGAAATCTATGATCCCTTATTGATGTTACCTGTTAAATCCACTCCCCTTCATTAGTGTAGATGAAGGGGAGGAGACAGGTTAAAGAAGGATTTTTAAGCCTTGAGACAATGAGACATAGATTGTGTGTGTGTGTGTGCCATTCAGAGTGTGAATGGGTAGGACAAAATATTTAAGTGCCTTTGAATGAGGTATGGTAGTAGGTGCCAGGCACACCTGTTTGAGTGAGTCAAGAACTACACCGCTGCTGTGTTTTTCACGCTCAACAGTTTCTCGTGTGTATCAAGAATGGTCTACCACCCAAAGGACATCCAGCCAACTTGACACAACTGTGGGAAGCATTGAAGTCATCATGGGCCAGCATCCCTGTGGAATGCATTCGACACCTTGTAGAGTCCATGCCCCGATGAATTGAGGCTTTTCTTAGGGCAAAAGGGGGTGAAGCTCAACATTAGGAAGATGTTCCTAATGTTTTGTACACCCTGTGTATGTCTCTATTTATGAGTGGAAATACTTGGGAATAGATTTCCTTAATTAAAATCACTTTGAGATGAATTCCTAGTAATTTTACAGTCTTTTATGTCTAAAATCAAATTGCTCAGAAAACATTGGGGTACACGATCCCTGCCCTAGGCTACGTTAGGCATTGACTGTTCAAAAGTATTTTTTTCTCCTTCTAAATATGACAGTGACTATCTTAAACCCCCTTGTGTCGCGTGTCAATCTAATTAACATAATACAAAGTCCCCATCAAATCTGTCTGTTTAAGCTAGAGATATGTTTTTTTGCATGGCTGCGTCTCAATCCAACGCATCCGCTGATTTCAGCCTTCCGCATCTGAGGTGGAAGGTGGCAGAGCTACAGTCGTGTTTGTCAGACCAGGAGACGTCCTGAAAATCGGTCTTCTCATAAACAATTCTGTAGTCCGAACGGTTTGGGCTCTATGACCCCCACAAGCCCCACGGGACTTGTCTGAAGTCGGTACTGCCAATGTGACAACTTCTGTCTGTAGCGTCCGAACCCCACTATTGAAAGGGTAGATTCTCACGAACACGATGGTGTTCTCCATTCTGCTACGACCCCCACAAGTGTCATAGGACTCATCTGAAGGTAACCTGGTACCAGTTAAAAAAATTTATGGAAGTAGTTTTGTGGCAACAAAAAAAGGGGTTAAATAAGTTGTAAAAAGTTATATTTCATGGGATTTCCTTTATCTCCTAGATATAGGACAGACACTTCAAAACCTTATTTCTTATGATTTATTTTTTGACTGTCTGTAGCAGTAGCAGTAAAGGCCAAATTCAATATTTTGTCAAATAATGTTTTATATATTTTTATTATACCTACAGGGGTCCTACAATTCTAAATCAAATAGCAAAATGATCCATAGTATGGCCATCTTAAAACAATTCTGATAGGCAAGCTCAGATAGGCTAGATCACCCTGTCATGCACTACAGGTGTCACAAATTGATTAAATAAAATGAGCTCCAATTAATTAAAATGATATGCAAATATTTGGGGTGAAAAAAGGTAGACCTCCTACAGTATCCTGACTGACAAGTCAGCCATGTTAGTGACAGGTTGCTCTGCGGCTCAGTGCTGGAAAGGGTCCACATTGACAGATGGACTGAGAGACTGTCAGTTAACATCAGTTGACCAAAATAACTTTGCCACAGGGTTATTTGGGACACTGCAATAGCAGTTTCTTCCTCAAACTTGATCGTTAATGTGCATTGATTTTGTACACAGATCGAGATATTCTTAGTATTGATTCAGATTCATTTGGCATTCATTTGGCATGAAAAAGTCATTGAGCACACAGGCTACATGAAAGGCAGATGTATTTCAAAGTGTCCCATGCAGACTAATTTAAAGTGCTACTTCATTCCCAAAACAAAGTGTCCCATGCAGACTAAGGTAAAGTGCTACTTAATTCCCAAAACAAAGTGTCCCATGCAGACTAACATAAAGTGCTACTTAATTCCCAAAATAAAGTGTCCCATGCAGACTAACGTAAAGTGCTACTTCATTCCCAAAACAGTGTCCCATGCAGACTAACGTAAAGTTCTACTTCATTCCCAAAACAGTGTCCCATGCAGACTAACGTGAAGTGCTACTTCATTCCCAAAACAAAGTGTCCCATGCAGACTAACGTAAAGTGCTACTTCATTCCCAAAACAAAATGTGTCAATGGTTATTTTACTTTAAACGTTAATGTGAACATGAGTCAGATTTTATTTGGGGTTGATCTGGAACGGCAATGCAACAGATGGCATGGGATGTAGACTCATCTCAACATCGAACCAATTAACATTTAGGAAAATATGGACTTTAAAGTAAAAGTCAAGGTCAAATTAAGTGACAGTAGTTGGTGGGAGGCTGGGGGGGAGGGGGCGACGAGTGAAAGGTACACTTCTTGATTATGTGGTACCTATCTGAATAATCACCCGTATCCGGAGGGATAACTTTATCGAATGCCGAATGCCATCAAATAGTAAGCCACCAACAAAAAAGTAAATATTGTAGCAAATGCATCCCATGACATGTCCAAATAGCACTTGGCTTCTATGATATACTGTATGTGTAATGTATCTGGAAGGACATTGCTCTGTTCTGATACACAGCAGCCTATAGATACAGGGGGATATTTGATGTCAATTTCCGTTGCTTGAAATGGTAATGTTATGCATTGTAAAAAATAAATAAAAAATACCTGCAAATGTTGTTGTTTCAACTAATTATTATTAAGTAACTGGATCCACAGCCTTTTTTTGTTTACTCAACTTTTCGGTCCAAGTGTTACCTGAACTAAAAAATAAATGTTGGCCCAAACTTAGCTCCAACTTAAGAAAACTGTAACAAAAATTCAGTCAATATAAAATTATGTGTTTGCTCAACTTGTCTCATGTTCATTCAACTAGAAATTATTATGTGGGCATCTTAACTAAGGCTGTGGAACTAGTTACACACACAGTGCTTTTAACATACAATGTTTAACTTACATATTTGACACACGTTGACTAAATTGTGCATGTTCATTTATGCAGTAATTATTATTCAACATGTCCTCACCTGGGATTTGAACTCACAACCTCTTGGTACATGGCATTCTGATCGTCCTGCGACGCCACCATGTCTGTGTCAATTAGTAGTTAATCTGACTATTCTCTCATCATTGATTTTATTTACTTATTTAAGCAGTTTTAGGGTTTTCTGTATAGTTGTCTAATGTTGGTGGGGCATGTTACTCTGTTTTAAAGTTACTCCTTAATCACTATGATAAATTAAATCATTTTTCTAGAGTGTACTTTTAACAGAGCTGAGAGTTACTTTGAAGTGCAAAGTGTAGCAATACAAGTGAAATCAGTTGTTGACACGGTGGCAAAGAAGGAAGATTGGAATGCCGTTAACCAAGAGGTTGTGAGTTCCAATCCCAAGTAAGGAGATGTTGAAAATTAATTACTGTATAAATGAACATGCACAATGTAATCATGTGTGTCAAATATCTAAGTTGTTGTAACTAGTTCCACAGCCTTTTTTAGTTAAGATACCCAAATAATAATTTCTAGTTGAATGAACATATGAGACAATTTGAGCAAACACATCATTATAAGTTGACTGAATTTTTGCCTACGTTTTCTCATGTTGGAGCTAAGTTTAGGCCAACAAATGTTGTTAAACTCTGGCAACAATTTGACCAAAAAGTTAAGTAAACAAAAAAAAAGGCTGTGGAACTAGTTACATAATAATATTTAGTTGAAACAAGCAGATTTTTTTTACAGTGTGTGGATCTTCCTGTTGACCCTAGTAGAGACACAGATTGATTGCTCTGTCCCTTCACATTTTTCCGAGCCACTACTGTATATGACATGCTCATGTCTCGAAGGGAGAATGTTGGGAAAAGGTTGTCAATGTTAACAGTTTCATCTTGACTGGCATTTACCTTCTCAGGTCAAATGCAATTTTCTGGGATGGTCAGTCAGTATGAATAGACTGGAGTGAGGCTCTTGTGGTTGTAGTTGATGACATTGCCCACGAGCAGCCATGCAATTTGACCGACATGATTGTGTAGCATCGCAACATTGGCGTAGGCCATTCACTGCATCACCTGCCATGTTGGGAACAGATGTTAGATATAAATAGCTTTGCAAGTCTCTTTGAATGAGTTTCCTTGTTGCATCATGCATTGCTGTATCCAGAATGATGTTACTCAAGAGACATGGTTTCAAGAATTGTTAAGGAAACATGCTCTTATTAGCATGGATGAGCAATGACTTCTGAAAGATAATTGATGTATCTCTTCTGAAATGATACGAGACACCAAAAGGACTTCAGTTCTCTTCAGTATGTTGATGGCTATAGTTTACAGCCGGTAGATTGGTTTTCCTACCTGTGATTTTATCTTAGTGTATAAGCTCTGATGGATGGTTGGAACCATCCTCCTCCTCTAACTGTGTTAGACAACATCAGTACCTCCATGATTGATTTTGAGAGCAGGGAATTTCTCAGAGCGAGTGTGAAACTAGGTCCCTCACTCATGTCTCTGTTGTGATGAAGTGCATGGCTGAGGTTAGCCAAAGCCCTAAGGTTTGCACATGACTTACCATGGCCCTTAACCATGGTCATCTTTACAATACATTTACATTTTAGTCATTTAACAGAAGCAATCAGAGTTAAGTGCCTTGCTCAAAGGCACGTTGACAAAGGCACCTAGTCACCCCAATAAGGCACCTAGTCACCCCAATAAGGCACCTAGTCACCCCAATAAGGCACCTAGTCACCCCAATAAGGCACCTAGTCACCCCAATAAGCACTGAGATGTCACTATCAGGTGTTAGGGTTCATGTAGTCTTCATTCTCATGATCCCAGCGTGATTACGTCAAGACTACTGGGAAAGACGTCATATTTTTGGTTGTTATCTGGTCAGTAAACCATGATGACCATGTGTCAACCATGCCTGACTTAATTGCAACCACTTTTGCCCACTGGGAATATTCATTGGTTACACTCTCTGTGACAAATGTGGGCAAACCAGGTAGAATGCCCATTTTATTGTTGTAAGTGCCTCTCTTGTAAAGCAGTTAGATGCTGGTTGGTTGTACAGCAGTAGCAGCAATATAATCTAAGATGATCCTGCCAACTTGAATTTAAGATGGCTTTGACATAAGGAGCAACACTTCTCCTGGTCCATTGGTGGAATATTGATCAGTATGGCATAAATGAGGCAGTCAGCGGTCAGCAGATTTGCATTGGTTTTTGATTGTTACTGGAAATTGAGGTTCAAGCCTGCATTGACAAATGCTTCAGTCAGAGCTGTGTGCTTCAGAAACAAATAACTGACTACATACAGTATGATGTGTGGGTATATTTCAGAAACATATAAATGACTAGATACAGTATGATGTGTGGGTCGCTTTGGATAAAAAGCGTCTGCTAAATGGCATATTATTATTATGTGTGGGTATACAGTGGGGAAAAAAAGTATTTAGTCAGCCACCAATTGTGCAAGTTCTCCCACTTAAAAAGATGAGAGAGGTCTGTAATTTTCATCATAGGTACACGTCAACTATGACAGACAAATTGAGAAAAAGAATCCAGAAAATCACATTGTAGGATTTTTAATGAATTTATTTGCAAATTATGGTGGAAAATAAGTATTTGGTCACCTACAAACAAGCAAGATTTCTGGCTCTCACAGACCTGTAACTTCTTCTTTAAGAGGCTCCTCTGTCCTCCACTCGTTACCTGTATTAATGGCACCTGTTTGAACTTGTTATCAGTATAAAAGACACCTGTCCACAACCTCAAACAGTCACACTCCAAACTCCACTATGGCCAAGACCAAAGAGCTGTCAAAGGACACCAGAAACAAAATTGTAGACCTGCACCAGGCTGGGAAGACTGAATCTGCAATAGGTAAGCAGCTTGGTTTGAAGAAATCAACTGTGGGAGCAATTATTAGGAAATGGAAGACATACAAGACCACTGATAATCTCCCTCGATCTGGGGCTCCACGCAAGATCTCAACCCGTGGGGTCAAAATGATCACAAGAACGGTGAGCAAAAATCCCAGAACCACACAGGGGGACCTAGTGAATGACCTGCAGAGAGCTGGGACCAAAGTAACAAAGCCTACCATCAGTAACACACTACGCCGCCAGGGACTCAAATCCTGCAGTGCCAGACGTGTCCCCCTACTTAAGCCAGTACATGTCCAGGCCCGTCTGAAGTTTGCTAGAGTGCATTTGGATGATCCAGAAGAGGATTGGGAGAATGTCATATGGTCAGATGAAACCAAAATATAACTTTTTGGTAAAAACTCAACTCGTCGTGTTTGGAGGACAAAGAATGATGAGTTGCATCCGAAGAACACCATACCTACTGTGAAGCATGGGGGTGGAAACATCATGCTTTGGGGCTGTTTTTCTGCAAAGGGACCAGGACGACTGATCTGTGTAAAGGAAAGAATGAATGGGGCCATGTATCGTGAGATTTTGAGTGAAAACCTCCTTCCATCAGCAAGGGCATTGAAGATGAAATGTGGCTGGGTCTTTCAGCATGACAATGATCCCAAACACACCGCCCGGGCAACGAAGGAGTGGCTTCGTAAGAAGCATTTCAAGGTCCTGGAGTGGCCTAGCCAGTCTCCAGATCTCAACCCCATAGAAAATCTTTGGAGGGAGTTGAAAGTCCGTGTTGCCCAGCGACAGCCCCAAAACATCACTGCTATAGAGGAGATCTGCATGGAGGAATGGGCCAAAATACCAGCAACAGTGTGTGAAAACCTTACAGAAAACGTTTGACCTGTGTCATTGCCAACAAAGGGTATATAACAAAGTATTGAGAAACTTGTTATTGACCAAATACTTATTTTCCACCATCATTTGCAAATAAATTCATTAAAAATCCTACAATGTGATTTTCTGGATTTTTTTTTCTCATTTTGTCTGTCATAGTTGACGTGTACCTATGATGAAAATTACAGGCCTCTCTCATCTTTTTAAGTGGGAGAACTTGCACAATTGGTGGCTGACTAAATACTTTTTTTCCCCCACTGTATTTGAGAAACATATAACTGACTACAATATAATGTGTGGGTATATTTCAGAAACATATAACTGACTACAGTATAATGTGTGGGTGTATTTCAGAAACATATAACTGACTACAGTATGATGTGTGGGTATATTTCAGAAACATCTAACTGACTAGATACAGTATGATGTGTGGGTATATTTCAGAAACATATAACTGACTAGATACAGTATAATGTGTGGGTATATTTCAGAAACATCTGACTACAGTATAATGTGTGGGTATATTTCAGAAACATATAACTGACTACAGTATAATGTGTGGGTATATTTCAGAAACATATAACTGACTAGATACAGTATGATGTGTGGGTATATTTCAGAAACATATAACTGACTACAGTATAATGTGGGGGTATATTTCAGAAACATATAACTGACTAGATACTGTATGATGTATGGGTATATTTCAGAAACATATAACTGACTAGATACAGTATGATGTGTGGGTATATTTCAGAAACATATAACTGACTAGATACAGTATGATGTGTGGGTATATTTCAGAAGCAAAAAAGCAGTGGGGGGCCTTTGCATGTAAAAGTGCACCCGTTTAGTTTGATTATCATGGAAGCAGATAAAAGATGGTGGATATGTTCCCCTGTTGCATTATGCAACTAGCCTATACTCCAGAGAGCACATGAACACTCTGAACTAAGAATAAATCATATCTGTGAACTGAACACCATGGAAGCCCTGTTAATATTTCATATTTCATACATTTTCAGAATTGACTGCTAATTGAAACATTGATAGGAAAATGCTCAAGTGTTTTGGACAAACCCATCCAGAGCTCACTGACTGATGAGCTAGCTCCCCTTGGGTGGACAATACTGCAAGATGTTTACTTTCATCATTTTTAGAGGGCTCTTATAATATTATATGTTTCCACTAAGGAAATACACCAACTTTAAAATTAGCAACCACTCTTTAATTTTCCCTGGTGTTATAATGTGTTCCCATTCCCCACTTATAATATGTCTTCCCATTCCCCACTTATAATATGTTTTTCCCATTCCCCACTCAATGAGAAACACCGACTTTGAAACACGGCTCTTGAATTTTCAGCAGGAACTTCGTTCAACGTCTCGGAGGAGAAGACGGACTGCCCCCTAGGATATTTCCCTTGTGGCAACCTGAGCATGTGTCTGCCCCAGCTCATGCACTGCAACGGCGTCGATGACTGTGGAAATGAAGCGGACGAGGAGAACTGTGGTGAGTCGTCAGTTTATTCATTAATGTGTCAAACTCCAGTCCTGGAGGGCCGAGTGTCTGGGGATTTTACTCCTCCTTTGTAGTTGATTGATCAATTAAGGTCACTGATTAGTTAGCCACTCCCCTAACCTGGTTGTCTAGGTCTGTTGGAATGAAATAACAAAAACCAGCAGACACATGGCCCTCCTGGACCAGCAGACACACGGCCCTCCACGAATTAAGTTTGACACCCCTGATTTATTGATTCATTTATTATAAGTAATTGTATTCTGACTGTGCTCACTTTGATCCTTGCACTCCAGACTTTGATATTTGGATATTTGATAATAAAGTGTGGCGGTGCATCAGATGTGAGAATGAACGGGGTTTCTGTGAACTTTTCCATCAAGGAAATCAGGATTATAATAAGCAAGAAGCCAGTAGTTGCACCTGCAAGACATAATTAAGTGTCACAATCAATCAAAGCAAAGTAGAAACGTGCTAGCAAATGGTAGAGAAATATGAATAGCCTAACTATACATTTGTTTAGAATGGCTTGTATCCTGGCTCTATGTCAGTGTATGGTAAGTCAAGTACTGAAGTCAGTGATTCCCCTAGATGAATTTTTAAAAGTTATATGTTCAAGCAATAAGAATAAATCGAACAAATAACATTTATATTGTCAGCATACAGAAGGTCAGTTCTGTTGACTTTTAAAACCACTCCTTTTTCCGGTATAAATAACTGCAGGAAACCCGTAAATTATAATGAATTATTTATACGGAGAGCATGGTGTGAAATGGAACTGTTAAATTACATGCGATGTCTAAATCTGTAGGAGCGCAGTTCCCAATGCATGTAGACCTATCATCTCATCATGGTCACTTTTTTTCTTGTGACAGGTAGACCTCCATTTGCTGCAGCATAGTCTATGCTACAGTATTATAAAGACTGAATGCGTGTCTAATTTACCCATCTCCACCTGGCTTTCGGAGGTCACCTAGTTTTTTCATTGTAAATATTATACTTTTTTTAAACAGCCTATCACTCGAATATCGTTGCTTTAAATCAGTGCACATGTGAGCACTCTCTCGCAGTCTTTCTCTCTCTCAATCAACTCCATTCAAATTGCATCCAAAATAGAAAATCCTGATCTAGATTGATATATATCTCTATATACAGTGCCTTGCAAAAGTATTCATCCCCCTTGGCGTTTTTCCTATTTTGTTGCATTACAATCTGTAATTTTAAATGGATTTTTATTTGGATTTCATGTAATGGACATACACAAAATAGTCCAAATTGGTGAAGTGAAATGAAAAAAAAAAGAAATAACGGAAAAGTGGTGCGTGCATATGTACAGTGGGGAGAACAAGTATTTGATACACTGCCGATTTTGCAGGTTTTCCTACTTACAAAGCATGTAGAGGTCTGTCATTTTTATCATAGGTACACTTCAACTGTGAGAGACGGAATCTAAAACAAAAATCCAGAAAATCACATTGTATGATTTTTAAGTAATTAATGTGCATTTTATTGCATGACATAAGTATTTGATACGTCAGAAAAGCAGAACTTAATATTTGGTACAGAAACCTTTGTTTGCAATTACAGAGATCATACGTTTCCTGTAGGTCTTGACCAGGTTTGCACACACTGCAGCAGGGATTTTGGCCCACTCCTCCATACAGACCTTCTCCAGATCCTTCAGGTTTCGGGGCTGTCACTGGGCAATACGGACTTTCAGCTCCTTCCAAAGATTTTCTATTGGGTTCAGGTCTGGAGACTGGCTAGGCCACTCCAGGACCTTGAGATGCTTCTTACGGAGCCACTCCTTAGTTGCCCTGGCTGTGTGTTTCGGGTCGTTGTCATGCTGGAAGACCAGCCACGACCCATCTTCAATGCTCTTAATGACGGAAGGAGGTTGTTGGCCAAGATCTCGCGATACATGGCCCCATCCATCCTCCCCTCAATACGGCGCAGTCGTCCTGTCCCCTTTGCAGAAAAGCATCCCCAAAGAATGATGTTTCCACCTCCATGCTTCACGGTTGGGATGGTGTTCTTGGGGTTGTACTCATCCTTCTTCTTCCTCCAAACACGGCGAGTGGAGTTTAGATCAAAAAGCTCTATTTTTGTCTCATCAGACCACATGACCTTCTCCCATTCCTCCTCTGGATCATCCAGATGGTCATTGGCAAACTTCAGACGGGCCTGGACATGCGCTGGCTTGAGCAGGGGGACCTTGCGTGCGCTGCAGGATTTTAATCCATGACGGCGTGGTGTGTTACTAATGGTTTTCTTTGAGACTGTGGTCCCAGCTCTCTTCAGGTCATTGACCAGGTCCTGCCGTGTAGTTCTGGGCTGATCCCTCACCTTACTCATGATCATTGATGCCCCACAAGGTGAGATCTTGCATGGAGCCCCAGACCGAGGGTGATTGACCGTCATCTTGAACTTCTTCCATTTTCTAATAATTGCGCCAACAGTTGTTGCCTTCTCACCAAGCTGCTTGCCTATTGTCTTGTAGCCCATCCTAGCCTTGTGCAGGTCTACAATTTTATCCCTGATGTCCTTACACAGCTCTCTGTTCTTGGCCATTGTGGAGAGGTTGGAGTCTGTTTGATTGAGTGTGTGGACAGGTGTCTTTTATACAGGTAACGAGTTCAAACAGGTGCAGTTAATACAGGTAATGAGTGGAGAACAGGAGGGCTTCTTAAAGAAAAACTAACAGGTCTGTGAGAGCCGGAATTCTTACTGGTTGGTAGGTGATCAAATACTTATGTCATGCAATAAAATGCAAATTAATTACTTAAAAATCATACAATGTGATTTTCTGGATTTTTGTTTTAGATTCCGTCTCTCACAGTTGAAGTGTACCTATGATAAAAATTACAGACCTCTACATGCTTTGTAAGTAGGAAAACCTGCAAAATTGGCAGTGTATCAAAGACTTGTTCTCCCCACTGTATTCACCCCCTTTGCTATGAAGCCCCTAAATAAGATCTGGTGCAACAAATTACCTTCAGTCACATAATTAGTTAAATAAAGTCCACCTGTGTGCAATCTACGGCAACTGCACCGCCCGCAACCGCAGGGCTCTCCAGAGGGTGGTGCGGTCTGCCGAACGCATTACCGGGGGCAAACTACCCTCCCTCCAGGACACCTACAGCACCCAATATCACAGGAAGGCCAAAAAGATCATCAATGACATCAACCATCTGAGCCACTGCCTGTTCACCCTGCTATCATCCAGAAGGCAAGGTCAGTACAGGTGCATCAAAGCTGAGGCAGAGAGAATGAAAAACAGCTTTGATCTCAAGGCCATCAGACTGCCATCACTAGCACACTAGAGGCTGCTGCTGCCTATTGAAATCACTGGCCACTTTAAGAAATGGAACACTAGTCACTTTAATAATGTTTACATATCTTATATTACTCATCTCATATGTATATACTGTATTCTATAATATTCTACTGTATTTTAGTCCATGCCACCCTGTAATTGCTTGTCCATATATGTATATATTCTTAAATTCCATTCCTTACTTAGATTTGTGTGTATCGGGTATATGTTGTTAAATTGTTAGATATTACTTGTTAGATATTACTGCACTGTCAGAGCTAGAAGCACAAGCATTTCGCTACACCCGCAATAACATCTGGTAAACACGTGTATGTGACAAATACAATTTGATTTGATTTGAATCTAAGTGTCACATGATCTCAGTATATATACACCTGTTCTGAAAGGCCCCAGAGTCTACAACACCACTAAGCAAGGGGCACCATCAAGCAAGCGGCACCATGAAGACCAAGGAGGTCTCCAAACAGGTCAGGGACAAAGTTGTGGAGAAGTACAGATCAGGGTTGGGTTATAAAAACATATCCGAAACTTTGAACATCCCACGGAGCACCATTAAATCCATTATTAAAAAATTGAAAGAATATGGCACCACAACAAGCCTGCCAAGAGAGGGCCGCCCACCAAAACTCACGGACCAGGCAAGGAGGGCATTAATCAGAGAGGCAACAAAGAGACCAAATATAACCCTGAAGGAGCTGCAAAGTTCCACAGCGGAGATTGGAGTATCTGTCCATAGGACCACTTTAAGCCGTACACTCCACAGAGCTGGGCTTTACGGAAGAGTGGCCAGAAAAAAGCCATTGCTTTTTTTGCTGAACGTTAAATACAGCAGTCAATAGAACTCACGGGTAGTTTGAAAGAAAAGTGAATGCGCGATGGCGGTAGGCTATAGCAGTTATTTATTCAGACCCATAACCATTCAATCTTTGTGAAGAGAAGTGAAAGCCTTCTGCATCTAATTTAGTCCTATATGATTCAGGGATGTCATTAGCATGATGAAGATGAGGACAACGAAACATATTCATTTAACTGTTGAAAGCGAGGAAGGAATGGAGCAACAATAGGGAGAGAAAGAGCCTACTAGGCTAATACTGTAACATTAGAGGGAAATATGATTAAAGGTATATACAGTGCCAGTCAAAAGTTTGGACACACCTACTTGTTTTTCTTTATTTTTACTATTTTCTACATTGTAGAATAATAGTGAAGACATCACACAATTGGCCCAGCGTCGTCCGGGTTTGGCCGGTGTAGGCCGTCATTGAAAATAAGAATTTGTTCTTAACTGACTTGCCTAGTTAAATAAAGGTAAAATAAAAATAAAAATAAAAAATAAATAAAAATCTGTGAAATAACACATATGGAATCATGTAGTAACCAAAGAAGTGTTAAACAAATCAAAAATATATTTTATATTAGAGATTCTTCAAATAGCCACCATTTGCCTTGATGATGGCTTTGCACATATAATACAGTCCATGTAATACAGTATAATACAATATAGTAATACAGTTCACACTCAAAAAGATGAGCCTAGTGGAGCTAGTTTCATTTATTTACCCAAGAGAGCATATAGCTAGCTACATCTATGGGCTTTTATGTTTTTCTGTTGTGCATAATGTGCAGTAGCCTATATCATACAGTATACAGTATGTATTGGATAACGGCACAATCATTTAGGCTTTTTTGGGCTTGGGCTCATTAAACGTCAATAATGTAGGGCTCATAAAATGTATTTACTGTATAGCTCATCATGCTCAGGTTGCATCAGGTTTGAATTTTCATGCTCATCAAAGCTCTAATCAAATCCAGACGTATTTGTATGGTTTATAATGCTTTTGAATGACACTTCCGGTTTTGGTGGGAAACACTGTGAGAAAAGTGATTTATTCTCGGGATGGAACATTTGTAAAATACCAGAAAATATTCAAACCTGATGCACACCCAAGTGGGCTAATCATAAGCTAGATCCCAAAGTCCAAACACGATCTTGTTACTAGATACCAACATATTGATGACAACTTGCAACAGTGAATATATTGTAGGCCTAACTGTGACACTCCCAACTTGAATGCGCCTTAATAGGAATATGTATTTATTTCATAGAATGCACAACAACAAGTTGACTAGGGGTGCGTTTGTAAATTCACTCTGGCTATCTACTCCGATTTCAGAGCAGTCTCGTCTGAGTGTGCCAGAGCGCAGAATAACTGATACATTTACGAACGCGCAACACCCATTGAATATGACCGGTGTCAGTAAACGTCTGCAAAAAAATTGAATTCAATTGTTGCCAGCAGCACAGTTACAGTCACCAATGCTCTAGATAACATGAAAACAGCCTAACCAGCTCTGCTAGGGCGAGTAAAATGGTCAGAGTGAGGTGTTCTCTCATTTGTGTCTGGAAGTAGCTAGCTAGCAAGCTAGCCAACTTTAGCCAGTTAGCTTGGGTGCTTGACTTCCGTTTTGAGGAACGCTCGGATCAACCCTTCTCTTCGGCCAGATCATCCAGTGTCAATCGTGCAGTATGCTCGCTGAACGCTCCGAGAGCTAAATGCTCTGAATTTACGAAAGGACAATCTGACAACTCTCTGAATTTATGAACACACTCTGAGTGCACTCTGGCACTCCAGAGTGAATTTACGAACGCACCCTAGTTAAATAGCTAGGAAAACTATTATACTGTGTGGTTGTCTGATTTTGCTGTTCATTAATCATCTTGTTGGCAGAGGAGAAGTAAATGTGGACAGTTCTGGAGAAGAAACTATTTAAAGTTGACCAAGACAAGGATGCAAGATGAAGCTTCACTTTCTTATGTTGTCAGTCAGCAGTGGTGTAAAGTACTTAATTAAAAATACTTTAAAGTACTACTTAAGTAGTTTTTTGGGGTATCTGTACTTTACTTTGCTATTTATATTTTTGACAACTTTTACTTTTACTCCACTACATCCCTAAAGAAAATAATGTACTTTCCACATTTTCCCTGACACCCAAAAGTACTCATTACATTTTGAATGCTTTGCAGGACAGGAAAATTGTCCAGTTCACGCACTTAAAAAGAAAATCCCTGGTCATCCCTGCTGCATCTGGTCTGGCGGACTCACTAAACATAAATGCTTTGTTTGTCAATTATGTCTGAGTGTTGGAGTGTGCCCCTGGCTATCCGTAAATAAAAAAATACAAGAAAATCGTGATGTCTGGTTTGCTTAATATAAGGATTTTGAAATGATTTATTCTTTTACTTTTGGTACTTAAGTACATTTTAGCAATTACATTTACTTTTGATACTTAAGTATATTTCAAACCAAATACTTTTAGACTTTTACTCAAGTAGTATTTTACTGGGTGACTTTCACTTTTACTTGAGTCATTTTATATAATAATAATATGCCATTTAGCAGACGCTTTTATCCAAAGCGACTTACAGTCATGCGTGCATACATTTTTTTTTTTTTTGTGTGTATGGGTGGTCCCGGGGATCGAACCCACTACCTTGGCGTTACAAGCGCCGTGCTCTACCAGCTGAGCTACAGAGGACCACTATTAAGGTATCTTTACTTTTACTCAAGTATGACAATTGGGTACTTTTTCGACCACTGTCAGTCAGTAGCTGGGTCGTTCTTGAATTGTGGTGGCATTTGGGCATGGCTTTTGGGGAAAAATTAAGATATTTTTTCAGGATTCTTTTTGGTTTAAATGTATTTGGGTACATCTTCCCATTCTAAATCAACTAATATGTTAGCTTAATGACTTTAAATAATTACCATTAGTATAACATTGTGCCACCAGTAGGAGTAGTAACACCAATGATGGTAACACCAATGACACATTTTAGGTTATTGAGGATTTTCTTAAATGGAGACCAAAGATGCTCAAATCTAAGGTCATTAACCATTTTAAAAGGATTTACTAAAGTGATAGGATTAATAATTTTTCTCACGATGTTATTGCCCTTCATTTAAATTGAGAAACACCAAGTGGCACTTTGGATTTAGACACACAATTGTCAATAGAATCTTCAAATTTATAACATACTTAAAGGGTGTGATTAGCTAATACTTTTATTTAATATAGACCCCTCCCCCGATAACAGTTTGCCCCTGAGGGAATGCTCACTCACTCACTCATCCCCGTCACGCCGGCTGGCGCATACACTCATAGAAAAAGAGGTGCTATCTAGAACCTAAAAGACCCTTTGAAGAACCCTTTTTGGTTCCAGGTAGAACCCTTTTGGGTTCAGTGTAGAACCCTTTCCACAGAGGGTTCTACATGAAACCAAAAAGGCTTCTCCTATGGGAACAGCCAAAGAACCCTTTTGGAACCCTTTTTTCTAAGAGTGTAAGGCAGCAACAAAGGCACTCCCATTTCTGTCTGTCTCTGGCCATCTTCTCCACCGTGCCCCAGCTCTGCTGATGTTGACGCAGTCTATTGCCAGGTTGAAGAGTAAGGCTGACATCACACAACCTTGACGAACTCCATACTTCACAGCAAAGCTTGTGTTGTTCGTTCACAGAGTGAACAAAAAGTTGCTGTAGAACTGTTTTATAATGTTATTAACATGGGTGGGGATTCCATAAATTCTTGTGTGTTGATTTTTCTGTACTGTTCTTTTTCAGGTCCCTTCTTTCCTCTATCATTTCCCATGTTTCGGGGGTGATCCATTCCTTGCGTAGCCTTCTTCTGTCCTATGGTTTTCTTCCTGCTTTCACTGTAAGCTTTAACCACTTTCTCCTACTTCCTGTCTATATTCCCCTCAGGCTCCTCCTCATCTTCTTCATCTGTGTTGTTTGAAAGGGCTTGATACTTGTTGTGAACTTGCATTATGAAGGTTTTCTTGACGGTTTGGTCCATCAGCATGCCAACATCAAATCCTGTTGTTCCTTTTGTTGGTGGTCCTGAACGATTCAGCTTTAGTTTGATGTCGGCAGTCACAAGATGGTGGTCACTGGCGACATCTGCCCCCCTTCGCACCTTGACGTCCCTCAGCGAGCTTCTACACTTGCCGTTGATGATCAGGTGGTCAAGCTGGTTCTTGTCTCTTCCATTAGGAGAGTACCAATTTCAGCTTGTGGATATTCTTGTGGGGAAACAGGTTGCCACCTATCACCAGGTTATTTGTGATGCAGAATGTTAACAGTCTCTCACTGTTGTCATTCCTCTCTCCACAACTGTGCTTCCCCATTGTTCAGGTCTACAATGACGAGAAGCAGATGTCTTCTCTACTTCAGATTGGAGGGTGTTATAGAACAGATATGTATCTTCATCTTTGGCATTGTTTGTGGAAGCATAACATTGGATTATTGTTAGTTTGGTATGTTGTCCATTGAGTCTGGCTTTTGTCATTCTGCTGCTGATTGGTTTCCATTCCATCCGAGTTTTCTCTATACCATTCTGTAGGATGATGGTGATACCTTCACAATGTTGTCCGTCCTCCCGTCCAGAGTGTAGTACTGTTTCTCCAGTGGATCCAGAGCTAGTCCACCTGGCTTCACTCACCTCCAGGATCTGTAGCTTGTATCCCCTCATTTCGCTGGTAACCTGTGCCAGCTTTCTGGACTCAAACATTGTTTGAACATTCTATAAGCCAACGCGCAGTTTGTCTTTGGTGTTCAGTGCTCCCATCTTAACGTTAGCAGTTCCCCCGTAGGCTTTCACTGATGGCGGTCATACAAGTCTGGGACTCTGGAAGATCTTCACATCCAGTTGTAGAATTGTCATTTGTTGCTGTTTCTGTAGCACAAGGGTTTTACGGGATGGGGTTGCTAGCCCCATGCCTAGCCATCCACAATTTCTGGTTTTGGGAGATTTTGGAGTTGATTTGTTAGTCCTCTCTCATAGCCTTTTGTCTTCCTGGTGATGGATTACAGTCTCATACCACATGAGACCAGACAGGCTTTGGGTCGTGTACAAGCTGCTCCAGTGTATCAAGCTCAACCAACTCCTGCTACTGTGTAGTTAAAGCTATAACCGAAAGTTTGGTTTTAGCAATTGACACCTGCAGCGTGAGACAGGAGGTAATGCTCAAAGTCCTTTTTTATCTTTGTAATGATTGATTTTCAAGGCGATAACACCAATGACATAAAACTGAGGGACAGACATTATACTAGTGTAAGGTAATGTGTACAGTTATTACTATGACATTATTAATGGGGCACCAGTTCAGTTATTGGACAAAAATAGTATTGTAAGAAGACCTGACCTATGAGTTATTTTAGTAATATCTCTAGAACAGGGTTTCCCGAACTCGGTCCTGGGCCCCCTCAAACGTGCACCCAGGGTGGGCCCCAGGACCGAGTTTGGGAAACCCTGCTCTATAAGACTACAATTAGAACAATAGTAATAATTGACTTATCTGAAGGTATTAATTCTTTGAGAATCAATTGGAGTTCTTTCCCAGAATAACAAGACAAACACATTTTCTTTATACAATCAACATTTAATAACACAAATCAAAATATTTACAAACATAATGAGAATGATCATGAAAAGGTAGGAAATAGAATGAAAGACAAGAGGTGAAGACTTGGAGATCCTGTTGTCTGTTGTGGCTTCTTGATTGTTCAGGCCGCATAGAGGAGAACAAAGGAAGTAGATGGCTGTGTGTCCTTTCTGGTTGAGTTGGGGTTCCTCCTTCAAGTGGCTCCTTTGGTCCTGAGTTAGTGTCCTTATGCTTGTTGCTGTTCTCTGTTGGCTCCTTGCTTGAGTTGCAGAAGCTCTAATTGTCTTCCCATTCTTTCCTTGAAGGTTAGCTTATTAAGTGTACCGTTCAGGTTACAATAGCTCTTCTTCTGAGATGAAGTCTTCTTCTAAGCCTGTTAAGTGCGTGGGCATAGGGCTGTTTCGGTAACCGTATTACTGCCAGACCGGCAGTCATGAGTCGTTGAGTCACAATAATCTTCTCTTATGCACTCTGGACATGCATTGGTAGTACCCAACTCGCTAACGCCCATCAGCTACCCATCTGGTACTCAGCGCTCTATTGTCACTCTAACCACTCTGATATCAATGCAAAATGCAATCAGAAATCACATCAAACACTTATCATCAAAACAGTATCATGCTTTTAAAACTCACCTCACTGTGATCAATCAATTTGAAGAAAGAAGTTCAACAACAGGTTGAAACTGAGTGGAAAACATGGTCGTTGTGGATGTTGTTTCAAATCCAAACACAATAAAATGGACAGCGCTTTCTAAGATGATTATTAATTCAAAATGCCCATACACATATTAGAGCTTCAGCATATGCATATGCCTGCCTATATATGAGCCCAAGGCCGAATTTTTTTTCCTGAATTAAAATCATTATTGTGCCTTTATACAATACATAGCCTAATAACCTAATAGCCTACTGCATATTACACACAGCAAACAATACAATAAAAATAAACATAGATTTAAGATGTCTTTGGTACATAATTGGTCTAACCTATACAAAATTAAACAAATTATAGTAATCGCCTTTGAGTGTGGACTGTATTATTATGCATACTTGATGGACTGGTTACCTTATGCTACGATCCAAACTTTCTATGCATGAGTCTGGGACAGAACTTATAGCCCTAGGCGATTTTTTTATTTTATTTCACCTTTATTTAACCAGGTAAGCCAGTTGAGAACAAGTTATCATTTACAACTGCGACCTGGCCAAGATAAAGCAAAGCAGTGCGGTACAAACAACAACACAGAGTTACATATGGAATAAACTAAACGTACAGTCAATAACACAATAGAAAATCTATATACAGTGTGTGCAAATGTAGTAAGTTATGGAGGTAAGGCAATAAATAGGCCATAGTGCAAAATAATTACAATTATAATTTAGTATTAACATTGGAGCGATAGATGTGCAGAAGATGATGTGCAAATAGAGATTATATTTTATTCAGCTTAGGTCAATTATATTGTACTTACTATAAAATCATATAATATAAAATAATGGCACTTATAAGCATATCTTGTCTGCTAAATGAAGAAGCCTACAACCTACGGCATGGCGCATAGCCAGATAACATACAGTAGATGGACTCATTCTGTTCTTCTGAATACATTTTCTTCATATCATCATGCTTCTTTAGACCTGCCTAAAATATATAATGGATTTATCGTGTATATTAAATGGATTTATTATACTTTTTAAACATGTAGATATTCCAAAGGTGCGCATGAGCTTGTATGCATGGAGGCCTGGAGATGCTAAACGTGTTTATGTTAATTCGCGGGCAATTACCGTGAGACCGGCATTCATTTGCATGACAGCAACCGGCTGACAAAATGTCATGACCGCCACAGCCCTACATGGGCACTTCTGTTCCAATTTCTAGATTGCAGGTACTATTCCCTAAAAGGTACTTTTTCCCTAACTTATCAGTTACCAGTTCTGGCCATTAAAGGCAAAGGTCCAGGCCCTGTGGGCGGGCTGCTGGAGATGGAGGTCCTTCTCCCTCCTTTGGGTCCAGACTTAAGAGTGTAAGAGAGAGGGGAGCAATACTTTTCTAGTCCTGCTAGGTCACATGGTATCACCCCCTAGGTGTCGAGAGACATTTTTACGACCCATTGTCTTGGAGGTAGAGAAAGTATTTTCGGGAGAAAAACTGACGTTGGTTAAGGTCAATTCAACATCATGTTCAGCATTGTTCGACATATGACATTCAAACGACACATTGTTGTCCATTGTTGATAGTAGTCATAACATCAGTGGCGACCCATCATTTAGCAAAAAACAATAAAACATTTTTTTTTTGGTGTGCCTGTTTTGCATTTTATTTTGGCATTAATACGTGTCACATATCAGTTTGCAAACAATGTAAAAAAAATTTTTTACAACAATTAGTTAATAAAGCCGCATACAAACATGGTCTCTTTTTTGCTTTCTTGAGTAAGGCAGCTCCAAAATGCAGGTGTTTCAGCCTAGCTCAGAGCTTTCTGTGGTGGTGGGGCAGCCAGCGGAAAATACGTAGCGTAGGGGTTGGTAATGTTCTCTAGTTGCGCCGTGATTGGCTCAGTGTTCTGTCACTCATGGGGACACTACGTCACTGCCAAATCTAAGGGTAGAGCTCGAAAATTCAAGCCCCTTGGGTGCTGCCATAGAGTTACATTAGAAGTGCCCAGCCAAGAAGGCTCAAGATCATTGGCCACAGATAAAAGGACTTCAAATCACGTTATATATCCACAGTAGCTTTGATTGGACTAATCATGTCAAAATCATACTTTCAAAATCTTAGCTAGCAGTCATCATCATGAATCAAGTCGACAATCTACTGGCAAATCCTTTTTAATCCTTGTCATATGAAGAGAAATAATGAAGAGAAATTATAGATAAAACGTATCGGTGCTCATCGGCCATTGGACATAAACATTACACAACAAGTTGGAAATCGCAAATTCAACAATGAGTGGTTTGGAAGGAATCAGTGGCTAACTGCAAGCATTGCAAAGCAATCACTAACCTGCTATTCAGTAGAGTGGTTGTGTGGTCCCAATTCTGGGTTTAAGGTCTCTTTCCAAACTTAAAATGATAAACGTTCCACATTGGCCATGCTGTCAATCCAGCATGATTTCTGTCGCGCTCAAAACAACTGTTAACTCGGAACTGGGAAATCGGACTTCAGTGAGTTCAAGACAACTGGGAACTCTGGGAAAAATACATTTTTAACGGTCATCCAACTCGCAATTGTAAGTCGGGAACTTGGGCCTCTTTCTAGAGCTACGACCTGAAGATCACTGACGTCATCAGGATTCAACCTTCTTTTTTTCCAAGTTCCCAGTTGTCTTGAAAGCACCATAAATTCAGAGAATGCCAGACTTTGATGACAAAGTTTGATGCCAAAATTTGCCCACGAAGGACCGCCGCGCCACCTTCCTGTTCAAGTGAGTACAGCACAACAAGGTGTGTCCAAAAATGTCTTGTATGCTGCTGCATAAAGGATGTAATATGCCAGGAAGATATGTATACTGTAGCTTAGAAAGTAATACTAAGGGTATGTTGTGTAGTAAGCTGTTAGTAGCCCATGTGCCTCACCCTAATAATTTGGTCTATTTTCCCCTCTTAATTTCACTTACTGTTCTGACTTGGTGGTGCACATGTAGCCTATAACCTTTCGGGCTTGAACGCAGCCCGCGACGCGGTTAGCCATTGTGGCTGGGACCACGGATTGTCCCGGGTTTGTGGCTGTCTAGATCCCTGCTGTTTGTTGTTGTTTTCAATCTTCCCTGTTACCTGCCCTGTCTGGAACTGTGAGAGTAACAGTGTAACCTACGTTGCTAGCCACCATGACAAAGACCAAAGCAGGCGGGAGTACCGTTGAGGACAGTGGTGTCTCTCTATCACAGGTGAAGGATCTTTTAAATGAACAAGAATAGTTCTACAAGCAGTTGTTACAACAACAAGAAAATAGCTTCAAGTGTTTTGTCCAAATACTGGTGGAGTCAACTAATAAAATAATGGATGAGTTTAAACAGGAGAACGGCAAGATGACAGCAATCTGTAAGTCATTGAGAGAGGACATCAGTTCTGTGTGAGAATCCATTATAATAATAATATAATAATCAGATTATCTTCCTCAAGGAGGAGTATCCTGAAACTGTGCGCCATAAGAGGAAATAACTTATCCCAGCAACGAAAGCTGCCAGAGTGTGTGGGGACATTGCTTACATCCGCTATGACAGGGTCATTGTTCACCCTCCCTTCCAAAATTCTGGAAGGGATGAGAGAGCCAGGCCTATGGGTTCGTAGCTTCAACCCCGCAGCACACACACACACTTACACACACCAATTGATTAATGGACTGCTGAATGTATATATTTTTCTCTTGCTTTGTTTGCTGTTTTCCATATTATGTCTATCTCTGATAAGCAACCCAGGAAAGGACTGAAAATAGCCCATATGAATATATGTAGCCTTAGAAATAAGGTTAATGAAATCAATAGCTTGCTAACATCAGATAACATTAATATATTAGCCATTTCTGAGACTCACTTAGATAATTCATTGGATGATACAGCAGTAGAAATACAAGGATATAGTATCTGTAGAAGAGACAGAAATGCTTATGTGGAAGGTGTTGCTGTATATATTCAGAGCCATATCCCTGTAGTGTTTAGGGAAGTCCTGCAGGTTCACTTGGCACATCTAAAGCCTTGTCACGATCGTCGTAAGAAACGGACCAAGGCGCAGCGTGGTAAGCGTACATTCTTTTATTAAGTTTAACTTACTTAACACACGAACAAAACAATAAACCAAACGATACGTGAAGTCCTAGGTTAACACCAAAACAAACCTTCCGGAACAAGATCCCACAATAAACTAGTGCCAACCGGCCTAAGTATGGTTCCCAATCAGAGACAACGAGAATCAGCTGCCTCTGATTGGGAACCACCCTGGCCAACATAGAAAACATGAACTAGAACGAAACATAGGAAATACAACATGGCTCAACTTTTAAGAGTCCCCAGAGCCAGGGCGTGACAGTACCCCCCCCCCCCCCCCCCCCCCCCCCAAAGGCGTGGACTGCGACCGCGCCAACCAAACTCAAGAGGGTAGGGGCCGGGTGGGCATTCCGCCTCGGAGGCGGATCCGGCTCCGGGCGTGACCACCACTCTCTTGCTACCCCCCCGTAGCGCCCCTGGTCTGGTCTGGCCCCGCTGGCCGGAGCTGGACTGGACACCTGTGGAGCGGATTGCTCAGGCTCCGGTGTGGAGCAGCTGACCGGTGCCGGACTGACGACGCGCACCACTGGCTTCGTGCGGGGAGCAGGAACGGGCCAGACCGGGCTGACGACGCGCACCACTGGCTTGGTGCGGGGAGCAGGAACGGGCCGGACCGGGCTGGCGACGCGCACCACTGGCTTGGTGCGGGGAGCAGGAACGGGCCGGACCGGGCTGGCGACGCGCACCACTGGCTTGGTGCGGGGAGCAGGAACAGGCCGGACCGGGCTGGCGACGCGCACCACTGGCTTGGTGCGGGGAGCAGGAACAGGCCGGACCGGGCTGACGACGCGCACCACTGGCTTGGTGCGGGGAGCAGGAACAGGCCGGACCGGGCTGACGACGCGCACCACTGGCTTGGTGTGGGGAGCAGGAACAGGCCGGACCGGGCTGGTGACGCGCACCACTGGCTTGGTGCGGGGAGCAGGAACAGGCCGGACCGGGCTGGCGACGCGCACCACTGGCTTGGTGCGGGGAGCAGGAACAGCCCGGACCGGGCTGGCGACACACACCACTGGCTTGGTGCGGGGAGCAGGAACAGGCCGGACCGGGCTGGCGACGCGCACCACTGGCTTAGTGCGAGGAACAGGAACGGGTCGGGCCGTACTGGGAACACGCACCACTAACTTAGTGCGGGGAGCAGGAACGGGCCGGACCGTACTGTGAACACACACCACTGGCCTTGTGCGGGAAGTAGGAATGGGTCGAGCCGTACTGGGAACACGCACCACTGTCTTAGTGCGGGGATCAGGAACGGGCCGGACCGGACTGGTGACACACACCACTTGCTTGGTGCGAGGAGCGGGACTGGGTTTCCTCATAAACCTCCGCTCCCTCTGCTGCCTACTCAGTTCCTCTCGCCGTGCCTCTACACTCTCCTTCTCCCTTAACGCCTCCTGTAGCTCCTCCCTCTGACCAATTAACTCCTGCTCCCTCTGGACCAATAGCCCCCGTAACCTGGTGGCCTCCTCTCCTAGTCTGCAGATACGCCCTGTCGCTGCCTCCTGCTGCCTAGCCTAAGTACGGGGAGTTGGCTCTGCTCTACCTCTAGGCTCCGCCAACCTCCCTTCCAGCCCCCCAAACCTGGTGGCCTCCTCTCCTAATCCGCCGATACGTCCTGTAGCTGCCTCCAGCATCCCCGTCGTCCATGCCGTGTGCCCCCCCCAAAAAAATGTCTTGGGGTTGCCTCTCGCCTGTCCGACGACGGCACGGTTGGCGCCGTACCTCCTCTCTCGCCAGGGCCTTCACTTTTGCCCATGGCCCTCTGCCCTCGAACATGTCCTCCCAAGACCACCATTCGCCCACCTGGGACATCGCCAACTTCTCCAGTTCCTTACCCGGCGTTTGCTCCTGAACACGCTGCTTGGTCCTGTTTTGATGGGATCTTCTGTCACGATCGTCGTAAGAAACGGACCAAGGCGCAGCGTGGTAAGCGTACATTCTTTTTATTAAGTTTAACTTACTTAACACACGAACAAAACAATAAACCAAACGATATGTGAAGTCCTAGTTTAACACCAAAACAAACCTTCCGGAACAAGATCCCACAATAAACTAGTGCCAACCGGCTGCCTAAGTATGGTTCCCAATCAGAGACAACGAGAATCAGCTGCCTCTGATTGGGAACCACCCTGGCCAACATAGAAAACACGAACTAGAACGAAACATAGAAAATACAACATAGACACTACACACCCTGGCTCAACTTTGAAGAGTCCCCAGAGCCAGGGCGTGACAAGCCTTTTCTTTTGGGGTGTTGCTGTAGGCCACCAAGTGCTAACAGTCAGTATCAACATAATATGTGAAATACTTGATAGTGTATGAGATGTAAACAGAGAGGTCTACTTTCTTGGGGACCTGAATATTGACTGGTTTTCAACAAGCTGTCTGCTCAAGAGGAAGCTTCTCACTGTATCCAGTGCCTGTAATCTGGTTCAGGTTATTAATCAACCTACCAGGGTGTTTACAAACACTACAGGAACAAGATCAGACATATGTATCGATCAAATTTGTACTAATACTTTAGAACCTTGTTCTAAAGATGTATCCATACCCATTGGATGCAGTGATCACAATATAGTGGCTATATCCAGGAAAGCCAAAGTTCCAAAACTAAAAGAATAGTATATAAGAGATCATACAAAAGATTTTGCTGTGACTCTTATGTGGATGATGTTAAAAACATTTGTTGGTCTGACGTGATTGATAAGGAGAATCCAGAAGCTGCACTTGATGAATTTATGAAATTGCTTCTTCCAATTATTGATAAACATGCACCTGTTAAGAAACTGACTGTTAGAACTGTTAAGGCTCCATGGATTGATGAGGAATTGAAAAACGGTATGGTTGAAATAGATGGGGCAAAAGGAGTGACTAATAAGTCTAGCTGCACATCTGACAGGCAGACTTACTGCAAATTGAGAAATTATGTGACAAACTCAACAAAAAGAAGAAGAAACTGTATAATGAAGCCAAGATCAATGATATAACGCTTTGGAGTACTTTAAATGAAATTATGGGTAGAAGCACAAATTCAACTCCATCTTGCGGGGACCGGGCTGGCGACGCGCACCACTGGCTTGGTGCGGGGAGCAGGAACAGGCCGGACCGGGCTGACGACGCGCACCACTGGCTTGGTGCGGGGAGCAGGAACAGGCCGGACCGGGCTGACGACGCGCACCACTGGCTTGGTGTGGGGAGCAGGAACAGGCCGGACCGGGCTGGTGACGCGCACCACTGGCTTGGTGCGGGGAGCAGGAACAGGCCGGACCGGGCTGGCGACGCGCACCACTGGCTTGGTGCGGGGAGCAGGAACAGCCCGGACCGGGCTGGCGACACACACCACTGGCTTGGTGCGGGGAGCAGGAACAGGCCGGACCGGGCTGGCGACGCGCACCACTGGCTTAGTGCGAGGAACAGGAACGGGTCGGGCCGTACTGGGAACACGCACCACTAACTTAGTGCGGGGAGCAGGAACGGGCCGGACCGTACTGTGAACACACACCACTGGCCTTGTGCGGGAAGTAGGAATGGGTCGAGCCGTACTGGGAACACGCACCACTGTCTTAGTGCGGGGATCAGGAACGGGCCGGACCGGACTGGTGACACACACCACTTGCTTGGTGCGAGGAGCGGGACTGGGTTTCCTCATAAACCTCCGCTCCCTCTGCTGCCTACTCAGTTCCTCTCGCCGTGCCTCTACACTCTCCTTCTCCCTTAACGCCTCCTGTAGCTCCTCCCTCTGACCAATTAACTCCTGCTCCCTCTGGACCAATAGCCCCCGTAACCTGGTGGCCTCCTCTCCTAGTCTGCAGATACGCCCTGTCGCTGCCTCCTGCTGCCTAGCCTAAGTACGGGGAGTTGGCTCTGCTCTACCTCTAGGCTCCGCCAACCTCCCTTCCAGCCCCCCAAACCTGGTGGCCTCCTCTCCTAATCCGCCGATACGTCCTGTAGCTGCCTCCAGCATCCCCGTCGTCCATGCCGTGTGCCCCCCCCAAAAAAATGTCTTGGGGTTGCCTCTCGCCTGTCCGACGACGGCACGGTTGGCGCCGTACCTCCTCTCTCGCCAGGGCCTTCACTTTTGCCCATGGCCCTCTGCCCTCGAACATGTCCTCCCAAGACCACCATTCGCCCACCTGGGACATCGCCAACTTCTCCAGTTCCTTACCCGGCGTTTGCTCCTGAACACGCTGCTTGGTCCTGTTTTGATGGGATCTTCTGTCACGATCGTCGTAAGAAACGGACCAAGGCGCAGCGTGGTAAGCGTACATTCTTTTTATTAAGTTTAACTTACTTAACACACGAACAAAACAATAAACCAAACGATATGTGAAGTCCTAGTTTAACACCAAAACAAACCTTCCGGAACAAGATCCCACAATAAACTAGTGCCAACCGGCTGCCTAAGTATGGTTCCCAATCAGAGACAACGAGAATCAGCTGCCTCTGATTGGGAACCACCCTGGCCAACATAGAAAACACGAACTAGAACGAAACATAGAAAATACAACATAGACACTACACACCCTGGCTCAACTTTGAAGAGTCCCCAGAGCCAGGGCGTGACAAGCCTTTTCTTTTGGGGTGTTGCTGTAGGCCACCAAGTGCTAACAGTCAGTATCAACATAATATGTGAAATACTTGATAGTGTATGAGATGTAAACAGAGAGGTCTACTTTCTTGGGGACCTGAATATTGACTGGTTTTCAACAAGCTGTCTGCTCAAGAGGAAGCTTCTCACTGTATCCAGTGCCTGTAATCTGGTTCAGGTTATTAATCAACCTACCAGGGTGTTTACAAACACTACAGGAACAAGATCAGACATATGTATCGATCAAATTTGTACTAATACTTTAGAACCTTGTTCTAAAGATGTATCCATACCCATTGGATGCAGTGATCACAATATAGTGGCTATATCCAGGAAAGCCAAAGTTCCAAAACTAAAAGAATAGTATATAAGAGATCATACAAAAGATTTTGCTGTGACTCTTATGTGGATGATGTTAAAAACATTTGTTGGTCTGACGTGATTGATAAGGAGAATCCAGAAGCTGCACTTGATGAATTTATGAAATTGCTTCTTCCAATTATTGATAAACATGCACCTGTTAAGAAACTGACTGTTAGAACTGTTAAGGCTCCATGGATTGATGAGGAATTGAAAAACGGTATGGTTGAAATAGATGGGGCAAAAGGAGTGACTAATAAGTCTAGCTGCACATCTGACAGGCAGACTTACTGCAAATTGAGAAATTATGTGACAAACTCAACAAAAAGAAGAAGAAACTGTATAATGAAGCCAAGATCAATGATATAACGCTTTGGAGTACTTTAAATGAAATTATGGGTAGAAGCACAAATTCAACTCCATCTTTCATCGAATCAGATGTTGGCAATTATTTTAATGATTACTTCATTGGTAAAGTGGGCAAACTTAGGCAGGAAATGCCAACAACAAACAGTGAGCCATCGTACTCATGCATAAAAAAAAAGAATGAAATAAAAGCATTGCAAGTTTGAATTTTGTAAAGTTAGTGTGGGAGAGGTGGGAAAATGATTGTTATCATTCAATAATTACAAACCTCCTGGCATTGACAACTTAGATGGAAAGCTACTGAGGATGGTAGCTGACTCTATAGCCACTCTTATCTGTCATATCTTTAATCTGAGCCGAGAGGAAAATCTTTATCCTCAGGCCTGGAGGGAAGCCAAAGTAATTCTGCTACACAAGAGTGGTAAAGCATCCTTTACTGGTTCTAACAGCAGACCTATCAGCTTGCTGCCAGCTCTTAGCAAACTGTTGGAAAAATTTGTGTTTGACCAAATACAATGCTATTTCTCTGGAAACAAATTAACAACAGACTTTCAGCAAGCTTAGAGAGAAGGGCACTCAACATGTACTGCACTGACACAAATTACTTATGATTGGTTGAAAGAAATTTATAATAAGAAGATTGTGGGAGCTGTACTGTTAGATTTCAGTGCAGCCTTTCATATTATTGAGCATAACCTGTTGTTGAGAAAACGTATGTGTTATGGCTTTTCAACCTCTGCCATATCGTGGATTAAGAGCTACAGTTGAAGTAGGAAGTTTACATACAGTTAGGTTGGAGTCATTAAAACTCGTTTTTCAACCACTCCACAAATTTCTTGTTAACAAACTATAGTTTTATAAGTCGGTTAGGACATCTACTTTGTGCATGACACAAGTAATTTTTCCAACAATTGTTTACAGACAGATTATTTCACTTATAATTCACTGTATCATAATTCCAGTGGGTCAGAAGTTTACATACACTAACTTGACTGTGCCTTTAAACAGCTTGAAAAATTCCAGAAAATGATGTCATGGCTTTAGAAACTTCTGATAGGCTAATTGACATCATTTGAGTCAATTGTAGTGTACCTGTGGATGTATTTCAAGGCCTACCTTCAAACTCAGTGCCTCTTTGCTTGATATCATGGGAAAATCAAAAGAAATCAGCCAAGACCTCAGAAAAAAAAATTGTAGACCTCCAGAAGTCTGGTTCATCCTTGGGAGCAATTTCCAAACGCCTGAAGGTACCACGTTCATCTGTACAAACAATAATATGCAAGTATAAACACCATGGGACCACGCAGCCGTCATATCGCTCAGGAAGGAGACACATTCTGTCTCCTAGAGATGAACGTACTTTGGTGCGAAAAGTGCAAATCAGTCCCATAACAACAGCAAAGGACCTTGTGAAGATGCTGGAGGAAACAGGTACAAAAGTATCTATATCCACAGTAAAACGAGTCCTATATCGACATAACCTGAAAGGCCACTCAGCAAGGAAGAAGCCACTGCTCCAAAACCGCCATAAAAAAGCCAGACTACGGTTTGTAACTGTACATGGGGACAAAGATTGTACTTTTTGGAGAAATGTCCTCTGGTCTCATGAAACAAAAATAGAACTGTTTGGCCATAATGACCATCGTTACATTATGTTTGGAGGAAAAAGGGGGATGCTTGCAAGCCAAAGAACAGCATCCCAACCGTGAAGCACGGGGGAGGCAGCATCATGCTGTGGGGGTGCTTTGCTGCAGGAGGGACTGGTGCACTTCACAAAATAGATGGCATCATGAGGAAGGAAAATTATGTGGATATATTGAAGCAACATCTCAAGACATTAGTCAGGAAGTTAAAGCTTGGTCACAAATGGGTCTTCCACATGGACAATGACCCCAAGCATACTTCCAAAGTTGTGGCAAAATGGCTTAAGGACAACAAAGTCAAGGTATTGGAGTGGCCATCACAAAGCCCTGACCTCAATCCTATAGAAAATGTGTGGACAGAACTGAAAAAGCGTGTGCCAGCAAGGAGACCTACAGACCTGACTCAGTTACACCAGCTCTGTCAGGAGGAATGGGCCAAAATTCACCCAACTTATTGTGGGAAGCTTGTGGAAGGCTACCCAAAACATTTGACCGAAGTTAAACAATTTAAAGGCAATGCTACCAAATACTAATTGAGTGTATGTAAACTTCTGACCCACTGGGAATGTGATGAAATAAATAAAAGCTGAAATAAATCATTCTCTCTACTATTATTATGACATTTCACATTCTTAAAATAAAGTGGTGATCCTAACTGACCTAAGACAGGGAATTTTTACTAGGATTAAATGTCAGCAATTGTGAAAAACTGAGTCTAAATGTATTTGGCTAAGGTATATGTAAACTTCAGACTTCAACTGTATCTATCTAATAGACCTCAAAGGGTTTTCTTTAATGGAAGCTTCTCTAATGTCAAACATGTAAAATGTGGTGTACCGCAGGGCAGCTCTCTAGGCCCTCTACTCTTTTCTATTTTTACCAGTGACCTGCCACTGGCATTAAACAAAGCATGTGTGTCCATGTATGCTGATGATTCAACCACATACGCATCAGCAACCAGAGCTAATGAAGTCACTGAAACCCCTAACAAAGAGTTGCAGTCTGTTTTGGAATGGTTGGCCAGTAATAAACTGGTCCTGAACATCTCTAAAACGAAGAGCATTGTATTTGTTACAAATCATTCCCTAAGTTCTAGACCTCAGCTGAATCTGGTAATGAATGGTATGGCTGTTGAACAAGTTAAGGAGACTAAATTACTTGGTGTTACCTTAGATTGTAAACTGTCATGGTCAAAACATATATATTCAATTGTTGTAAAGATGGGGAGAGGTCTGTCCGTAATAAAGAGATGCTCTGCTTGTTTGACACCACATTCCAAAAAGCAAGTCCTGCAGGCTCTTGTTTTGTCTTATCTTGATTATTGTCCAGTCATGTGGTCGAGTGCTGCAAGGAAATACCTAATTAAGCTGCAGCTGGCCCAGATCAGAGCGGCACGCCTTGCTCTTCATTGTAATCAGAGGCCTGATTTAAATACTATGCATGCCAGTCTCTCTTGGCTAAGAGTTGAGTAGAGGCTGACTGCATCACTTCTTCTTTTTATAAAAACAATGTGTTGAAAATCCCAAATTGTTTGCATAGTCAACTTCCCACAGCTCTGACACTCTTCACTTAGCCCACCAGACATGCCACCAGGGGTCTTTTCACAGTCCCCAAATCCAGAACAAATTCAAGAAATCACACAGTATTATATAGAGCTATTATTGCATGGAACTCCGTTCCATCTCATATTGCTCAAATGAACAGCAAACCTGGTTTCAAAAAACAGATAAAGCAACACCTCACGGCACAACGCCTCTACCCTGTTTGACCTAGATAGTTTCTGTGTATGTATTGATATGTAGGCTACGTGTGCCTTTTTTAAATTGATGTAGTTCTGTCCTTGAGCTGTTGACTATTAATGTTCTGTATTATGTCATGTTTCATGTTCTGTGTGGACCCAAGGAAGAGTAGCTGCTGCTTTTTCAACGGCTAATGGGGATCCTAATAAAATACCAAATAACACTTTGTATTCAGGACAAAAAGTTAATTGCTTTGCCACATTTTTTGCAGTATTACTTTAGTGCCTTTTTGCAAACAGGATGCATGTTTTGGAATATTTGTATTCTGTACAGGCTTCCTTCTTTTCACTCTGTCAATTAGGTTTGTATTGTGGAGTAACTACAATGTTGTGGATCCATCCTCAGTTTTCTCCTATCACAGCTATTAAACTCTGTAACTGTTTTAAAGTCATCATCGGCCTCATGGTGAAATCCCTGAGCGGTTTCATTCCTTTGTTGAAAGGAGTTAGGAAGGATGCCTGTATCTTTGTAGTGACTGGGTGTATTGATACACCATCCAAAGTGTAATTAAAAACTTCACCATGCTCAAAGGGATATTCAATGTCTGCTTTTTTATGTTTACCTATCTACCAATAGGTGCCTTTCTTTGTGAGGCATTGTATGAATACTTTCTGGGGTATGAATACTTTCTGAAGGCACTGTATTTCCCTCTGCTGGCTTTCTTCATTTCCCCCCAATCTGTTATCTTTTCTCTTTCTTCATTTCCTCAGTCTGCTATCTTTTGAAGCTCTCTACTTTTCACTTTGCACTTTCTACTTTAGGGCAATTCCATGGTAACGGAATTACGCTGAGACTCAGATTTTTTACTTTTAAACGTATGTCAAACAAAAAACACTGGTTTAACAAACCACTGGTTTAACAATACATGCAACTCCGTTGTGTCCTCCTCCCAGAGTGCGAAGAGCCTTGGCGTGACCCTGGACAACACCCTGTCGTTCTCCGCTAACATCAAGGCGGTGACCCGATCCTGTAGGTTCATGCTCTACAACATTCGGAGAGTACGACCCTGCCTTACACAGGAAGCGGCACAGGTCCTAATCCAGGCACTTGTCATCTCCCGTCTGGATTACTGCAACTCGCTGTTGGCTGGGCTCCCTGCCTGTGCCATTAAACCCCTACAACTAATCCAGAATGCCGTAGCCCGTCTGGTGTTCAACCTTCCCAAGTTCTCTCACGTCACCCCGCTCCTCCGCACACTACACTGGCTTCCAGTTGAAGCTCGCATCTGCTACAAGACCATGGTGCTTGCCTACGGAGCTGTGAGGGGAACGGCACCTCCGTACCTTCAGGCTCTGATCAGTCCCTACACCCAAACGAGGGCATTGCGTTCATCCACCTCTGGCCTGCTGGCTCCCCTACCTCTGCTGAAGCACAGTTCCCTCTCAGCCCAGTCAAAACTGTTCGCTGCTCTGGCACCCCAATGGTGGAACAAGCTCCCTCACGACGCCAGGACAGCGGAGTCACTCACCACCTTCCGGAGACATTTGAAAACCCACCTCTTTAAGAAACACCTGGGATAGGATAAAGTAATCCTTCTACCCCCCCCCCCCCCTTACCCCACCCCACCCCCCCCAAAAAATAAAATAATAATAATAATAATAATAATAATAATAATAATGATTGTAAAGTGGTTATCCCACTGGCTATAAGGTGAATGCACCAATTTGTAAGTCGCTCTAGATAAGAGCGTCTGCTAAATGACGTAAATGTAAATGTAATGCACAATGACTACTTTGAACAATTTACACTTTTGCATCAGCTAATGGGGATCCTAATAAAATACCAAATACCAAATATCTAGATAATACCCATTTGCAAAGAATTTACACCTTAATCTGTTATAATAATTGCGTGGGGGCTCATGCTCAGCCTGTGAGATTTTGGCAGCCTCGATATAATTAACCACATCCTTGGACTGGTCAAGCAGATATGAGTACCGTAATTTTCGGACTATAAGCCGCGCCTTTTTCCCCATTTTTCGACCCTGCGGCTTATATAACGGTGCGGCTAATCTATGGATTTTTACAGCTAACGGCCACTAGAAGACCTCCTAAATCTATGGATTTTCCGGCCACCAACTTTAACTCTATGGGCTCTATGACCGGTCCGCGCCCCCCACCTTTAAGCGGCGGGCTCCAGCAGGAAAAGCTGGAGACCGGAAAAGAGTGAGACAGGTAGCGCGTAAAAGTGGAACCGAGAGTGGTACGAGAGACAGAACGAGAGACAGAACGAGAGCAAGACAGACAGACATTACGAGAGCGAGACAGTTTGTCTCTTTCCCGACAATCCCCTCTGTGCACGAAACCTTACATATGGTAATTAAACATTAAAACACCATCATTCAATATCATTCAATTTAGCTGCTGCGGCTTATACTCCGGTGCGCCTTATAGTGCGGAAAATACGGTACTTAAACGTTAGGGCTCGGCATAGCAAATCAGAATTCTGAGCAACATCAGGGATTTGTCTATCAATAAAACCATGAACTGTCCTACCAGTGGTGGTTCTGAGAAGGTAGACTTTCTCATCGTCTAAGATTTGTGGCTGAAAATGCAGAGAATGGTTGAGATCTTTTAAGAATGACTTGATGTTTGAGCCTTTTTTCAATGTCTTTCACAAGCTTTCTGGGTGAGTGTGTGGAGTTTTGCCTGGTATGTTTCAGTAGGTGTCAATTGGTCTCTATTGTCTCTGGCTGTGCTTTTGCTTTCTCAGCTGGGTGGGGGAGGGTACTGGTGGTGACAGGGGACTCCTTCTCTGGAGCTGGACCAAGAGTTTGGGGCTGGGAGGGTGACTGAGGTGTCAAACGACCCCCTTGTTCCCTTATCTCTAAGTGTGTCTCTAGCCTGATGTGTTTTACCTCTTTCAACTTTTCTAGCTGATTAGAGACTCGGGACAGCTTTGAGTTGTAGGTTAACAATTGAGCTTTCATTTAATCCATTTCTGAATGTATGACTTGGTACAGAGCTGATTTGTAATTTTGTAATTGGCAAGTTTTGAGCATAGCTGCTAGGTCAGTTAAGCTAGTGGAATCTAATTTCACAGGCATAGCCTTATGGTTGTGGTCTTTAGTTAAGGTTGTGGTCTTTAGTGAAGGTTGCCATGCTTTACACTTTTCTTAAACAGCAGCCCTCTTTGTGGTAATCAGCTAAGTTGAATGCACCAATTTGTAAGTCGCTCTGGATAAGAGCATCTGCTAAATGACTTAAATGTAAAATGTAATGATTACCCAGTATTTTCTGGTAATGATTACCCAGTATTTTCTGGCATGTTAAGAAATGCTTGTAATAATTTCATCCTCTAATTTGATTGTCCCCTCATATAGAGCATGTTGGTCACAGCTCTGTATGGAGAATATAGTTGAAGTAGCTATTTGAGTCCGGGCAAGGCAGATAAATATGATCCATGTGCTGGAACTAAGTATGCCCATTTTCAGAGTCACAAAGATTATTTCTATTTTGTATTTTTTTCTAACATCGGTTAATTGTTTGCGGCAAATATTTCAATATAACAGGCACGATCGTTTAATGTTATTTTTTATTGGGTGTATCTACCGACGGCCTGTATAGGTCTGGAAAGATACATCCGTTGTTTTGTTATTTTTGTTTTATTCTGCCTGCAAACACGCTGGATGATTCAGAATCCATTGAAGAGCTTGAACGATTCATTGATGAGAGATACTTACGAGCTCAAAGCAACATGTCGCTGGTTTCGGAGGATTCAAGCACTGTTGAGGACAACAAACCCAATCAACAAAACAAAGCCAAGTTGGCCAAGCGGTATCAATGAAGGCATCAAACCATCCCCAAGCAAGAGGGTGCGCGTGGAGAGTGGGGAGAGGTTTATGGAGATGGATGTTGACTTGTTGAAATCCATCAATGAAAGGCTTGCCAAACTTGATATCTTGGATATACTACGAGAGGACATCAATGCATTATGTGCCAGTCTAGAATTCAGCCAATGTCAGATTGATGATCTAAGGAAAGAGAACACGGTGCTGAAAGGTCCTGTAGACTCTATTCACGGAAGGTGGAGGTGGTGCAAAGGGAGAACAAACAACTTAAAGAAACCTTGCTTGATGTACATTGTCGATCAATGCGGGACAATCTCATCTTTTCAGGGATACCGGAGAATGACAACAGCAGAAGCTGTGAGCACTTTGTCTGAGACTTTATGTCAACTCAACTGAAACTGCCGTAATGTCACTTTCTCCAGAGTCCATAGAATGGGTAAGGCCTCTGGGAATAGGCCACTGGCTATTATTGCATGTTTTGAACATTTTAAGCAAAAGGAAATGGCGAAGAGCAGGGGTAGAGAACTCAGAAACACTGATTTTGGAATGAATGATCACTTCCCCACGGAGATCAATGAAAGGAGAAAAAAACTGTATCCCATCATGAAAGAAAAGTGTTGCCTGAATCAACGAGCCTCCTTGGTGATGGATAAACTTTACATCAACGGGCATCTGTGTCGGGACTCTAGAGTAACTCCCTGGCTATTTTAATCCAATGTTCAAATCTGAGTTTGTGTGTTGTAGAGTATCATGACAACTTCAACTATAACGAATACATGCTCTATTGATCTTCACTTGACAAGGAAAGGGTTGCATATAGCTCATGTTAATGTATGTAGCCTTCCTAACAAAATACATGAGGTTTTTAACTTGGTCAACATAAATAATATTAATATTTGAAAGCTAAATGCCCTCTCAATGTGTACCCTAGCTGCATTTCTTCGTTATTATGGACCAACATGTAGCCAGATATAATAGACATTGAGATATACTCCAATACAGAATCAAGGTTCCTTCACTTCATGATCACGTCATATGTCATCGCAATACTTTGACCTATGTACATCAAGCAATTCCCACTCTGAAAACTTGTCAACACTGAAGGCCCAGAGTGAATTTAGTGTCTAGGATGAATTATGATTATGATGCGTTGTGATTGACAGCTACATAGCTACGTAGTGTGTAATACGGATATCAATAGCGGCGATCTGGTGAACTTCCATAGGCTGTGCTGAGAGGAATCATGCAGAAATTCATCATGCTGCCTCCTTTTGACTTTGTAATTAAACTTTCAAAGCATTGAAAGCTAATGCTCAAAATCCACAGGCCCTGTCACAGGCCAGCAGAGAAAACGTGATTGGTAACTGTGCCTCCAATAATGATGTTAATACTGAATTGCCAGCCACATTGTAAATAATAAAGGGGTATTCTGTTGTTCAAAAGGGTTTGCATCAACCCTGTCATAGTGAACAAAAGATGTGACATACTGAAATTACGTCTTTAAATGTAAAAACAAACAATCAAACAAAATAAAGTATGTACTCATTTGCCGTTTCTCCATTGCTCTAGTTATTCAATAATATTTTTGTATATTGTTTTGTTATTCAAGTACACCTAATAACGTTCATACATGCAAGAAAACGGTCCAACTGAAAGAAAAATGTTTATTGCTTTTAGTATTGCAATAAACAGCACTTTTATTTTAAGGTCCTCTCTCCAGACATTCAGAAATTACCCTGGTGCTGGATAAATGTGCTAGCAAGGTAGTTTTGAAAGAAACTGCAACAAATCACAAAGATTCATGAAACATTCATATTAAATGTTATGAATGCAATCCCAATATAAATTTGTATGCATGGCTACCACTTTTATATTTGTGGTATTTGAATTATCAGAAAACTGGAGTGCTCTGTGATGGTTTAGCAAATACCTTCTACTGAGATGTACTTGTTTTGGCAGACTACATTATGGTGTATGCTGTCAGATCATTAGGACTTTGTTTATGGTTCTTATTTTTTTGTTTGTGTATTGTTTTGTATGCTGCTGTCTATTGGCCAGGTCTCCCTTGAAAAAAAAGATTAATATCACAATTGGACCAAGATAAGAAAGAAAGAGAAAAAGAAAGAGAAAAAGAAATAAATAAATACGATTTTGGTTAGAGGGAATCTACCTGTGTGGAATGTACAATGTCTTCGTTGGCTAGTCCCGCAGTAAATCAAGAGTATGACAGGTGACAAGAATACAGAGTAGTACATTCTACAGAAATATATTTTGATAGCACAAAAAGATATACAGAGTCTAAAAACTACCCTTTCCCTCACCTGGAAAAGGTCACAAGTAAAATACTTTTGATCAGAAATGTCAGAAAGTACATAATTAATTGAAGGTTACTCAACCATATTGAAGGTCATTATAAAATGAGAATAAGTCAGAGGGAGGTGTTCTTATTAAGTCTTATCACGTGTGTTTTTGTCAAACTCTCCCCATGTTACTGCCAGAAATGTGGCCTGCACTCAACCTCTCGTTGAGTATTCAACTTGGTCAATTGGTAGGCGTCCCAAATGATTAATAGACAAGAAAGAGGGAGACAGAGAGAGATAGACAGAGAGAGATGTTTGAGAAGATCAAATTAGAAAATCTCAAATTCTAGGACATCCCGGGCTAAATTAAGCACAGTGCAATACAGAGCAAATCAGAGTATTGCTGGTTGCTGTTGACAACAGGAAACAACAAGACAACAGTTTGCATGTTCTTCACAAAGAGGACAACTGATACTACTGAGACAGATGTCTATGTGTCAGGGGAGAAGCGCCAGGTGGTATCTGATTTTAAGTACCTTGGCGTCATACTTGATTCCAACCTCTCTTTTAAAAAGCAGGTGAAAAAGGTAACTCAAATAACCAAATTCAACCTAGCTAATTTCCGATTCATACGAAATTGTTTGACTACAGAGGTAGCAAAACTGTACTTCATTGCTATGATACTCCACCACTTAACATACTGCTTGATTAGTTGGGCCCAAGCTTGCTGTACAACATTAAAACCCATTCAGTCTGTCTGCAAACAGGCTCTCAAAGTGCTTGATAGAAAGCCCAATAGCCATCATCACTGTTCCTGAGCTCCTGAGTTGGGAAAATCTTGTGCCATACACCGACACATGTATTATATTCAAGATCCTAAATGTCCTGGCTCCCCCTCCACTTAGTACTTTTGTCAAACAGAAAACCCAAACTCATGGCAGCAGATCCACAAGGTCTGCCATTAGAGGTGACTGTATAGTTTCATTAAGGAAAAGCACCTTTAGTCAATCTGCTTTCTCTGTGAGAGCTTCCCATGTCTGGAACACATGGCCATCAGACACACACAACTGCACCACCTATCACACCTTCACAAGAAACATAAAGACATGGCTAAAGGACAATCAGACTTGTGAACATAATACCTAGCTGTGTATTGCCGGTTTCCATGTTATCTGTTGTCTGTAGCTTGTGAGGTGTGGAAACACTTTGTTGCTTTTATGTATTTAGTTTTGTTGCTTTTTGTGCTATTGTCTGCATGCTACGTGTTGCTTGTCCCATGTTGCTCTGCATGTGCTCACTGCTCACTGCTCTGTCTGTATTGTTATTGTAATCGTTTTTAATAACCTGCCCAGGGACAGAGGTTGAAAATTAGCCAGCTGGCTAAAACCGGCACTTTTACTGAAATGTCCCTGTACAAATAGAAATAAACTCAAACTCAAACATAAATATGAAGACAGGCAGTCTACCAGAGTCCTCTTTGAACTTCAAGAACCCTGCTACAGGTTGAAGATGACTGTCCTCTGTCATACACACACACCAGGGTTTCCGTTAGCCAGCAAATGACATGAAATATCACATTTCAGCGGGCTTTTATGTGCCTTTTACTGAGGAGTGGCTTCCGTCTGGCCACTCTACCATAAAGGCCTGATTGGTGGAGTGCTGCAGAGATGGTTGTCCTTCTGGATGGTTCTCCCATCTCCACAGAGGAACTCTGGAGCTTTGACAGAGTGACCATCAGATTCTTGGTCACCTCCCTGACCAAGGTCCCTCTCCCCCGATTGCTCAGTTTGGCTAGGTGGCCAACCCGGCCAAACTGAGCAATCAGGGGAGAAGGGCCTTGGTCAGGGAGGTGACCAAGAACCCGATGGTCTGAACTCTTTGGCCTGAATGCCAAGCGTCACATTTGGAGGAAACCTGGCACCATCACTACAGAGCATGGGGGTGGCAGCATCATGCTATGGGGATGTTTTTCAGTGGCAGGGACTGGGAGACTAGTCAGGATCAAGGGAAAGATGAACGGAGCAAAGTACAGAGAGATCCTTGATGAAAACCTGCCTCCGGAGTGCTCAGCACTTCAGACTGGGGCGAAGTTTCACCTTCCAACAGGACAACGACCCCAAGCACACAGCCAAGACAACGCAGGAGTGGCTTCAGGACAAGTCTCTGAATGTCCTTGAGTGGCCCAGCCAAAGCCTGGATTTGAACCCGATCTAACATCTCTGGAGAGACCTGAAAATAGCTGTGCAGTGACGCTCCCAATCCAACCTGACAGAGCTTGAGAGGATCTGCAGATAAGAATGGGAGAAACTCCCCAAATACAGGTGTGCCAAGCTTGTAGCGTCATACCCAAGAAGACTAGAGGCTGTAATTGCTGTCAAAGGTGCTTCAACAAAGTACTGAGTATGGGGTATTGTGTGTAGATTGATGATGAAAAAAACCAATTAATCAATTTTAGAAAACGGCTGTAACGTAACAAAATGTGGAAAAAGTCAAGAGGTCTGAATACTTTCCAAATGCACTGTACATCCTGTATGACTATGTAGGCTCCAGACTGCGACCCTTTGACTGGGCTGTGCTAGTTAAATTTTTTATTGGTCGCAACATTGCAAGCCACAAATTATAGCTGGTCACCTCACTAAAAACATGTACTTTTTTGGGAGGCTAAAACCATGCATGCTTGTTTATCCAAGAAACACCAATGTAGATCATTTTCACCGTACAATTCCCATTCAGTCTCAAATCCAACTCTCCTACTCCCTGCTCCATATTCTACACTGAACTAAAATATAAATGATCCATGCAACAATTTCAAAGATTTTACTGAGTTACAGTTCAAATAAGTAAATCACTCAATTGAAATAAATGAATTAGGCCCTAATCTATGGATTTCTCATGATACAGAAACAGAAAAAAAAAGTTGGGCCATGGATCATAAAACCAGTCAGTATCTGGTGACGTCCATTTGTCTCATGTAGTGCGACACATCTCCTGTTGATTGTGGCCTGTGGAATGTTGTCCCACTCCTCTTCAATGGCTGTGTGAAGTTGGTGGATATTGACTGGAACTGGAACACGCTGTTGTACACATCGATCCAGAGCATCCCAAACAGGCTCAATGGGTGACATGTCTGGGGATTATGCAGGACATGGAAGAACTTGGATATTTTCAGCTACCAGGAATTGTGTACAGATCCTTGTGACATGGGGCCATGCATTAAAATGCTGAAACATGTGGTGATGGCGGCGGATGAATGGCACGACAATGGGCCTCAGGATCTTGTCAGGTATCTCTGTGCATTAAATTGCCATTGATAAAATGCAATTGTGTTCGTTGTCCATAGCTTATGCCTGCCCTACCATAACCCCAACGCCACCATGGAGCACTCTGTTCACAATGTTAACTTCAGCAAACCGCTCGTCCACACAACGCCATACACTGCGATTGTGAGGCCGGTTGGACGTATTGCCAAATTCTCTAAAATGACGTAGGAGGTGGCTTATGGTAGAGAAATGAACATTAAATTCTCTGGCAACAGCTCTGTTGGACATTCCTGCAGACAGCATGCCAATTGCACGCTCCCTTAAAACTTGAGACATCTGCAGCATTTTAGAGTGGCCTTTTATTGTCCCCAGCACAAGGTTTTAGAGTGGCCTTTAACTGTCCCAAGCACAAGGTGCACCTGTGTAATGATCATGCTGTTTAATCAGCTTCTTGATATGCCACACCTGTCAGGTGGATGGATTATCTTGGCAAAGGAGAAATGCTCACTAACAGGGATGTAAACAAATTTGTGCACAAAATTTGAGAGAAATACGCTTTTTGTAAGTATGGAATATTTCTGGGACCTTTTATTTCAGCTCATGAAACATGGCACCAACACTTTACATGTTGCATTTATATTTCTGTTCAGTGTATATAATAAGTAAACACAACAAACCACGTCTGTTTCAGAAGCTGACCACTTAGGCTGATCCATCTTTTATTGCCAGTCTGCCACACTTATCACCATCTGGTGAGTGTGGGATTGACCAAGTGGGTGTTGCTCTGAGCCCTGCTCAAGACAACCCTTAAGCCCTCTAAAGAGTGAAAGAAGGGAGGGGAGGGGGAGAAGGAGGGTATACTTCTCTTTGGCATCTGTCTTCCTTCCGCCAAGACAATTAAGCTTTGTTTTTAATTTAATTGAAAATGTTTACGAGAGAGGATGAGCTATAATGTAGATGGCATTCACACTTGACCTTGTCAATGTATATTTACCTCTGAATCAATTCACTGTGCTTCCTGCTGTGGCTTCCTGGAAGCAAAGCCCCCCTCACTCTCCCAAACAAGGTGGGATTGATTTAATTGAGATTGTCAAAATCCCTCCCCTTTACTCAAGGATGAGTCAGAACCAATTGGTGGTGAACAGAAAGGCAAGGGAGCCATCCCTCTATATCTGCCCCACCATACTCCTGCATAATTGTAAAGCCGAATCACCCTTTTCCCTTGAACTTCATCTTCTTTCTTTCAAGTTTTTTTCATCCCCCCTTTCTTCTGTGTGCCAAACTCTCTCATCTTAGCCGCCTATGGTTCAGAGAGTCTCTCAAGGAGGTGAAGTGCATATAATCATGATAATTTGTCAAATTGTGGCTTACATAGGCTGCTAACTACTATATAATTATGATTCATGTCTGGTGGCTGTGTGCTTCAGTCTTTGCAGTTACCATACAAACAGGTTGTTTTTTCCTCTTTATGCATGGTGGTATTGTTTGTTAGATTGGGAAACGTTTCGTCTGTGCAGAGGACCATGAGGCTTAGCAGGTGGCCATGTGTGCCACACAGATAGATGGTTTCGGTCCAAATGGTTGGGGGGAAGTAGATGAGTCATCCCCATTGTGAGGATGTTTGTGTGTATGAGCATACATGTTCACGAAAGTGTGTGTGTGCATGTGCATGTGTTTGTGTGCATAAGTGATGTGTTTGTTTGTTTGCAAGAGACAGACACCTTGAGGGTAACAGCATTGTTTGAGCTTTTTCTGACCTCAAAACAGTTAATCATGTTGGGGTTTGGCCACCACCATAGCTCTTAGACTCCAGGCAATAGACAGAGATGATACAGCTCTCTCACTGCACACTTAATACAACACCATTACACAGTCCCTGTTTGTGCAGAGAGCAGACCATTGACCATGAGGTATTTGAGGCAACATGAAATTGATTAGGATAACGGCAGAATTATTCCAGCACTCTCCATTTCCATTTTAGTTATTTAGCTCTCATTCAGAGCGACTTACAGTTAGTGCATACATTATTTATTTTTTTCATACTGGCCCCCCGTGGGAATCAAACCCACAACCCTGCCGTTGCAAACGCCATGCTCTACCAACTGAGCTACATCCCTGCCGGCCATTCCCCACGACACTGGGCCAATTGTGCGACGCCCCTTGGGTCTCCCAGTCAAGGCCGGCTACGACAGAGCCTGGATTTGAACCAGGATCTCTAGTGGCACAACTAGCACTGCGATGCAGTGCCTTAGACCACTGCGCCACTCGGGAGGTGCCACTCTTGCTTTGACAACTGCTAATGACAAGCTCAATTTAATTGAATAAAGATCCAATAAACATGATCAGATTATTCTCCAACTAACATTATTTAGCATACCACTTCCATTGGTACTTGTCCCAATGACTAGTGCATCTGGCGCAGTCCATTGAGATATGAATTTCCATGACCATCTGTTTCTAATGGCTTGGTCTGAAGTCAGGCCTTAATGGCTACAGACGACTATGCAATGTGAAAAATAAGTAAACATACTACTCCCATCAGTCAAATGACTCATAACCAGTGGGTAACAACTACAAATATTTACTTGATAATAGATAATTTGGTCACAAATTCGTGGAGAATTGAAAAGTCTGAAAATGATCGGACATTGTGGTTTTTGTAGTGGATTCTTTATATGCATATGAAAGAACCTCAAACCAATGGGGTCATAGATGGTGCAGATGGACACAGCATGACACTCCTCTAGACTACATCAAAGAAACTGGAATAATCTTGCTTTTCAAAAGAGAAGAGCATAGAAAACCAATGTGGATTTGTACACAAATAAATGAAACCGTACTACATAAATTATTGAATGGTGGCCATTGCCTGCCATTAAAGCATACGACAAAAGTCCATACCATTACCTTGCAAATTGATTATCTAAAGAAACATGCTAATATGGTCAATAGTTTTGCCTGGCACCATACAGGAGAATGTCAGGAGAATAATATGTGCTTGATTATCTTTATTTTTCATGATACTCTCCTGTCAACATTAATAGTCGAGAAACATTTTTCATTATACTCTCCTGTCAACATTAATATTGGAGAAATATTTTTCATGAAACTCTCCTGTCAACATTAACATTGAATAAACATTTTTCATGATACTCTCCTGTCAACATTAATATTGAAGAAAAAAAATTCATGATACTCTCCTGTCAACATTAATATTGGAGAAACATTTTCATCATACTCTGCTGTCAACATTAATATTGAAGAAAGATTTTTCATGATACTCTACTGTCAACATTAATGTCGGAGAAACATTTTTCAAAGCACAACGGTTGGGAAGTGTCTTTTTGCTGTGGCCCAGATGTGCCCAACAACTGTTTTGACAAGATGAAAGACGACCCCAAACCATATCATTTTGGGTCGGGTTGGGTGCCTCTGTGTCTGTCTGTAGCTAATGTATTTTACTCATAAACAGCTCCTAGGAGCGTTGCAATAGCCTAGTCTGCACAAAGGAAGTGTGTGTGTGTGTGTGTGTGCATCCAAGATGTGAGTCATATTCATATTTCACCCAAAATAGAATGCAGATGAAACTTTGAAATTACAAAGAGAAATTACCCTCCAACTCTTCTGGGGACCTTGTTATGCCCTCATATACATGACCAAAAGTATGTGGACACCTGCTTGTCGAACATCTCATTCCAAAATCATATAGAGTTGGTCCCCCCTTTGCTAATATAACAGCCTCCACTCTTCTGGGAAGGCTTTCCACTAGATGTTGGAACAATGCTGCGGGGACTTCCTTCCATTTAGCCACAAGAGCATTAGTGAGGTCGGGCACAGATGTTTGGCAATTAGGCCGTGCTCACAGTCGGCGTTCCAATTCATCCCAAAGGTGTTCGATGGGGTTGAGGTCAGGGTTCTGTGCAGGCCAGTCAAGTTCTTCCACACCAATCTCGAAGTTGGAAGCACAGAATTGTATAGAATGTAATTGTATGCTGTAGCGTTAAGATTTCCCTTCACTGGAACTAAGGGGCCTAGCCCGAACCATGAAAAACAGCCCCAGACCATTATTACTCCAAACTTTACAGTTGGCACTATGCATTCAGGCAGGTAGTGTTCTCCTTGCATCCGCCAATTCCAGATTCGTCCGTCAGACTGCCAGATGGTGAAGCATGATTCATCACTCCAGAGAACGCGTTTCCACTGCTACAGAGTCCAATGACGGCGAGCTTTACACCACTCCAGCCGACGCTTGGCGCATGGTGATCTTAGGCTTGTGTGTGGCTGCTCGGAACGGTTCTTGCTCTGACGTTGCTTCCAGAGGCAGTTTGGAACTCGGTAGTGAGTGTTGCAACCGCGGACAGATTATTTTTACGCGCTACGTGCTTCAGCACTCAGCGGTCCCGTTCTGTGAGCTTGTGTGGCCTATCACTTTGCGGCTGAGCTGTTGTTGCTCCTAGACGTTTCCACTTCACAACAACAGCACTTACAGTTGACCGGGGCAGCTCTAGTAGGGCAGACATTTGACAAACTAACTTGTTTTAAAGGTGGCATCCTATGACGGTGCCACGTTGAAAGTCACTGAGCTCTTCAGAAAAGGCCATTCTACTGCCAATGTTTGTCTATGGAGATTGCATGGCGGTGTGCTCGATTTTATACACCCGTCAGCAATGGGTGTGGCTGAAATAGCCGAAACTCCACTAATTTGAAGTGGTGTCCACATACTTTTGTATATATAGTATATGTCTTGAATTTTTGTTTTGTGAATACACGATTTCGTCATGAAATTATAAGGAGACTGTTATCTAAAGCAATATAATCTAATAAGGCAAGTAAAAAGGAAGAATACAGCAAGGACTTGTTTGTTTTCAAAGATTACAACAACAGAGTATCACAACAACAGAGCATCACAACAACAGATTATCACAACAACAGATTATCACAACAACAGAGTATCACAACAACAGAGTATCACAACAATGACCATTCATTCTCGACAATAAAGTTTTGTCCCAATACAGTAATAAAAAATTATAAAAAAACGGGGTACCCAATAAAAGTAAAATGTGAGTGCACTCAATTATCTCGGTTCAGTTTCTACCACGATGTACCAGTCAAATGTCCCTCTATAGAGATGAAGCAACGATGATGATCGTAGAATCTGTACATGATGAGCCTCTGTAGATGGCCAAGTAGTTTGTAGAAAATGGCAGGTGGCGCTGGTGCCGTCGAATCAAAAGGGGGGGTACAAAATGCACATGTAGCGATAGCAAATGCAAAATGCTAAACATTCTAAAATCTAAATGATCATCAATCTCAAAATCATACATGCTTATGTCAATATCCTGACTGGTTTTAGATCGTAAATATCATGTACACCTTAGTTATTCATCAAGACAGGCATAGAATTTAGCTAGCATAAAGCTAACTCACCAGGATTCTCTGTTCATAAGCATCAAAGAAAAATATCCAATTACCCTCAGGTTCAGCTCACTCTGATTATCTAAGCATTCGATTCTTCTGTAGTAGTAAATATATACTTTACAACTTTGTTTCCAGTAAGTTATCCAAGTTATCAACGTTCAATATTTCTAGGTTTCTTTCTGCTTCAAAGTTCTCAGTTCGTGGGCGCTCTCTCCAAAGGTAAGAGGGAAAAGAGCGAGATCAGCAGGACAGCAAAAGACTTTCAGACACCAGGGGTCGCCAATAAACTCCCAACCCATAGAATATGTCTAAAGAAGTTAGGGACTGCCTTGTTTTGTGAAAACGTTAGGGAATGTCTAGAATAGCATGGGCTGCAGAAGGATACAGCAGCAGTTTCTAAGATCAGTGTCTACATATTGTCTGTGTGGGAACAACCTCAGAGATGTAAACCTTTGTTCATTGAAGTACTTTTGCTATTAAAATGAGTTATAAGGAGAACGGTATTGAGCAATGTTCCACCTTAAAAACCCTCAAGACTTCCATTTCTCAATGAGTTTTCATTTGAATTCATTTCCAGACCCTACTTAAGTTTACAGATTTGCTGTGATTATGCTATGGGCCAGGAAGTCACTGACATTACTATATTTAATTAACATTTTTAAATTAATAAGACTGAGTTTATGAACTCTTTAGATGAGGAAAAACATCACATTCTGACAACAGTCACTCATAACTTTAATATGACTTGGTTTTGAAAGGATGTCTGACACTATTTGAAAAGGTGACACAGGCTTCAATAGCAGTAGAGTTGAAGGCTGTTTCAGTGCTGCCAGTGTGTGTGAATGTGTCCCTATACACCATATGAGTATGCAAATCACAATCACATGTTAGCATTGAGTATAAGTGGCCTTGCATGACATTTTCATAATGAAACAATGTATTTGTGGTAGTGCTCTCCACAGGGAATTTATTGAACCTAACAGCAAACCCACTGGGATTACATCTCTTTAAAAGCCTTAAAATAAGTTCACCCCAACAAAGACATGGAAATACAGTGCCTTGCAAAAGTATTCAGCCCCCTTGTTGTTTTTCCTATTTTGTTGCATTACAACCTGTAATTTAAATTGATTTTTATTTGGATTTCATGTAATGGACATACACAAAATAGTCCAAATTGGTGAAGTGAAATGAAAAAAATAACTTGTTTCAAAAAATTCTAAAAAAGAAATAACGGAAAAGTGGTGCGTGCATATTGTCACGATCGTCAGGGAGAGACCAAAGCGCAGCGTTGAGGGTGAACATATTTATTAAACGAATGATCACACGATCAAAACAACAGACGATAACGTGATGTCTAACGGTTTCACACAAACCAAATACGAACAAAAACCCACAACCACAAAGGGAAAGACACAGTTTAAATATGGCTCCCAATCAGAGACACCCAGCACCAGCTGACACTCGTTGCCTCTGATTGGGAGTCACTCAGGCCAACATAGAAATACAAACATAGAATGAACACACCCTGGCTCAACATAATGAGTCCCAGAGCCAGGGTGTGACAGTACCCCCCCCTAAAGGCGCGGACTGCGACCGCGCCTCAACTAAACAAAACAGGGGAGGGACCGGGTGGGCACTCCGCCTTGGCGGCGGATCCGGCTCCGGGCCTGATCCCCACTCCTTCTCTAAACCCCCAAAGTACCCCTGGTCCGGTCTGGCCCTGCTGACCGGAGCTGGACTGCACACTGGTGGAGCGGATAGCTTCAGCTCCGTAGTGGAGCAGTTGACCGGGACCTTACCAGGCACCGGTGACCCAGGCACGGGTTGTGCTGGACTGACGACGCGCACCCCTGGCTTGGTGCGTGGAGGAGGAACGGGCCTTACCAGGCTGACGACGCGCACCCCTGGCTTGGTGCGTGGAGGAGGAACGGGCCTTACCAGGCTGACGACTCGCACCCCTGGCTTGGTGCGTGGAGGAGGAACGGGCCTTACCAGGCTGACGACGCACGCCGTAGGCTTGGTGCGTGGAGCAGGGACAGGCCGGGCTGGGCTGGCGACGCACCCCGTAGGCTTGGTGCGGGGAGCAGGAATGGGCCGGACCGGGCTGACGACGCGCACCCCTGACTTGGTGCGGGGAGCAGGAACGGGCCGCGCCGGGCTGACGAAACGCACCCCTGGCTTGGTGCGTGGAGGAGGAACGGGCCTTACCAGGCTGACGACGCACGCCGTAGGCTTGGTGCGTGGAGCAGGGACAGGCCGGGCTGGGCTGGCGACGCACCCCGTAGGCTTGGTGCGGGGAGCAGGAATGGGCCGGACCGGGCTGACGACGCGCACCCCTGACTTGGTGCGGGGAGCAGGAACGGGCCGCGCCGGGCTGACGACTCGCACCACTGACTTGGTGCTAGTGGCAGGAACAGGCCGGACCGTACTGGGAACACACACCACTGGCCCTACGTGGGGATCAGGAACAGGCCGGACCGGACTGGCAACACACGCCAGTACCTCTCGCCGTGCCTCTACATCCTCCTTCCCCCTGGTGACCAGTGACTCCCGTAACCTGGCGGCCTCCTCTGCCAACCCGCTGGACCGCTCTATCGCGGCCTCCTGCTGCCCCGACGTCGTGAGCCCCCCCCTAAAAATGTTCTGGGGGTCTCTCCTCCCCGTGGGCCAGGCCTCTATAGTCCTCGACCATCTCTCGCTCTTCTGCCTCCAACTCCCGCTATTCAGCTCCTCAATAGGCTTGACCCAGTCGAAGCTCTTCCTCCATTGCTCCCAAGTCCACCCTTTCTGCTCCTCACTAGGCTGCTTGGTCCAGTTCTGGTGGGTTTTTCTGTCACGATTGTCAGGGAGAGACCAAAGCGCAGCGTTGAGGGTGAACATATTTATTAAACGAATGATCACACGATCAAAACAACAGACGATAACGTGATGTCTAACGGTTTCACACAAACCAAATACGAACAAAAACCCACAACCACAAAGGGAAAGACACAGTTTAAATATGGCTCCCAATCAGAGACACCCAGCACCAGCTGACACTCGTTGCCTCTGATTGGGAGTCACTCAGGCCAACATAGAAATACAAACATAGAATGAACACACCCTGGCTCAACATAATGAGTCCCAGAGCCAGGGTGTGACACATATGTATTCACCCCCTTTGCTATGAAGCCCCTAAATAAGATCTGATGCAACCAATTACCTTCAGAAGTCACATAATTAGTTAAACAAAGTCCACCTGTGTGCACTCTATGTGTCACATGATCTCAGTATATATACACCTCTTCTGAAAGGCCCCAGAGTCTGCAACACCACTAAGCAAGGGGCACCATGAAGACCAAGGAGCTCTCCAAACAGTTCAGGAACAAAGTTGTGGAGAAGTACAGATCAGGGTTGGGTTATAAAAAAATATCTGAAACTTTGAACATCCAACGGAGCACCATTAAATCCATTATTAAAAAATGTAAAGACTATGGCACCACAACAAACCTGCCAAGAGAGGGCCGCCCACCAAAACTCACGGACATGGCAAGAAGGGCATTAATCAGAGAGGCAACAAAGAGACCAAAAATAACCCTGAAGGAGCTGCAAAGCTCCACAGCAGAGATTGGAGGATTTGTCCATAGGACCACTTTAAGCCGTACACTCCACAGAGCTGGGCTTTACGGAAGAGTGGCCAAATAAAAGCCATTGCTTAAAGAAAAAAATAAGCAAACACGTTTGGTGTTCGCCAAAAGGCATGTGGGAGACTCCCCAAACATATGGAAGAAGGTACTTTGGTCAGATGAGACTAGAATTGAGCTTTTTAGCCATCAAGGAAAACGCTATGTCTGGCGCAAACCCAACACCTCTCATCACCCCGAGAACACCATCCACACAGTGAAGCATGGTGGTGACAGCATCATGCTGTGGGGATGTTTTTCATCTGCAGGAACTGGGAAACTGGTCAGAGTTGAAGGAATGATGGAGGCACTAAATACAGGGAAATACTTGAGGGAAACCTGTTTCAGTCTTCCAGATATTTGAGACTGGGACAGAGGTTCACCTTCCAGCAGGACAATGACCCTAAGCATACTGCTAAAGCAACACTTGAGTGGTTTAAGGGGAACCATTGAAATGTCTTGGAATGGCCTAGTCAAAGCCCAGACCTCAATCCAATTGAGAATCTGTGGTATGACTTAAAGATTGCTGTACACCAGTGGAACCCATCCAACTTGACAAGGAGCTAGAGCAGTTTTGCCTTGAAGAATGGGCAAAAATCCCAGTGGCTATGTGCCAAGCTTATAGAGACATACCCCAAGAGACTTGCAGCTGTAATTGCTGCAAAAGGTGGCTCTACAAAGTATTGACTTGGGGGGGGGGGCACGCTAAAGTTTTCTGTTTTTCTGTCTTATTTCTTGTTTGTTTCACAATAAAAAATATTTTGCATCTTCAAAGTGGTAGGCATATTGTGTAAATCAAATGATACAAACCCCCCAAAAATCCATTTTAATTCCAGGTTGGAAGGCAACAAAATAGGAAAAATGCCAAGGGGGGTGAATACTTTCGCAAGCCACTGTATTTCCACATGTTGGAAATCTGTTCTTGAATAGTACACCTTGATTTAATGTGTTTGTGTCAATGCTCTACAAGGAATTTCTTGAACCTGTAGCAGCCAAGCGCACAAACACTGGATCTTATTAAAAGCCTTTAAATAAGTTTAGTGCAACAAAACAGGGAAATAGTTGCTCACGTCGCAAATAATAACATATGGTTTAAAAAATGCATTGGCTGATTGATTTAAACTGTTGTTGAACAGTACACCGTCACCTGACCCATGATGAGATGAGATGCAGCCTCCGGGTCATGATGATATTTTAAAGGTTGACTATTGGGATTCCGTAGTGCAAACTCTCCTGAGTAGCTACCATTTTAATCATGGGAAGAGCTCAGCAGTTCAGCCGTGCGACATGACGTGGGTTGAGGAATGTATTTTTCACTCAGAAACTGCATGGAGGGTTCTATTGGTCTAATTAATATGAGTAGGATGTAAGAGTATTATCAAAGTACGTCACATCCATTTGGGCATGAAACTGGTGCATGAAGCCAGGATACAGAGGAGGTTGTTACTCACTGAAAGACCATACTGATGCCCATAACAAGTAGCCAAAGATAGCCCGTAGCTTTAAGGCCCTAACTTGAATGTTATCACTGAAGCAGAAAATCAATGCTGAACTTTTGAAATCTGTGACACTCGTGATTGATGATGCTGCAGTAGGTTGGAAGGCAGCAAAAACAGCACATCCATTTGCACTGGTAATGAGGGAGCTGTTAGAAATGACACATTTTCCGTGTTAACATAATGACTTCTTTCTGTGTCTAAGGAAGTTTTGTCCAATTTTTTAAAACAGATCTATTGAGATAGATTGACCTAAAAGCTTGTAGTATTTATATCGGCAAACCCAAACTTAATTCCAGATTGATCTACCGAAATAGGCAATCTATTTATCTCCTCATGGTTCAACGAATGAACCCTGGAAAGCCTGGCCCCAGATATGTTAGTGTTCCTGCCAACTCCATTGCTGTCATTGTCAAGCCAAACATGGCTGCTCCATAAGGAGTTGGCAAGAGAGCAGAAACAGATTGACATCTAGGCTAAGCCCCAGACATCTTGAGGGAGAATCTGCAGTGTCAAAACTTGAGGCCTACTGGCTGGGTTATGGATATCAAGCTGATGCCAGGCTGAAAGTAGTTTATTCCTGCTGTCTTGTAGAAGGCATTAAATGACACCTTGGCCTGCATATCTAAATGATTAATAAAAGTATGATACAACGTTGATGTTTGCTCAAGGGTTTTACTTTGTATTATTTCTGACCAGTAAAATAATGTGTTGATATTTTGTTTCCTAGGAGATAACAACGGTTGGCCCCATCTTTTTGACAAGTATTTTGGGATGCCCAACATCGACATCGGGACCAAGTCTGATAAATGCTGTAAGTATATGAAAGTTAACCTTTTACTGCAGTGGGCTAAATCAAGGTCACACAGAGTGTTTCTTGGTCTTCAACAAATCTATTTTGTAACAAAAGTATACACCTCACACATGGTTATGGGCTTAAGAAAAATAAGACACCTGTACCATGTCAGATAAAGATATACAGTACCGGTCAAATATTTTAGAACACCTACTCATTTAAGGGTTTTTCTTTATTTTTTACAATTTTCTACATTGTAGAATAATAGTGAAGACATCAAAACTATGAAAAAAACCGGAGTTTCGTAAAAAATATATATATATGTTGATTAATTATGAAATTATGAAATATATGAATAACATTCCACCCATGAGGCCACTAGGTCATTTGACTGCAGGAAAGGGCTACTCAGTGTACTCTGCCTTCCCTTGTTCCAATATCCATTATGCTTATGACAGGTAAGTTGGGTAAAGTGTATTCAAGAACCAATGAGCAAGTATATTAGTGCAGAATGACAACCTACCTACTGGATCTGTAGCTTTGAATAAAACAAATATCCATCCATCTTTTTTGTGGCAGTTTTATGATAACTTCAAAACTCAGTCTAGAGGAACATTTCTTGAAGACTTCTTGAGAGGAATACTACCATGCAAATACCCATATACAGTGCATTCGGAAAGTATTCAGACCCCTTCCCTTTTTCCACATTTTGTTACGTTACAGGCTTATTCTGAAATGGATTAAATGACATTTTCCCTTATTAATCTACATACAATACCCCATAATGACAAAGCGAAAACAGGTTTTTAGAAATTTTTGCACATTTATATGAAATTAAAAAATATTCCGACCCTTTGCTATGAGACACGAAATTGAGCTCAGGTACATCCTGTTTCCATTGGTCATCCTTGAGATGTTTCTGCAACTTGATTGTAGTCCACCTGTGGTCAATACAATTGATTGGACATGATTTGGAAAGGCACACACCTGTCTATATAAGGTCCCACAGTTGACAGTGCATTTCAGAGCAAAAACGAAGCCATGAGGTCGAAGGAATGTCCGTAGAGCTCCGAGACAGGATTGTGTCGAGGTACAGATCTGGGGAAGGGTACCAAAACATTTCTGCTGAATTGAAGGTCCCCAAGACCACCGTGGCCTCCATCACTCTTAAATGGAAGAAGTTTGGAACCACCAAGACTCTTCCTAGAGCTGGCTGGCCGGCCAAACTCAGATATCGGGGGAGAAGGGCCTTGGTCAGGTAGGTGACCAAGAACCCGATGGTCACTCTGACAGAGCTCCAGAGTTCCTCTGTGGAGATGGGAGAACCTTCCAGAAGGACAACCATCTCTGCAGCACTCCACCAACCAGGCCTTTATGGTAGAGTGGCCAGACGGAAGCCACTAGTAAGTAAAAGGCACATGACAGCCTGCTTGGAGTTTGCCAAAAGGCACCCAAAGGACTCAGACCATGAGAAACAAGATTCTCTGGTCTGATGAAACCAAGATTGAACTCTTTGGCCTGAATACCAAGCGTCACGTCTGGAGGAAACCTGGCACCATCCCTACGGTGAAGCATGGTTGTGGCAGAATCATGCTGTGGGGATGTTTTCAGTGGCAGGGACTGGGAGTCTAGTCAGGATCGAGGGAAAGTTGAACGGAGCAAAGTACAGAGAGATCCTTGATGAAAACCTGCTCCAGAGCGCTCAGGACCTCAGACTGGGGCGAAGGTTCACCTTCCAACAGGACAACAACCCTAAGCATACAGCCAAGACAATGCAGGAGTGGTACAAGTCTCTGAATGTCCTTGAGTGGCCCAGCCAGAGCCCAGACTTGAACCCGATCTAACATCTCTGGAGAAACCTGAAAATAGCTGTGCAGTGACACTCCCCATCCAACCTGACAGAGCTTGAGAGGATCTGCAGAGAAGAATGGGAGAAACTCCCCAAATACAGGTGTGCCAAGCTTGTAGCGTCATACCCAAAAAGACTCTAGGCTGTAATCGCTGCCAAATGTGCTTCAGCAAAGTTCTGAGTAAAGGGTCTGAATACTTATGTAAATGTGATATTTCAGTTTTGTATTTTTAATAAATGTGCTAATATTTATAAAAACAAGTTTTTGCTTTGTCATTATGGGGTATTGTGTGTAGATTGGTGAGGGAAAAATCAACTTAATCAATTTTAGAATAAGGCTGTAACGTAACAAAATGTGGAAGTCAAGGGGGTCTGAATACTTTCCGAATGCACTGTACTGTGGGTGTATCTTCTGCTGATTCACAGTGAATTGTATATTCACTTCATATTATTTATTGGACATCCATGTAATGTTTGTCTGGGCTGAATTATGTTCATAGACTTTGTGATTAAAAAACAGTTATGCAGACAGTGAAAGCAATTACATTGGCAATTATAATAATAATAATAATAATAATAATAATAATAATAATAATAATAACCTGTCGCACATGCTTAATAATTGTTTACTACACATATTTTAGTTTATGTAGATTTAGAAGCTGTTAAGACTCATAAAGTGAATGTAGTATCAGAGATCTTGAATGGTTCTCTTTTTCTTGACGTTGTAACCTCCACTGAGGGTATCTTATAATAATAATAATAATAATATGCCATTTAGCAGACGCTTTTATCCAAAGCGACTTACAGTCATGTGTGCATACATTTTAACGTATTATCTTAGAGTATGTAGGCTACTTTAGTGAAGTCATCAACATTCAACTTTTCTTCTCAAGTTTGAGTCCAAGTGTTTTATACTTATAATACAAATATTAAACAGTTTAAAAGTTTGAGTCTGTAAAGGGGATTTTCAGGTGAATACAAGAGAAGAGGGTTCTCGGAACAAGTCAATCATAAATAAATTATGTTTAATACAAGTTGCAACAGGGAGACAACCTCCAGCATAGAAAAGTCTAACGATATTATGAAACTACAGGATGATAATGTGATATGGCATGAGAAATACCTTTACTGTGATATATTCGAGCGATATCAGTATCATATTGCACTATGACTGCATCTATAAGTTGCTATGAATGTCTATAACAAGCTGCTTCAAGTAAAATGTTACTGTTACATCATCGTTAAAGGTAGAGTCAGTGATTCACCTGATTCACAAAGTAAACAGCAATATCAAGCCGACTTCCGTAAAAGCGTTGCAACAGAGTAAAGCACACCTCACAGAAATGCTTTGTGATTGCATTGTCTTGCATCACGCTTGAATTTAAATGTACTTTTTTTCCATACTCAAGTCATGTCATGTACCACTGACTCCAAATCCAATTCCCTGCAAACAAGAATACAAGTTCTGCAATATTGCTACCCGATTCTTTTTTATTTATTTAACCAGGCAAGTCAATTAAGAACACATAATGATTTACAATGACGGCTTGGCAAGAGGCAAAAGGCCTCCTGTGGGGATGGGGTCTGGGATAAAATAATTTTAACAAAAAACGATGTAAGACAAAACAGACAACACAGACAGAAGACTCTGACAACAGCACAAACACAACAGCAAACAAACGTGGATGTGTGTGTGTGCGTGCAGGCATGTGTGTGAAGTAAAACAACATGCTTCCTTACATACTGCAACGCAAACTAGTGACATCGGGTGACAACTAGAAACAACTACAGTATGTCTCAACAACCTGTTCATCTATTTGTCCTTTAAACTCCTCCAGGGACACCATGTCCTGGAGTTTTAGGTTGGCTTAGAGGGAATTCCAAGACCAGGGGGCTGAGTAATGAAATGACCTTTTTCCATGCTTTGTGCAAATTTTCAGGACTATTAGCATAAAACAAGATTGAGCTTGTATGTGTTTTCATTTCGAGCTAGAAGAGAGGATTACCTGTCCTTTTGTCACAGACTGAAGACCCAAGTAGTAAGAATGTATCATTGTGGGTTTATCCCATTGATTTGGCCTGAACAGCCTTGCATTCTCAACCCACTTGTATGAAGTTCCTCTCAGAAGTTCCTCTCAGTGGTTATAGCTATAGTGAAACATGCATTTTTGCACTCAAAATAGATGTTGAGCCATCCCTATAGAATAGGCTATTTCAAACATCTCATGGCAACCATTTCCATTGAAATGACACAATACAAACTATTCCCATTTATACTGAAAAAATATATAAACGCAACATGCAACAATTTCTAATAATTTACTGAATTACAGTTCATATAAGGAAATCAGTAAATAATAAATTAATTAATTAGGCCCTAATCTATGGATTTCACATGATTGGGAATACAGACATGCATCTGTTGGTCACAGATATCTTAGAAAAAAGGTAGGGGCGTGGATCAGAAAACCAGTCAGTATCTGGTGTGACCACCATTTTCCTCATGCAGCTGGATCTCGTCACGATATCTCTGTGCATTCAAATTGCCATCGATAAAATTCAGTTGTGTTCGTTGTCCGTAGCTTATGCCTGCCCATACCATAACCCCACCGCCACAATGGGGCAAATTCTCTAAAACAACATTGGAGGCGACATATAGAAGAGAAATGAACATAAAATTATCTGGCAACAGCTCTGGTGGACACACCTGCAGTCAGCATGCCAATTACACGCCCCCTCAAAACTTGAGACATCTGTGGCATTGTGTTGTGTAACAAAACTGCACATTTTAGAGTGGCCTTTTATTGTCCCCAGCACAAGGTGCACCTGTGTAATGATCATGCTGCTTAAACAGCTTCTTGATATGCCACACCTGTCAGGTGGATGGATTATCTTGGCAAAGGAGAAATGCACACTAACAGGGATGTAAACAAATGTGTCCACAAAATTTGAGAGAAATAAGCTTTTTGTGCGTGTGGAACATTTCTGGGATATTTTATTTCAGCTTATTGAACATGGGACAAACACTTTACATTTTTGATCAGTGTAGCTTTCCTATTGGGCTAACTTAGCAGCAGCTCCTTCTTGGGGTCCGCATTAAATGAATTCATATTATTACACACTCAGGTTTGAAAGACCACACAAAGGTTTATCAATTGTTATTGTCTTGAAGTGATATGGTCAAATATGGCTTTTTTCAATGAACATTAGAACAAAACGGTCATAAACTATGATAGAAATGAACAATGAATGGACTCCACCACTGTCTGGAGCAGTATGACTCCTTCAGTTGTTTTACCTTCAATAGGCCCCAAAATCTAATCGAATCATGTTCATTACTTTTGGGCATGGATATGAAGATGGATATTGCTTCTCTGGATGTTTCAAAGTAAAAGTATTTATTGGGACATAATTATGTATTTAGTTGTTGCCAATCAGTGCACAATGCAAAATGTCACGGCAACAGAAATGAGTTTTCATCATTAATAGATGATAAGAGTATCACATTTAAATTAGGCCTTTCATCAGATGTCCATATAGCACTCTGTGTAGGATATGGGGCGTGCTCATCTACAATTAGTGCTCTTCAAAAGTATTTGACAGAAAAACACAATCCTAGGCCATTTGCTCTCTCCACATCCATTTCATGCTAAATGTGAGACACAGTTATGTTTCACATTTCATTGTTATATAAAAGTATGTTCTTTAACATCGTTTTATACCATCAATCTGCCTACAATGATAGACTTTCCCTTTCGCTCATTTTCTCCGGAATCTGTTGTGGTGTTGTCAGTGGCGATTTTAGCATGTAAATCTTGGTGTGGCAAACTCAATTATATATATTTTTTATGCATGCCAGAAAAGCCACTACACAACACAACACAACACAACACTAAACAATACATTAGTTGCACTATAACGGTGACAAAGAGTGCCCACAAACTGTTAGTATAAGCAAGTGCAAGCAAACGAGCTGCAACGAGGTAGGCTTATTCGTTCAGCACTTTCAAAATGGACACCAACAGAAATTCAGATAGATGCCTCCTGAGTGGTGCAGCGGTCTAAGGAACTGCATCGCAGTGCTTGAGGCGTCACCACAGACCCGGGTTCGATCCCAGGCTGTGTCACAGCCGGCTGCGACAAGTAGACCCATGAGGCGGCGCAAAATTGGCCTAGTGCCGTCCGGGTTAGGGGAGGGTTTGGCCGGCAGGGATGTCCTTGTCCCATCGTGCTCTAGCGACTCCTTGTGGCGGGCCGGGTGCATAGACGCTGACTTCGGTTGCCAGTTGTACGGTGTTTCCTCCAACACATTGGTGCGGCTGGCTTTCGGGTTAAGTGAGCAGTCTGTCAAGAAGCAGTGCGGCTTGGCAGGGTTGTGTTTCGGAGGACGGGAGTTGCAGTGATTGGACAGGACTGTAACTACCAATTGGATATCCCGAAATTGGGGTAAAAAGTACATAAAATAAAAATAGATTCAGATAGATGTTTGTTCAGAAAAATTCTGCAAGATGTTGAGGCCTCAACTTTACTCTTCTTTAAGTCACCACACAGATGTACAAACTATGGCATAAGGGAACGATGAGCGCATAAGAGGCAATCCGTAATTTCGACTAAGACATTAATGAACAAGCTAAGATGGACGTGCCTTGCAAAAGTATTCATCCCCCTTGGCGTCTTTCCTATTTTGTTGCATTACAACCTGTAATTTAAATTGATTTTTATTTGGATATCATGTAATGGACATACACAAAATAGTCCAAATTGGTGAAGTGAAATTAATTTTCTTTTGCAAAAAAACTATACAAAATAAATAACGGAAAAGTGGTGCGTGCATATGTATTCATCCCCTTTGCTATGAAGCCCCTAAATAAGGTCTGGTGCAACCAATTACCTTCAGAAGTCACAAAATTAGTTCAATAAAATCCACCTGTGCAATCTAAGTGTCACATGATCTCAGTATATATACACCTGTTCTGAAAGGCCCCAGAGTCTGCAAAACCACTAAGCAAGGGGCACCACCAAGCAAGCGACACCATGAAGACCAAGGAGCTCTCCAAACAGGTCAGGGACAAAGTTGTGGAGAAGTACAGATCAGGGTTGGGTTATAAAATAATATCCGAAACTTTGAACATCCCACGGAGCACCATTAAATCCATTATAAAAAAATGGAAAGAATATGGCACCACAACAAACCTGCCAAGAGAGGGCTGCCCACCAAAACTCACGGACCAGGCAAGGAGAGCATTAATCAGAGAGGCAACAAAGAGACCAAAGATAACCCTGAAGGAGCTGCAAAGCTCCACAGCGGAGATTGGAGTATCTGTCCATAGGACCACTTTAAGCCGGACACTCCACAGAGCTGGGCTTTACGGAAGAGTGGCCAGAAAAAAGCCATTGCTTAAAGAAAAAAATAAGCAAACACGTTTGGTGTTCGCCAAAAGGCATGTTGGAGACTCCCCAAACATATGGAAGAAGGTACTCTGGTCAGATGAGACTAAAGTTGAGCTTTATGGCCATCAAGGAAAGCGCTATGTCTGGCGCAAACCCAACACCTCTCATCACCCCGAGAACAAGCTGTGGGGATGTTTTTCATCAGCAGGGACTGGGAAACTGGTCAGAATTGAAGGAATGATGGATGGCGCAAAATACAGGGAAATTGTTGAGGGAAACCTGTTTCAGTCTTCCAGAGATTTGAGACTGGGACGGAGGTTCACCTTCCAGCAGGACAATGACCCTAAGCATACTGCTAAAGCAACACTTGAGTGGTTTAAGGGGAACCATTTAAATGTCTTGGAATGGCCTAGTCAAAGCCCAGACCTCAATCCAATTGAGAATCTGTGGTATGACTTAAAGATTGATGTACACCTGCAAAACCCATCCAACTTGACAAGGAGCTGGAGCAGTTTTGCCTTGAAGAATGGGCAAAAATCCCAGTGGCTAGATGTGCCAAGCTTATAGAGACATACCCCAAGAGACTTGCAGCTGTAATTGCTGCAAAAGGTGGCTCTACCATGTATTGACTTTGGGGGGGGGGGGGGTGAATAGTTATACACGCTCAAGTTTTCAGTTTTTTTGTCTTATTTCTTGTTTGTTTCACCCAAAAATGTATTTTGCATCTTCAAAGTGGTAGGCATGTTGTGTAAATCAAATGATACAAACCCCACAAAAATCCATTTTAATTCCAGGTTGTAAGGCAACAAAACAGGGAAAATGCCATTTTGTTCAGCACTTTTGAAATGTACAGCGACATAATTCTGAAAATAGGCCGTTCTTACAGTATTCTCCCTGTACACCTAGTCAGAACCGTAGGATAAATAAAGGGTGGGCAGCCCTCTCTAAGCAGACAAAGAAAGCTCTTACAGTATTCGATGATGACATTTCTGGCTATAGGCTACATGTGCACCACCAAGTGAGAACAGTAGGCTAAATTCTGACGGTGAAAGGGACCAAATTATTAGGGTGACGCACATGGGCTACTAACAGCTTACTACACAACGTACACTTAGTATTACTGTCTTAGCTACAGTATACATATCTCCCTGGCATATTACATAATTTATACAGCAGCATACAATACATTTTGGGACTCACCGTTGTTGTGCTGTGCTCACTTGAACAGGAAGGTGGCGCGACGGTCCTTCTTGTGGGCAAATTTTGTCATCAAAGTCTGGTATTCTCTGGATTAATGGTGCTTTCAACACAACTGGGAACTCAGAAAAAAAACAAGGTTGAATCATGACATCAGTGATCTTCAGGTCGGAGATCTAGAAAGTGCCCGAGTTCCCGACTTGGAATTCCGATTTGGATGACCGTTCAAAACTTATTTTCTCAGTCGGAACTTTGCCCCACCTATTTTAATGCAGGACAATAAATTCAAGTTTTGTAGCTTTACTGTAATTAATTTCTGTGAGGATAGATTACTTCTACCTAGATATTATAGGAGTCACATGTAACATTTTAGCAATATATATTTTTTAAATAACATGGTTTAGCAATGCCTAATCTCCCGTGGGCAGATTATGTGTGTAGACCAAAGAATCTACAGGCACTGAATGGGATGCGTGAGGTAATGAGCAGCATTGGGGTAGGGGTAAGTCATAACCTACACTTGTGTTTTGTTTTTTACATATTGATAGCCCGAGTCGTTCAAGGAATTCGGGACATGGGTGACTAGTTAACGTTTGTTTGGCTCTCTCTGTGTGTTCGTGCCGTGAAAGGAGGGGTTCTTCTTTGTCTGAAAGCAATGGCTAGCTAGTTTGCTAACTATTCTAGCTAACTAACTGGCTGAATAAGTTGACGACGCACTCGCTCAAGCTGTCGGGACTAACCCACAACGTTAGACACGGACACGAACGATCTGCTTGCGTGTTGATACACTGGTGGTTTGTTGTGGCCGAGTATTGGCGCTAAACCGTGTTGTTGGAGACCGGCATGCTAGCTGGCTGTGGCGTCTTATGACGAGGTGCCCGGACGTTTTTCACGGAATAATACTGCACCTAGTTAGCTAGCTGAATAAACTAAGTTAGTCTATTCCTAGAAAACATTGAACCGCTGTAGTTTACAACAATTATAGTTTCTGAGGTGGAAGTTGGGAGAGTTATATTTGGGAGTTGTGGTGAGGGAGGCCCCGCTCTCTCCTTTCCCAGATGTTTAGTTCATTTCATTCCGATCTACTCTGCATTATTGTAGCCATCTGCTGCACCCTGTCAACTATGCCTCTGCCTATCCCTGTTCTCTCCTCTCCGCACAGGCTACACAAACGCCTCACACCGCGTGGCTGCTGCCTCTCTAACCTGGTGGTCCCTGCACGCACGACCCACGTGGAGTTCCAGGTCTCAGGCAGCCTCTGGAACTGCCGTTCTGCTGCCAACAAGGCAGAGTTCATCTCAGCCTATGCTACCCTCCAGTCCCTCGACTTCTTGGCGCTGACGGAAACATGGATTACCACTGAAAACACTGCTACTCCTGCTGCTCTCTCCTCGTCTGACCATGTGTTCTCGCATACCCCGAGAGCATCTGGTCAGCGGGGTGGTGGCACAGGAATCCTCATCTCTCCCAAGTGGACATTCTCAATTTTTCCCCTGACCCATCTGTCTATCTCTTCATTTGAATTCCATGCTGTCACAGTCACTAGCCCATTTAAGCTTAATATCCTTGTCATCTATCGCCCTCCAGGTTCCCTTGGAGAGTTCATCAATGAGCTTGACGCCTTGATAAGTTCCTTTCCTGAGGATGGCTCACCCCTCACAGTTCTGGGGGATTTCAACCTCCCTACGTCTACATTTGACTCATTTCTCTCTGCCTCCTTCTTTCCACTCCTCTCCTCTTTTGACCTCACACTCTCACCGTCCCCCCCCCCCTACTCACAAGACAGGCAATACGCTTGACCTCATCTTTACTAGATGCTGTTGTTCTACTAATCTCACTGCAACTCCCCTCCAAGTCTCCGACCACTACTTTGTATCCTTTTCTCTCTCCCTCTCCTCCAACACTACTCACTCTGCCCCTACACAGATGGTAATGCGCCGTCGCAACCTTCGCTCTCTCTCTCCCGCTACTCTCTCCTCTTCCATCCTATCATCTCTTCCCTCTGCTCAATCCTTCTCCCTCCAATCTCCTGATTCTGCCTCCTCAACCCTCCTATCCTCCCTTTCTGCATCCTTTGACTCTCTATGTCCCCTATCCTCCCGACCGGCTCGGTCCTCCCCTCCAGCTCCGTGGCTTGATGACTCATTGCGAGCTCACAGAACAGAGCTCCGGGCAGCTGAGCGGAAATGGAAGAAAACTAAACTCCCTGCGGACCTGGCATCTTTTCACTCCCTCCTCTCTACATTTTCTTCATCTGTTTCTGCTGCTAAGGCCACTTTCTACCACTCTAAATTCCAAGCATCTGCCTCTAACCCTAGGAAGCTCTTTGCCACATTCTCCTCCCTGCTGAATCCCCCCCCCCCCCCCCTCCTCCCTCTCTGTGGATGACTTCGTCAACCATTTTGAAAAGAAGGTTGACAACATCCGATCCTCGTTTGTTAAGTAAAATGACACTGCTGGTCCTGCTCACACTGCCCTACCCTATGCTTTGACTTCTTTCTCCCCTCTCTCTCCAGATAAAATCTTGCGACTTGTGACGGCAGGCCGCCCAACAACCTGCCCGCTTGACCCTATCCCCTCCTCTCTTCTCCAGACCATCTCCGGTGACCTTCTCCCTTACCTCACCTCGCTGATCAACTCATCCTTGACCGCTGGCTATGTCCCTTCCGTCTTCAAGAGAGCGAGAGTTGCACCCCTTCTCAAAAAACCAACACTCGATCCCTCTGATGTCAACAACTACAGACCAGTATCCCTTCTTTCTTTTCTCTCCAAAACTATTGAGCGTGCCGTCTTTAGCCAACTCTCTTGCTATCTCTCTCAGAATGACCTTCTTGATCCAAACCAGTCAGGTTTCAAGACTGGTCATTCAACTGAGACTGCTCTTCTCTGTGTCACGGAGGCTCTCCGCACTGCTAAAGCTAACTCTCTCTCCTCTGCTCTTGTCCTTCTAGACCTGTCTGCTGCCTTTGATACTGTGAACCATCAGATCCTCCTCTCCACCCTCTCCGAGCTGGGCATCTCCGGCGCGGCTCACTCTTGGATTGCGTCCTACCTGACCGGTCGCTCCTACCAAGTGGCGTGGCGAGAAGCTGTCTCCGCACCACGTGCTCTCATCACTGGTGTCCCCCAGGGCTCAGTTCTAGGCCCTCTCCTATTCTCGCTATACACCAAGTCACTTGGCTCTGTCATATCCTCACATGGCCTCTCCTATCATTGCTACGCTGACGACACACAACTAATCTTCTCCTTTCCCCCTTCTGATAACCAGGTGGCGAATCGCATCTCTGCATGTCTGGCAGACATATCAGTATGGATGACGGATCACCACCTCAAGCTGAACCTTGGCAAGACGGAGCTGCTCTTCCTCCCGGGGAAGGACTGCCCGTTCCATGATCTCGCCATCACGGTTGACAACTCCATTGTGTCCTCCTCCCAGAGTGCGAAGAGCCTTGGCGTGACCCTGGACAACACCCTGTCGTTCTCCGCTAACATCAAGGCGGTGACCCGATCCTGTAGGTTCATGCTCTACAACATTCGGAGAGTACGACCCTGCCTTACACAGGAAGCGGCACAGGTCCTAATCCAGGCACTTGTCATCTCCCGTCTGGATTACTGCAACTCGCTGTTGGCTGGGCTCCCTGCCTGTGCCATTAAACCCCTACAACTCATCCAGAATGCCGCAGCCCGTCTGGTGTTCAACCTTCCCAAGTTCTCTCACGTCACCCCGCTCCTCCGCACACTCCACTGGCTTCCAGTTGAAGCTCGCATCTGCTACAAGACCATGGTGCTTGCCTACGGAGCTGTGAGGGGAACGGCACCTCCGTACCTTCAGGCTCTGATCAGTCCCTACACCCAAACGAGGGCACTGCGTTCATCCACCTCTGGCCTGCTGGCTCCCCTACCTCTGCGGAAGCATAGTTCCCGCTCAGCCCAGTCAAAACTGTTCGCTGCTCTGGCACCCCAATGGTGGAACAAGCTCCCTCACGACGCCAGGACGGCGGAGTCACTCACCACCTTCCGGAGACATTTGAAACCCCATCTCTTTAAGGAACACCTGGGATAGGATAAAGTAATCCTTCTACCCCCCCCCCCCCCCCCCCCTTACTCCAACCCCCAAATGGATCATAACCTGATTGATTTAATATGTTTCAAATAAGAAAGATCATAATTAAAATGGCTGTTAACAATGATTTAACAAGAGAAAACCACAGAATGCAGTTAATAGTGTGGTCACACAGGTATTACCAAGTCTGTTGAGAATAACGTTTAGAGTTTGTTGACATGTGTAAATAAATACATCATAAATTCATCCAAGGGAATACTGTAAATCCCCTTCAGTCATAAACCATGTCTATATCAAGTATTCATTACACAGCCATGATAAAAGTATTAATTACACAGCCATGATAAAAGTTTTCATTACACAGCCATGATAAAGGTTTCATTACACAGCCATGACAAAGGTATTCATTACACAGCCATGATAAAGGTACAGTTGAAGTCGGAAGTTTACATACACTTAGGTTGGAGTCATTCAAACTCGTTTTTCAACACTCCACAAATTAACAAACTATAGTTTTGGCAAGTCGGTTAGGACATCTACTTTGTGCATGACACAAGTAATGTTTTCAACAATTGTTTACAGACAGATTATTTCACTTATAATTCACTGTATCACAATCCCAGTGGGTCAGAAGTTTACATACACTAAGTTGACTGTGCCTTTAAACAGCTTGGAAAATTCCAGAAAATGATGTCATGGCTTTAGAAGCTTCTGATAGGCTAACTGACATCATTTGAGTCAATTGGAGGTGTACCTGTGGATGTATTTCAAGGCCTACCTTCAAACTCAGTGCCTCTTTGCTTGACATCATGGGAAAATCAAAAGAAAGCAGACAAGACCCCAGAAAAAGAATTGTAGACTGGTTAATCCTTGGGAGCAATTTCCAAACGCCTGAAGGTACCACGTTCATCTGTACAAACAATAGTACGCAAGTATAAACACCATGGGAGCACGCAGCCGTCATGCGGCTCAGGAAGGAGACGCATTCTGTCTCCTAGAGATGAACGTACTTTGGTGCGAAAAGTGCAAATCAATCCCAGAACAACAGCAAAGGACCTTGTGAAGATGCTGGAGGAAACAGGTACAAAAGTATCTATATCCACAGTAAAACGAGTCCTATACTGACATAACCTGAAAGGCCGCTCAGCAAGGAAGAAACCACTGCTCCAAAACCGCCATAAAAATGCCAGACTACGGTTTGCAACTGCACATGGGGACATAGGTCGTACTTTTTGGAGAAATGTCCTCTAGTCTGATGAAACAAAAATAGAACTCTTTGGCCATAATGACCATCGTTATGTTTGGAGGAAAAAGGGGGAGCTTGCAAGCCCGAAGAACACCATCCCAACCATGAAGCACGGGGGTGGCAGCATCATGCTGTGGGGGTGCTTTGCTGCAGGAGGGACTGGTGCACTTCACAAAATAGATGGCATCATGAGGAAGGAAAATTATGTGGATATATTGAAGCAACATCTCAAGACATCAGTCAGGAAGTTAAAGCTTGGTCGCAAATTGGTCTTCCAAATGGACAATGACCCAAAGCATACTTCCAAAGTTGTGGCAAAATGGCTTAAGGACAACAAAGTCAAGGTATTGGAGTGGCCATCAAAAAGCCCTGACCTCAATCGTATAGAAAATGTGTGGGCAGAACTGAAAAAGCGTGTGCGAGCAAGGAGGCCTACAAACCTAACTCAGTTACACCAGCTCTGTCAGGAGGACTGGGCCAAAATTCACCCAACTTATTGTGGGAAGCTTGTGGAAGGCTACCCGAAACGTTTGACCCAAGTTAAACAATGTAAAGGCAATGCTACCAAATACTAATTGTGTGTATGTAAACTTCTGACCCACTGGGAATGTGATGAAAGAAATAAAAGCTGAAATAATTCTCTCTACTATTATTCTAACATTTAACATTCTTAAAATAAAGTGGTGATCCTAACTGACCTAAGACAGTGAATTTTTACAAGGGTTAAATGTCAGGAATTGCAAAAAACTGAGTTTAAATGTATTTGTCTAAGGTGTATGTAAACCTCCGACTTCAACTATATTCATTATACATCCATGATAAGCATTAATTAATGTAGAGCTACTTAGAATATTACTATACTTTATGATGTATTTGACATAGCATATTATAGTGAATGGTTATGGGTGAGCAATGCCCTCAGGTTATATTTAGCTATTTCAATGAAATCACTCAGTATGGCTGGGGTAAGGCTGTAAAATATGAGGGGGTTGGACTGGCAAGTGCATGGCAGGGCAGGAAAACATGAGGGGGTTGAACTGGCAAGTGGATGGCAGGGCAGTAAAACATGTGGGGGTTGAACTGGCAAGTAGTTGGCAGGGCAGTAAATCACGAGGGGGTTGAACTGGCAAGTGGATGGCGGGGCAGTAAAACATGAGGGGGTTGAACTGGCAAGTGCATGGCAGGGCAGGAAAACATGAGGGGGTTGAACTGGCAAGTGGATGGCAGGGCAGTAAAACATGTGGGGGTTGAACTGGCAAGTAGATGGCAGGGCAGTAAAACCCGAGGGGGTTGAACTGGCAAGTGGATGGCATGGCAGTAAAACACGAGGGTGTTGAACTGGTAAGTGGATGGCAGGGCAGTAAAACATGTGGGGGTTGAACTGGCAAGTGCATGGCAGGGCAGGAAAACATGAGGGGGTTGAACTGGCAAGTGGATGGCAGGGCAGTAAAACATGTGGGGGTTGAACTGGCAAGTAGATGGCAGGGCAGTAAAACACGAGGGGGTTGAACTGGCAAGTGGAATGCAGGGCAGTAAAACACGAGGGTGTTGAACTGGCAAGTGGATGGCAGGGCAGTAAAACATGTGGGGGTTGAACTGGCAAGTGCATGGCAGGGCAGGAAAACATGAGGGGGTTGAACTGGCAAGTGGCAAGTGGATGGCAGGGCAGTAAAACATGTGGGGGTTGAACTGGCAAGTGGATGGCAGGGAAGGAAAACATGTGGGGTTGAACTGGCAAGTAAATGGCCAGGGTTTCAGATCCAATGTCACGTTGTTGATGTGGATGCGGTGGTGAAGTCAGGCGCAGGACACAGAGGATAAGTCAACACGACTTTACTGAAACTCATGAAAAAATACAAAGTAAATGGCCTCGAAAACACCGGAGGCGAACTAATACGCGCAATGCGTAAAATACTCTAAACACAAAAGTACCGAACCTTGAAACCAAACGACAGGCGGACAATAACACACAACTACAAAACATAACACAGGGAAACTTATAGGTGACATAATCAGGACAGAATACGAAACAGGTGCACTAAACTAGACATGACCAAACAAACATCGAAAACATCAAACGGTGGCAGCTAGTACTCCGGGGACGACGAACGCCGAAGCCTGCCCGAACAAGGAGGAGGAGCAGCCTCGGCGGTATTCGTGACAGTACCCCCCCCCCCCCCTTGACGCGCGGCTCCAGCCGTGCGCCGACCCCGGCCTCGGGGACGGCCAGGAGGACGCGGAGCAGGGCGCGTGGGATGGTTACGGTGGAACTCCGTCAGGAGGGAGGGATCTAAGATGTCCCTCCTAGGCACCCAGCACCGTTCCTCCGGACCGTACCCCTCCCACTCCACGAGATATTGTAGACCCCCCATCCGACGTCTCGAATCCACGATGGACCGGACTGAGTACGCCGTTCTCTCAATTGTCTTTGGCAGAGTCAGAGGTTTTTAATCCATTAGTAACTTTATTCTTAGTACGTCAGAGGTCACTGATAAGAAAGTTTTAAAATCGCAAATTCTCCGTCTTTCAAAAATACTTTTGAAATGAGTGAGGAGTATGGGGATTTCACACTTCAGGTCAAATGCAAACCTCGGATTCATTTTAGTCATTAGACATGCATTGCGTTAGATGTCAGATGTACAGAAAGTTATTCTTTCTTCAGATATTTCATTCTTTGAACATCAGAACATGATTCAAATGTGTCCTCAAGTATGTCCTCAACAGTAGTACATCAATATTAGACTGCTGATTTTCATTCTTCCCCTAATTTAGTCATGACACAATATACGTGTGCTCGATGACACTGACCAAACAATTAACTAGTAATGAAAAAGGAAATCAACACTACAGAACTTGAGGACGTGATTTGAATACCCTTGATATCTTAATATTCCCATGAAATCTAATCATTTCCTTTATGCCTGATTATAATTCCCCTCAGATATAAATGATATTTTTCTGATGATATCCACTTTACTGTATCCTGTATCAAACATTGTCCCTTATCCCTTTACAAATGTCCTTCTCTCTCTTTCTGGAGCCTCCCAGTCAGCCTCTGACATGAGGCCCCAGTTCAATCGATTGCAGCGTCACTTTGTTTCTCTGTGGCCGTTTGTAACGGTGTTAAGATTGTGCCATAACCTCATTCCACATCTTGAAATGTCTCCACTAGTGCTATAGAATTGGTGGCGTAATGGGCAAAGACATTGTCAAGCAGGCGGTCACGTGTTTGCGACGCAGAGGGTCCCTGGTTTGAGCCTTTGTAAGGACAGTGTGCCCAGACAGGGAAGGAAGCGAAACTGCAAAGCAAGCACAAGTCACGTGTCTCTACTGTACATAGGCAGTGATTGACATGATGCTCTCCTATGTCTCTCTTTTTTTTATTAGTTCACTGTTGATACAGTCCCAAAATGTTTTGCATGTCAGCAGTCAAGTTATCAAGATATTGGACTTTCAAGAAGCAAAGTGTAACCGGCCACCGACATTTCGCATCATCATGATGATGTGGCGGCCGGTGACACTTTGCTTCTTGAAAGTCCAATATCTTGCCTATGCATTTTGGTACTGTACAGTGGGTAATGAAGAAAAATATAGTTTGTGAGTGGATTTTCCCTTTAAGTAATGCTAGTTCTACAACAACAATGTTGTCCAAATTCCTTGTTGTAATTTATTGTGTATGACACGTGGATGTGTGTCAGACACAGGAGGCTGCTGAGGGGAGGACAGCTCGTAATAATGGCTTGAACGGAGTGAATGGAATGTCATCAAACACATGGAAACCATGTGTTGGATGTATTTGATACCATTCCACTAATTCCGGTCCAGCCATTACCACGAGTCAGTCCTCCCCAATTAAGGTGCCACCAACCTCCTGTGGAGTTAGACAATCATATCTTCTTCCCTCTGTCTCTTCCTCCTCCAGTGCTGGGGGTTGTTCCAGAGCTGTGCCAGTGCAGAGACCTTGAGCTGGACTGTGATGGCGCCCAGTTTCATCATGTCCCAGCAGTGTCCATTAACGTCACCATGATGTGAGTTGACACACACACACCTTTGAGTAGTTCATAAATAATATACACATATTGACACTCACTCACATACACACACACACACATACACACACACCTGATAGCCTCCCTCGTTGAGAGCCCTGGCTCCGTAGGCGATTCTGTTCCCTCCCTCCAGGGTCTTGGCAACGAAGTGGGGGGTGCTTCTAGCGCTGGAACTCTCTGAAAGGGCTGAGACATTTGCATCTGACTGGAAGTGTGTAGACTTTTTTCTGTTTCTCCTATGAATTAGAAGAGAAAAAGGATTTAAACAAAGTGTCTCTCGCAGTTAGCTAATGAGTGTCTCGATGGAAGTTGGTTTGTGGAGGTTGGTTTAAGTCCTAGGGCTGTTCTCTGCTGTACTGGAACAGTCTTTTTCAGAATTGAAGGAGGAAAACGAGACTTGAATCTCTTTACTGAAGCCTACTAAAGCCTACTGAAGCCTACTGCAGGCTACTGAAATCTCTTGACTGAAGCCTACTGGAATCTCTTTACTGAAGCCTACTAAAGCCTACTGAAGCCTACTGGAATCTCTTTACTGAAGCCTACTCTGCCTACTGGAATCTATTTACTGAAGCCTACTAAAGCCTACTGGAATCTCTTTACTGAAGCCTACTAAAACCTACTGGAATCTCTTTACTGAAGCCTACTAAAGCCTACTGGAATCTCTTTACTGAAACCTACTGAAGCCTACTGGAATCTATTTATTGAAGCCTACTAAAGCCTACTGGAATCTCTTTACTGAAGCCTACTAAAACCTACTGGAATCTCTTTACTGAAGCTTACTAAAGCCTACTGGAATCTCTTTACTGAAGCCTACTGAAGCCTACTGGAATCACTCTACTGAAGCCTACTAAAGTCTACTGGAATATCTTTACTGAAGCCTACTAAAACCTACTGGAATCTCTTTACTGAAGCCTACTAAAGTCTACTGGAATCTCTTTACTGAAGCCTACTGAAGCCTACTGGAATCTATTTATTGAAGCCTACTAAAGCCTACTGGAATATCTTTACTGAAGCCTACTAAAACCTACTGGAATCTCTTTACTGAAGCCTACTAAAGCCTACTGGAATATCTTTACTGAAGTCTACTGAAGCCTACTGGAATCTCTTTACTGAAGCCTACTAAAGTCTACTGGAATCTCTTTACTGAAGCCTACTAAAACCTACTGGAATCTCTTTACTGAAGCCTACTAAAGACTACTGGAATCTCTTTACTGAAGCCTACTGAAGCCTACTGGAATCTCTTTACTGAAGCCTACTAAAGCCTACTGGAATCTCTTTACTGAAGCCTACTAAAATCTACTGAAGCCTACCAAAGCCTACTGGAATCTCTTTACTGAAGCCTACTGAAGCCTACTAAAGCCTACTGGAATCTCTTTACTGAAGCCTAATAAAGCCTACTGAATCCGACTGAAGGCCACTGGAATCTCTTTACTGAAGCCTACTGGAATATCCTTACTGAAGCCTAATAAAGGCTACTGGAATCTCTTTACTGAAGCCTACTGAAGCCTAGTAAAGCCTACTGGAATATCCTTACTGAAGCCTAATAAAGGCTACTGGAATCTCTTTACTGAAGCCTACTAAAGCCTTCTGAAGTCTACCGAAGCCTACTGGAATCTCTTTACTGAAGCCTAGTAAAGCCTACTGGAATCTCTTTACTAAAGCCTACTGAAGCCTCCTGGAATCTCTTTATTGAAGCCTACTAAAGTCTACTGGAATCTCTTTACTGAAGCCTACTAAAGCCTACTGGAATCTCTTTACTGAAGCCTACTGAAGCCTACTGGAATCTCTTTACTGAAGCCTACTGACGCCTACTGGAATCTCTTTACTGAAGCCTACTAAAGCCTACTGAAGCCTACTGGAATCTCTTTACTGAAGCCTACTAAAGCCTACTGGAATCTCTTTATTGAAGCCTACTAAAGCCTACTGGAATCTCTTTACTGAAGCCTACTAAGGCCTACTGGAATCTCTTTACTGAAGCCTACTAAAGCCTACTGTAATCTATTTACTGAAGCCTACTAAAGTCTACTGGAATCTATTTACTGAAGACTACTAAAGCCTGCTGGAATCTCTTTACTGAAGCCTACTAAAGCCTACTGGAATCTCTTTACTGAAGCCTACTAAAGCCTATTGGAATCTCTTTACTGAAGCCTACTGAAGCCTACTGGAATCTCTTTACTGAAGCCTACTAAAACCTACTGGAATCTCTTTACTGAAGCCTACTGAAGCCTACTGGAATCTCTTTACTGAAGCCTACTAAAACCTACTGGAATCTCTTTACTGAAGCCTACTGAAATCTCTTTACTGAAGCCTACTAAAACCTACTTGAATGTGAGACAGACTGAAGGTAAGGATATGATTATAGCAAAATGCATTTATAACAGGATGATGTATAATATACATTATCATTTAAATTCATACATTATGCAAAAGAATGACAACAATGGCTATAAATTATCACATAGAGCTCGCCCTTTCTCGGTCTCACAATATTGTATGTCTCCCTGTCATATTGGCCCCATATTGTTTAGATAATGGCACATTTGGGCCCCATGTTTCTCATCTTTCCCATTGGGGACATCCAGTTCCACTTTACTATTCATCCACAAATCAATGTATTGTTTGTTTGCTTGATGGGTAAACCTCGAAGGCCCAATTTGCAGGCGGAGTAATTCAATTGTGTCAATTGTTTATCATCGCCGCCTCTTCCTTCTCCAATTGGCTCGGCTTTCATCAAGGTGCTGGAGACTACTGCAGCATCCTCCACATTGTTCATTTTCAATTAAAATGCTTTCTTCGCTAATTCAAAGCTTATCTCCGTAACTTCGGGTAAACATAGCCATAGTGCTTATGGAGGTGGAATGAGCTTAGATAACGATTCAACTACAAATGTCAAAATTATGCATTATCTCTGTCACTCCATAAAGAAAGATGCTCCTCTTCTGTTTGGAATAATGATGTGTTCTTTCACCAGTTCCATTTGAAACATAATTGGGAGATTGTTTGTATTCGGGACAATGTGTGGTCACATAGAAATGTGATTCGTTCTAACCTCAAACAGACACTGGACCGAGAACATAGTAATTAAAATGAATCAAAGGTTTTGGCCTTTTTTAATTGAAACAGTATTGTTTGGTGGCACAATGTTGTGTTTATGACGTTTATTTTTTGTTACCTGGTCAACCTTATGAACTATTCACATCCCACAGGTCCCTGCAAAGGAACCGACTCCGGATATTGAACGGCGACATATTCTATAAGTACCAGAGTCTTCAGAAACTGTAAGTTGTGAATTGATTTTAAAAAATGTATTCAGGCAAGAGAAGTCACTTGGTTGAGTTGTAGTCTGCTAGTAAAGCATTCGTCGTTCAGAAAAAAAGATTGTTAGCACTTCAAAATCAGGCACTGATAGACCAACCTGTCAAGTCCACTGTGACAGACATGGACATCATTCGACGCATTGTTCGTCCCCTTTTGATGCTTCTGGTGGCCAAAACAAGCTTACAATGGATGTTTTATCAAGACTCACCTTTGGATGATGGTTGTGAGGAAAGCGGGCTTTTTCACGATTGTTCAGCACATCATTCAGTCTATCTTGTTGTGCCTGAAACATATTGGCAGCATGGAAGTAGTAGCGCGATGAGGAGACTAAATATGTGCCTCATTGACTGCCAAGAACTATCTATCGAATAAGTCAGCTATGTAGTATTGTTTGGGTAATCTTTCATTCAAGCATTGCTTGCAATTTTCGTCTTCTTCTAAAGAACTGTTATCAAACCAAATATCATAAAAGTATGTACCAATTGGTATTTTTATTTTGTTATTCTACAGGGAGCCGTTTATATTTAGGTCTTTATGTATAAAATAACAAGACAGTTGATGCTATGGTTCAACTGTAAGTTCTATTGAAAAACCCTTAATTTGATGAAATCTGCTGTCAGCTGCTTATAAAACCATGCCAAAATCCTCATCTCGCTTGCCAAAAAGATTCCTCAACACTGTAAACATTGCCTGTCTGTTCTATTTAGCAGTATTGCAAGCTAAATTGGAACCGCTTTATAAGACACCTGATATAAAATACCATTTTGCGCGGGTTGATCACTCAGTGATCTAAATTTCCTCTGACATGCAGTTCATGTTATAAATGTGAGGCTTCTGTCCTTATTGTAACTTGTTGTAACTTGTTGTAACATGTTATAACTTGTTATAACTTGTTGTAACTTGTTAGCCATTGTGGAAGTTGTTCTCCTCAACACACAAATTGTATGAATGTTTGTAACATACTTCTTCTGACATACTACTTTTCAGATATCTACAACATAACAGAATCCGAGCTGTGAGCCCTAATGCATTCAGAGGACTGTACAATCTAACAAGACTGTAAGTTCATTATATTCATCCATCCGCGCACTTGACAGTGTTATATTGAACTTTGATCAAACATCTAAGTCCTTCATAATGAATGTTGTTGATTTAAGTTTTCCTTATCAAAGTTGCTTATGTTTGAAATGAAGGGTAAGTAATTCATATCAATTGTTTCATTGAACCGTGCGTATTTAAAATCAGTATTTTCTGCCTCAGATATTTAAGCTACAACAAGATATCCATCCTGATGCCTGGGGTGTTCCAAGATCTACACAAACTGGAGTGGTTGTAGGTTTTCCTTACTGGCACATTCTGTATATCCTGTGTGCCTATATAGACATACTGCTAACATAAATGGAACAAAGACATCATATTTTTAGACAGCCTTCAGAACTCTTTCACAAAGCTTGTATCGCTGCAGTTTCCTTTGAACCAATGTTGAGCCAAATACTTCAGTTAATAAAAGAGCTGAAAATAAACTCTACCCTCTGGTTGTAGGATCCTTGAAAACAACAGTATCCATCAGATATCCCACACCACCTTTTCAGGCTTGCGCTCCTTGGTACTCCTGTGAGTTTCATTTCTACCTTTACTTTCTTGAGTTGGGCTTGTTTTGCGTTTACCGTCTAAGAAGTTATTTCATATGCACTTTATTGAAGTGCCCCAGTATTTTTAAGGGACGATTTGATATGCTTACGTATATTGGCGGAGTGTTGTTTTCTTTGATCGGCACAAAAATCAGACCGCTCTTGTTTTGTTGTTTTTGTTCGCAGGGTTTTGTTGAACAACGCTCTGACAAAGCTAGATGACATCTGCCTGGAAATGCCAAGACTAAACTGGCTGTACGTTTGGAAGTCAGCAAATCAAAGAGCTTTGTTATCGGCATGATATGACTTTTAAATATGTTTTTGTGCACTTGTGTGTCTCCAGGGACATGGAGGGGAATCAAATCGAAAGTGTTGGAAATGTAACATTCTGGTCGTGCAACATGATGACTGTGCTGTAAGTGTGACTTAATACGTTTCAATCTTCAGAATAGATTATGTTTTCCCCATCTGTGTCCTTGGCTTTCTCAGCAGGCTATAACCCATTAGAATCCCAAATATCAACAGCAATTTGTTTCCACAAGGGGTTCTAAATATTAGACCCAAAAACAACACTCTTGTTTAATTGCTTTTAGAACCAACATAGAAGATGAGGGGAATAAAGTGAGAAAATTGCTTTCTCTGTTTTATAATTCTTGTTTTGACTGTCTTTCTTCAACTCTTTCTAGTGTCCTACAGAGTAACAGAATCAGTCACATACATGAACAGGCTTTTTCATTTCTACAAAAACTTGGGGAATTGTAAGTTATGTTTTGTTTGCCTCAGACATGAAATTGCATGACATCTTCCTTTATCACCCAGACACACAGTGGTGCTGCACATCTTCATCTATTCCACTGACTTTTTGAAGAATTTAGATAATACCATATTATCAGTATAGACTGCACTATAAATATACAGTGCAGTACTAGGATGAAATTCATTGCAACCCAAAATGAGCCCGAATAGGAAAACAACATCTTCCCAGGCCAAGAAGATGTTCATTATGATTTATATTTTATAAGTTTTGGTTAATCCTAGCATTTATCCTAACATGCTTTTCCACTGGTTTCCGGATTTGCAGAACAGTGGGGAGTCTTGGAGTGTCTCCAATATACGCCTAAACATAACCATGTTAGTCATGGTGAACACAAAGATGTGGTGCATCTAGCTTAACACGATGCTTATCAAGTAGGCTAATGGATTCCAGGAATGTATCATTAAAGTGAATAGGAACACAGCATGCATGCATGATTAGGTGGTCATGTAAGCCATGTAAACCTTATGTAAGTTTCATATGTTTGTTTCCAATAAATAGCTTTGTCTTCACAGAGATCTGTCCAGCAACAGACTCCTGGCAATCCCTCCCAATCTCTTTGTTCATCTGGGAGATTTACTGCAGCTGTGAGTCAGATCCACACTCGAATCTATGCACAAATGTTCTTTGAATATTTTATATGCTTTTCTTGCACTAACGTTGAAAGACATACACATAGGAATTATAATACAGCTATGGTGCTATAGTTCTTGTTGAATATTATGTCAAATAATGTATGCTTTTACAGGAACATCTCGTATAACCCTATCGTGGATCTGCAAGTTGACCACTTTGATAACTTGCATAAATTGAAATCATTGTAAGTAGCCTGTATGTTTTTCACTGCTCACTTTGTGAATGAATGCTACACTTGAGAGGGGAAAGCATTAGTAGTAATACCATGTTTAGAAAAAAAATCTAGTTTTGGTAAATATGCAAGGGGCCATTTTAAATGAAATCTACATAATCCTTTTTTTATAACAATTTTGCAATCACAAGCATATAATAAAGGGAATGTGTGTAGAGGTAGTACATTCTCTCTCTACATCCCATTATGTGGCCCTTTCAGACTAACTAGAAATCCATGATCTATTTAACTTATTCCAATTCCATATACTGTATAATCATAGATTGCATCATCTCCTGATGATGCACTTTTCCAATTTGCATCCTATCATACAAGAGAATTATGTGGCACATAACATGTAATTATTGTATTATGTGTTCAATGTATTATCCTATTGGAACAGAGTGCACTTACTGGCCCACACATTGAGAATTCCCTCATTCACACATATCAAGAAAGAAAACAAATAGCATTTTAGGTCATACATCAAAGCTTTTCATCAAAAGCACTTTGTGAAAGACCAACAATTTTGTGGAAAGAACATTGCAAAGAGGGCCTCTGAAATTCAAATATTTTGTTTTGTTTGTTTTTCTATGTAAGCTCCTAAGGGGAACAACTTTTGTTTGTGTTTTTTAGGAGCATAGAGGGAATCGAGATTGGAAACATACAAAGAAGGATGTTTGAACCACTCAAACACTTGACCCACATGTGAGTACTTTGTTCATTTTGTTTCATCATAAAAATTCGGGAAATGTATTTGAAGATGAATCCCAAATTAAACTTTGAACAAAATCCTTTGCACTTTTTTATTGACTGATTTGAGATTAATGTTGTCGTAAGTTATTTAAAAAGCATTTGTACCTCTTTCTTTCTGGAAGAAAATACAAAATACTTACTTTCCCATACACACTTTCTATTGCAAACAATTCTTAGTCAATCTGGCCCCTTATCTAAAGGTTGAATGTCAACTCCCAACTGTGTGATCCCAAGCTGTGCATTAAATCACATACAGTGCCTCCAGAAAGTATTCACACCCCTTGACTTTCCACATTTTGTTGTTACAGCCTTAATTTTAAATTCATTAAATGTGTCACTGCCTACACACAATACCCCATAATATCAAAGTGGAATTATATTTTTCATTTTTTTTATGAAAAGCTGAAATGTCTTGAGTCAATAAGTATTCAACCCCTTAGTTATGTCAAGCATAAATAAGTTCAGGAGTAGAAATGTGCTTAACAAGTCACAATAAGTTTCATGGACTTTACTCTGTGAGCAATAATAGTGTTTAACATGGTTTTTGAATGACTACCTAATCTCTGTACCCCACACATACAATTATCTGTAAAGTCCCTCAGTCGAGCAGTGAATTTCAAAAACAGATTCAACCACAAAAACCAGGGAGGTTTTCCAATGCCTCGTAAAGAAGGGCACCTATTGGTAGGGCACCCTCCGGCACTCTGATTCACCGGTCTACTTATCCACCGGTCTGAGCGCACCACCTCGGCAACACCGGAATGGAAACCCAACGCACCCTAATCACCTCCAGCGCACCTGCACCTCATCATCTCATCACCACCCCTATATAGCCCTGGACTGTTCAGTGTTGTGTTGTGTGTGATTGTTAGTGTCATGTCGTGTACTCACTCTTTGTTGTTCTCTTGCTCAGTGTTAAGTAAACCTTTACATTGTTGATTCCTGCGTCTGCGTTCTACCTCTTCGTATCCTCAGTACTCATCACAGAATCACACACCTCACGAAGATGGATGCAGTAGGTAATCCTCCAAACGCTGCATAAACTGACCATCGCGCCGGTTCCACCTCAGGGAGTGACGAGTGCACCTAGTCCACCTCCTCCCGTGCTATCACCAACGTCTGAGGGACCCCCTCACCCTGCCAGAGCGCTATGACGGGAAAACAGCGAAATGTAGAGGCTTCCTGCTACAGGTTTCACTGTATCTGACGCGTCAGCGTGGGTCATCTCCATCGGACCAAGCCAGGATAGCGCTGGTGATTTCGCTACTGGGCCACGGCAGTCTGGGAAGGAGGTGAGGCCGTGGGGCTTCCCTACTCCACCTTCCTCGATCGGTTCAGGGCGGTGTTCGATCATCCCACGGAGGGAAAGGACGGGGGTGAGCGTCTCCTCCGGCTACAACAGGGAGAGGAGGCCGCGTTCGAGTACGCTCTGAGCTTTTTCACAGTGGCGGCGTCTTCCGGCTGGAATGAGCACGCTCTGCGCACGGCCTTCAGGAGAGGCTTACAGGCGGACATCACGACGGATCTCGCATGTCGGGACGACGAGATGGACCTTGATACCCTCATCGCCACGTCCATTCGTCTTGACGACATGTTGAGAGACCGACGGCGTTCCCAACACCACCCGGAACCTCGACGCTCACCCCATCTGAGCTATGGAAGCCGCCCTGCCTCCGAGTCCACACCCATGGATGTGGGCAGCACCCCCTACACAACCACGGACCACAGATCTCCTGGCGGCTCCCTATCTAGGCGGTATGACTCCCGTTGCCGCTCCGTGAGTGTTCCGTCATCACCTGTCACCAAACCATTGTTTTTAGTTCCCCTAACGGTGAATGGTTCTTCCTTCTCTTCGCTTTCCACGGCAATGATAGATTCCGGATCAGCTGGGAACCTTATTGATAGGGAGCTGGTCTCTGAATGGGGGTTGCCCACCGTGCCACTGCCTTTTCCGTTACACGTCACCTCGCTGGACAATAAACCACTTGGATCAGGCACCATTACGCACGTCACTCTCCCCACACCATCACCATTCTCACACTACCGGAGCACCACGAGGAGCTGTCCTTCCACATCGTCACGTCACCCCTTCACGGGATCATCTTGGGATTGCCCTGGCTCAGACTACACAACCCAACCATCAATTGGATCACCAAGAGGATCACAGCCTGGTCCCCCTCATGCCAGAGGACCTGCCTGCTGGTGGTTTGTTGTTCCACATCAGTGGAGAGTCCGGGGTCTGCCCTCCAGTCCAACATTCCACGTGAGTACCCAGATCTCTCTGATGTCTTCTCTGCCTCCAAGGCTAAGTGTCTCCCTACTCACATGGCCTGGGACTGCGCCATTGACCTGCTGGAGGGACAACACCCCCTGAAGAGTCACATTTACTCCCTTTCCATAGCGGAGACTGAGGTCATGGAGAAGTATGTGGCAGAGACCCTGAAACAGGGTATGTGCTCCATATTTTCACTGGCTGGAGGGCCAGCATCCATTCCGGATTCTCACTGACCACCGGAATTTGGAGCACATACGGGCAGCGAAACGGATGAACTCTCGTCAAGCCAGATGGGCCCAATTTCTTACTCGCTTTCAGTTTATTCTGTCCTACCACCCAGGATCCCAGAATGTGAAAGCCGACACACTCTCCAGGATGCACCATACCGGATCTGGGGGGTCCTATCCTGCCTCCGTCTCTCATTGTGGCACCTGTCATTTGGGATGTGGACGAAGACATCCGCCTTGCGGCTCAGGAGGACCCAGCGCCTACCAGGATCCGTGACCGCCTGCTGATCTGGGCGCACACCACCCTTACGGCAGGGCACTCCAGTATGACGCGCATCCTACATTCTCTCTCACAAAAATACTGGTGGCCCACCTTGGCTACTGATGTCTCCCGCTATATCAACTCCTGTTCCATGTGTGCCCAAACAAAGACACCTCGGAACGCCCCGGCAGGCAAACTAGTTCCTCTCCCAGTGCCTCAGCGACCTTGGTCACACCTGTCCATAGACTTTGTCACCGACCTCCCACGTTCTGATGGCTTTACCACAGTCCTGGTAGTCGTAGATCGGTTCTCCAAATCATGCCGTTTTTTGCCACTAACCCAACGCACCCTAATAACCAACAGCGCACCTGCACCTCATCATCTCATCACCACCCCTATATAGCCCTGGACTGTTCAGTGTTGTGTTGTGTGTGATTGTTAGTGTCATGTCATGTACTCGCTCGTTGTTGTTCTCTTGCTCAGTGTTAAGTAAACCTTTGCATTGTTGATTCCTGCGTCTGCGTCCTACCTCTTCGTATCCTCAGTGCTTTTTTTTTCTGTCTTCCCTTGTGATTTTACCCACACACCGCTACTGATGGCAAAGCAATTAACTTTTGTCCTGAATACAAAGTGTTAGCCTATGTTTGGGGCAAATACAATACAACACATTACTGAGTACCACTCTCCATATTTTCAAGTATAGTGGTGGTTGCATCATATTATGGCAGTGGAGGCTCCTCAGAGGAGGAAGGGGAGGACCATCCTCCTCAGTGAATTTCATAAAATAAAAATAGTTAAACATTTCAAATGTTATTCTTTTTAGATAAAACTATACTAAATATAATAACAAGTCACCAAATAACTGTTTAAAACACACTATTTTGCAAAGGTCTACAGTAGCCTCAACAGCACTCTGTAGGGTAGCACCATGGTGTAGCCAGAGGACAGCTAGCTTCCGTCCTCCTCTGGGTACATTGACTTCAATACAAAACCTAGGAGGCTCATGGTTCTCACCCCCTTCCATAGACTTACACAGTAATTATGACAACTTCCGGAGGACGTCCTCCAGCCTATCAGAGCTCTTGCAGCATGAACTGATATGTTGTCCACCCAATCAAAGGATCAGAGAATGAATCTAGTACTGAAAGCATAAGCTACAGCTAGTTAGCACTGCAGTGTATAAAAAGTGGTGAGTCGTTGACTCAAAGAGAGAGAAAGACAATAGTTGAACCGTTTTTAACAAATTAATTTTTCCTAAATGAAGGAGAAGCAAGAGAGAAATAGAGAGAGAGAGAGATTTTGACATTTTTTTTCTCTTTCATTTTCACTTACTTAGCTAGCAAATGAGGCTAGCTAGTTTAGCCTACTGAAACACCCTGCTCAAACAGAGGGATGCTATGTTAGCTAGCTGGCTATGACTTTCCAACACAACACTGGAACTCTTCCAAGTCAAGGTAACGTTAAGCTTTTGGTATTACTAATTTATTGCCACCGGGGCCGCCGGTGTAACTGCTTACTGACTGTACATTAACGTTACTGCATGATTGTAGCGGGTTTACTAACGCGTAAGTTCTATTAACTATGATGACTATGACGTTACTTTAGCTAATATGGTGACAACGATGTAGGCTGTTTGTAGAGGTTTAGCTTGGAAAGTTTTTTGGGCATGGTCACATACAGCTGATTTGTTGTGCATTGAAGTCCACAAGCGAATGGAAGAGAAGGAATACAGCGTGGCTGTTATGAGAGTGAACTCTGTTTACGCGTGATCAGGGGAGTATTCATTCCGCCGATTCTAATGAAAATGGAACAAAACGGGGATAAACATACCTGAATTTGTCCAATAGAAACTATTGTCTGCAACTGTTGGACTAATAATTACATTATTGTTTGTGTTGTTGGCTAGCTCCTCTGAACAACACTCTCCTGACGAGAGAGCACATTTTCTATGCCAGGCGAAATCACGCCTCATTAGCTATGGATGTATCCAAATAAATGTCACTAGAAAACAGCTAAAGCAAATGCAGCTACTGTTGTTATTCTGGCTGCACTGTTTGATGTGACTGCAAGTTAGCCATAGTTGGCTAGCTAGCAAGCAAGGGATAAGAACGTTGCCAGCCAGTATGGCAATGGAACATTTAGAATGCACATCAAATTTGTCTCTCGACCTGTGTGCACATACGTTGTAAACTTTCATTCATAGGCTAGGTTGTAGCAACTTAATGATGGGTATAGGTAAAATTGGAGTATCATGTAGTAGCCTAAACATATCGCTGTTACATTGAACTGGATGAATGGAATATGAATGAGAGTCATCCAATATGCTGTAATAGAAATAAGGCCATGCTCCTGAAAAAATAATCGTCCTCCCTCATCTTAAATGACACTGACCACCACTGTATTATGGGTATGCTTGTAATCGTTAAGGACTGGGGAGTTTTTCAGGATAAAAAAATTAATGGAATGGAGCTAAGCATAGGCAAAATCCTGAAGGAAAACTTGGTTCAGTCTGCTTTCCACCAGACACTGTGAGATGAATTCACCTTTCAGCAGGACAATAGCCTAAAACACAAGGCCTAATCTACACTGGAATTGCTTACCAAGAAGACAGTGAATGTTCCTGAGTGGCCGAGTTACAGTTTTGACTTAAATCTGCTTGAAAATCGATGGCAAGACGTGAAAATGGTTATCTAGCAATGATCAACAACCAATTTGACAGAACTTGAAGAATTTTGAACAAAATAATAGGCAAATGTTGCACAATCCAGGTGTGGAAAGCTCTTAGAGACTTAACCAGAAAGACTCACAGCTGTAATCGCTGCCAAAGATGTTTCTAACATGTATTGACTCAGGTGGTCTAATACTTATCTAATCAAGATATATTAGTGTTTTATTTTTCATATTTTTATTTTTTTTACAAACGTTAGAATTTTTCTTCCACTTTGACATTACAGAGCATTTTGTGTAGATTGTTGACAGAAAATTTAAATTCAATAAATTTTAATCCCACTTTGTAACACATCAAAATGTGGAAAAAGTCAAGGGGTGTGAATACTTTCTGAAGGCACTGTGTATACTTGTGAGTAAAGTAATCCAAAACACAAAACACAGGTCCATGCTGAGATTCACTGAAAACCAAATACTTGTCCTCCCGCTTTGTATCACATACTGTTTTGGCCAGCTTCTGTGCAACCTTTGGATGTGCACTTTCCCCTATCCTGATAGGGGCCCTGAAACCATCCCTAACTAGGCATGTGTAGATCACAAAGGACATGCTATAGATGTAGGATCTTAATTTGATCACCTGCAATGCAGGACATTTAAAACATGTAGTGTATCTGAGGTTTAAAAAGGCTTCTGAAGTTTATAATTTCCACTTTGAAATTTCAGACTTGATTTTCCATTATGAAAAATGTATAAATCCCTACAAAAATATCCATTAATTGTAATCCACATAATAATTCACATTTCCTGTTGCTGCAGGATAATTTTTCTGCTGTAGGAAACTGGCTCAAATTAAGATTCTACATGTGTAGTTGTAAGTAATGTGGCAGAAATGCCACCTAGCCTATTTGAGCTCAACGTAGAGATAACTCCCATGTTGCTTATATCTGTCCATTTATTAAAGATCATGAACTGCCTAGAGGCTAGAGACTAGGGGCTAGAGGCTAGGGGCTAGAGGTTAGGGACTAGAGGCTAGGGACTAGAGGCTAGGGGCTAGAGACTAGGGGCTAGGGGCTAGAGGCTAGGGACTAGAGACTAGGGACTAGAGGCTAGGGGCTAGAGGCTAGGGGCTAGAGGTTAGGGACTAGAGGTTAGGGGCTAGAGGCTAGGGGCTAGAGTTTAGGGGCTAGGGGCTAGAGGCTAGGGGCTAGAGGCTAGGGGCTAGAGGTTAGGGACTAGAGGCTAGGGGCTAGAGGTTAGGGACTAGAGACTAGGGACTAGAGGCTAGGGGCTAGAGGCTAGGGGCTAGAGGTTAGGGACTAGAGGTTAGGGGCTAGAGGCTAGGGGCTAGAGGTTAGGCGCTAGGGGCTAGAGGCTAGGGGCTATAGGCTAGGGGCTAGAGGTTAGGGACTAGAGGCTAGGGGCTAGAGGTTAGGGACTAGAGGCTAGAGGCTAGGGGCTAGAGGCTAGGGGCTAGAGGTTAGGGACTAGATGTTAGGGGCTAGAGGCTAGGGGCTAGAGGCTAGAGACTAGGGGCTAGAGGCTAGGGGCTATTGGCTAGGGGCTAGAGGTTAGGGACTAGAGGCTAGGGGCTAGAGGCTAGGGGCTAGAGACTAGGGGCTAGAGGCTAGGGGCTAGAGGCTAGGGGCTAGAGGTTAGGGACTAGAGGCTAGGGGCTAGAGGCTAGGGGCTAGAGGCTAGGGGCTAGAGACTAGGGGCTAGAGGCTAGGGGCTAGGGATTGTTTTTGGACAGAGTCTCCCTCTTTCATCCTATTAATTGATTTCTCTCCTCTTATGTTTAGTTACTTTAAGAAGTTCCAGTACTGCGGGTACGCCCCTCATGTGCGCAGCTGCAAGCCCAACACGGACGGTATCTCCTCCTTCGAGGACCTCCTGGCCAACATCGTCCTGAGGGTCTTCGTCTGGGTGGTGTCAGCCACCACGTGCTTCGGCAACATCTTCGTCATCTGCATGCGCTCCTACATCCGATCGGAAAACAAGCTCCATGCCATGTGTATAATCTCCTTGTGTTGTAAGAAACAGCTTTCAGATCAATCAACTCAGGCCCCCATTCAATTGATTTCAGATAAAGGAAAACCGCACTGCAGCTTCATTCAGAATGTTTACTCTGTATCATAAGGGAAGGTGAGGTTTCAGCTTCATTCAGAATGTTTACTCTGTATCGTAAGGGAAGGTTTGAGCTTCATTCAAAATGTTTACTTTGTATCGTAAGAGAAGGTTTGAGCTTCATTCAGAATGTTTACTCTGTATCATAAGGGAAGGTGGGGTTTCAGCTTCATTCAGAATGTTTACTCTGTATCATAAGGGAAGGTGAGGTTTCGCTCCAATTTCCAATGACAATGTCCAAGAGAGGGACAACTTCCGGGGTGTGTCGATTTAAACGTGGTGAACATCACAGATTCTTAGTGAACCCTCAGAGCAGGTTTCCTTGATCCGCAATCGATTGAATTGGGGTCTTTAGCTTTAATATGCAGGTTTATATATTTATTGAACTGTCGACAATCGCAGTGACCACCACTGAACCATTAGTACATAGTATGTTAATGTTGTACTCCCCTAGGAGTCAGAGGGAGTCTACATTACATGGCTACATTACATGTCTTTATGCCTTTGCTACAAGCCAGGCCCACATTTTTGCTCAATTAAACTAGCTTTGTCACAGATACGGTGATGCAGGGAATGAGAGACATATTAATGGCTTAGTCCCTTGGAAGTCTGTGGGATAGCTATATTACCTGACTTTTCCCTGTCTCTGTGCCCTGCACTGTAAGACACACATTTCTGTTCAATTTAACTAAGCTTTGATACAGTATGCAAGGCTTGAGATAGACAGTATATGTTTAGGACCTATCCCTGTGAAGATCAGAATGGATTTGGCAGTCCCCCCACCATGCTTCACACTGTAATGTGTCAGATGAAAAATGCTTTTTGATATGCACATTTGGTACCTTTCCATATCAAAAGAAGTGCAATGACATGGTCTAGCGCTATACTATACAATGAGTCACTGAATTTTGTAATAGACAGAGCCTATTGTAATTTACTGAGGGGAAATGTGAGCGGTAAATATGTTGTCTGTTTTGGCATCACCGTGACCAAAGTCCAACACCAGCCAGATAAATTCATCTTGGAGCAAAATGTCTGATGTATTTAATTTACGTCTGAAATTTCAGTTTGATTTAAATTTCAGTTTGATTTTCTTCAACAAATATTTCATCTCTATGTTAATGAATGGCTTACTGAAAAAGGGGACATCTCAGCAGAGTCAAATAGACTTCAAAGTTTGGCTAAAGCTTACTTGCAAATATATGGAGGCGTAAGATAAAGTTTATATTACCAGAAAAGTTTGTCATTGCTGATAATAACATATCAGTTTGTACATGACACTGCTATTAACCCTGAACAGATTCACTCTGAAATCAATTTGTCCATCAAATTCATGTCTTGAAGTTGAGATGTGCCTATATTCCACTTGTAGATGCTCTGAAGGCATACTGTAGCTCAGCTGGTAGAGCACGGCGCTTGTAACGCCAAGGTAGTGGGTTCGATCCCCGGGACCACCCATACACAAAAATGTATGCACGCATGACTGTAAGTCGCTTTGGATAAAAGCGTCTGCTAAATGGCTTATTATTATTATTACTACTGTGATTAAAAACTTGGCCCATTAAATTACAGAAGTTTGCATTGATCTAACTCTACAGTGACTCTTTTCTGCACTTTATGACTCCCAAATGACAGTAGAATTGATTGACTATGGAGTGAGATGTCCCTTTAACCAAGGAGATAGATTGAATAGTAGTGCACGCTAACCAAACTACGATGTTTGAGATCTGTTTCACTGTAAAAAGTCCAGCAGATAGTATCAATCTGTACACCGAGTTCAATTGGATCATAGTAATTACTGTTGCAACCTACTTCCACCACCCAGGTGCCGATGGCCTGATGGGCGTCTACCTCTTCATGATCGGCGCCTACGACCTCAAGTTCCGCGGCGAGTACAACCGCCACGCCCAGGCCTGGATGGACAGCGAGCAGTGTCAGGTGATCGGCTCCCTCGCCATGCTCTCCACTGAGGTCTCCGTCCTGCTGCTCACCTACCTTACCCTGGAGAAGTACATCTGTATCGTCTACCCCTTCCGGTATCTAACCCCTGGCCGCCGGCGCACCGTCTCCATCCTCCTCAGCATCTGGTTCATTGGCTTCGTCATCGCCTTCCTCCCACTGGTCTTCAAAGGATTGTTCCGGAACTTCTATGGTACCAACGGCGTGTGTTTTCCGTTACACTCGGAGCAGCCCGAGACGACGGGGACGCAGGTGTACTCCATCGTCATTTTCCTAGGTGGGTGTCTTATCTAACTTAATGTCACTGTCAAGGTCAAATTTTAAATGTCATTCTGAAATGAGTATTGTCTATTTCGAATTTCAGTCTGAAATGACAATTGTTCCAATGTCACTCTGACATGAGCATTGTTCCAATGTCACTCTGACATGGCCTATTTCTATATATTTCCAAGTGATGCTTATTAGATGTAGCTTCCATTTTAAAGCCCTAATCATGAGGCTCACTTGTTTGGCCAGAGCTTAAAGAGGCATGCCTGTAGCCAGAGGGTTGCTGCCTGGTTCAAATCCCAAGTCTGGTAAATGAACTGGCATCAAGAAGGTTGCTGTTGTCAGAATTCCAAATACCATGTTTACTTCCATTGTTCCCTTGAGCGAATTGCTCCAGGGTTGCTACACTGTGGGCGGTACTGTTCCGCTTTCAGCTTCTCAATGAGGGGTACATACACTCAGGTGGTTGAGAACAGAAGAGACATTACCATAATTGCTTAATGTTTCTATATAAGTGCTTTTCTATAATGTATCTCGTTGTCCGTTACAAAGGCAGTACCACATTGGGCCCCTAAAACAAATGCATTGATTCTGGCTCATGAAAGTTGCCACATTGGCCTTTGTCCCATGTGTGTCAAACTGTGATAATTGTTTGAATTGTTCTGAAAGTTAAAGTATTTTAAAAAAAATTACTTTGTATGAGTACAAGGAGTTCAGAGGAGCTCACAATTAATGTAATTTCCTCAACAGGCCTGAACCTGGTTGCGTTCCTCATCATCGTATTGTCCTACGGGAGTATGTTCTACAACATCCAGAGGACAGGGACACAGACGACTAAATATAGTAACCATATCAAAAAGGAGGTGACCATAGCCAAGAGGTTCTTTTCCATCGTCATCACAGACTCTCTTTGCTGGATACCCATCTTTGTCCTCAAGATTCTATCACTGTTGCAGGTGGAGATTCCAGGTAGGAGTTTCAGTACTGTCATAATCTCTGACTACTTTTATAATTTCAAACATTTCATTTGGAAACCCTAACATTGCATCAAACAGACAAGGTCAATTTGTAGGCTATAAAACGTACAATATGTAGGCTACTATGCAGTGCCATCTTACATCAAATATAAGTATTTCAATCAGTCTCTTTTACAGATATTAAACTTGCATGAAAGTGAGCAACTCTCCATTTGGGCTGATCTGTGACCCGCTAGCACCTCCCCAGGTCAGAGGGGAATAAGGCAACCTCAGAGTTACACACAAGGATACTTTATTGACACACACAGGAATGAAATGGACATAGAAAGGTAGTGGTTCTGTAACAGGAGAAACAGAGGCAATGAATATACACATACCAAATTAACACACCAGGGCAAGAATGCACAGATACCAAATCTTATAGAATAAAGCAGTAATAAATGACAAAGGACTGTATAGAAATATAAGCTGATATGCTGCTTAACAACTAGCAGTAATATACACAAATACACAACTAACTTTAAACACGCACGCCATCCCACATGTCCAGAGATATGCCACATGTCCAGAGATATGCCACATGTCCAGAGATATGAATGAGTCCAGTTGTTGTTGTGCAGGACAGAGATGAGCTTGCTGCCTTCTCTGTGACGTCTTGAAGGAGACTGACAAGTGTGTGACTGGAGAGTCAGAAAGAGGGGCAGATGTCTGGCCCCCTAGCAACCACCCTACCGACTGCCCTGTCAACCAATCAGTGGCCAGGGCCCTAGGTGTGAAAGGACAGTTTATGACATTATAACCCATAGCCTAGTCTGCTAGGTTCCAGTGGGGGAGGGGTGCCTACTTCAAAGGTTAGAAAGTTTGTATTTGTGTCTCTGAGAGGACTGTGAGATGGTGTGCTAAGAGTCTCCAGCAGGGAATTTGTAACATTGTATCATTCAGATTAGTTCCATAATGAATCCTATTTTCCGGTTGTAAATTGAATAGCAAACTTCCAGACTGATAGGTACTCTAAATGTAAATGTGTGGTTGTACTCGTAGCATGTTTACAAATGGACCAGCATCACAGAACATCCTCCATCCATCATTGTCTCTTCTCTTTCACCCCGCCAACCCACCACACCTCACCCTACTCCCCATGCATGTACTGTATACAGGAATAGAACTTAAGGGTTTTGAGTACATTTACATTTACATTTTAGTCATTTAGCAGACGCTCTTATCCAGAGCGACTTACAGGAGCAATTAGGGTTAAGTGCCTTGCTCAAGGGCACATTTACGTCATTTAGCAGACGCTCTTATCCAGAGCCAGCCTGGCTTGTAGAACATGATTTCAACTAGCATGGGTAACTTTCAGGTAAAAAATGTGTGCCTTGTGAAATTTGCCCAGACTGGCTAGTTTAGTTTGGCACATTTTCTACCATCCGTGACTGAATGTAGACCCTATGTGTATGTCTACTGAGGAAAATGGGATTGCAGAATACGCATTTCCATTGCTCATGTATTAAATGGATAATAATGTAATCTTCTTCTTCCCGAATAGGAACCATCAGCTCCTGGGTGGTGATCTTCATCCTGCCCATCAACAGTGCCCTCAACCCCATCCTGTACACCCTGACCACACGGCCATTCAAAGAGACCATCCTCCAGGTGTGGGCCAACTACAGGCAGAGGAGACCACTAATGAGCAGCCACCCAGCCCACCACCCCTCATTAACGTTGCAGGAGATGTGGCCGCTCCAAGAGAACAGCCAGACCCTGACTTCGCCCGGCGACTACCTGACGCATCCCTTGGAGATGTCCTGCACAATATCAGGCACGTCAGGCACGTCTCAGCTACTGCCTGTGGAAAGTACAAATGCCGAATAATGCCCTTCAGGTTCAAACATTTGTTTTATGCCGACGTTTCATGTGCAATAGTATGTTTACAGCATGTTGATTGTTGTAGAGTTGATTAACTTTTTCCACTGTGATTTATACAGACATCAAAGGAGCTCATTTGTACACGTTGGACAATGTGCCGTTCTACTTTGCTGAGGATTAGACCTTGGCTTTGTTCTTGCTTTCAGTTTGATATGATCATTGACACACTTCTATGATTTATGGTTATAAGAAAAAACATCAATCATCATTCCCATAAGCATCCATTTATGTGAAGTCCATCGTATAGAAGAAATCAATCACTGCCATTCTCTGTTCTGGACTGGGATGTTTCGTTATGTATGTTTTAATGGTTTTAATTTTGTCCCTGAAATAATTATGACATTATCTCTGAGAGGAGTAGTGAACTGCTGACAGATTCATTTTGTTTATTTAGTGTACAGGCAGGCTATGCAGACTGCAGAGGTGACTTGTTTGTGGCATTTGCTATTGCAACACAAAGATACAGTATGTCATGTTCCAAGGGCGGTCGATCTTGGGTTTGTGACCATCTTTGATGGCCCACTATCATCCAGAAGGCGAGGTCAGTACATGTGCATCAAAGCTGGGACCGAGAGACTGAAAAACAGCTTCTATCTCAAGGCCATCAGACTGTTAAATAGCCATCACTAGATGGCTACCACCCGGTTACTCAACCCTGCACCTTAGAGACTGCTGCCCTATATACATAGACATGGAATCACTGGTCACTTTAATAATGGAACACTAGTCACTTTAATAATGTTTACATACTGTTTTATTCATTTCATATGGGGTGGCAGGTAGCTTAGTGGTTGAGAGCGTTGTGCCATTAACCAAAAGGTCGCTGGTTCTAATCCCCGAGCCGACTAGGTGAAAAATCTGTCTGTGCCCTTGAGCAAGGCACTTAACCCTAATTGCTCCTGTAAATCGCTCTGGATAAGAGCGTCTGCTAAATGACTAAAATGTAAAATGTATATGTATTCTAGTCAATGCTACTCCGACATTGCTTGTCCTAATATTTCTTCATTCCATTATTTTACTTTTAGATTTGTGTGTATTGTTGTGAATTGTTAGAAACTACTCCACTGTTGGAGCTAGGAACATAAGCATTTCGCTACACCCGCAATAACATCTGCTAAATATGTGTACGTGACCAATAAAATTTGATTTGATTTTGATTTGACTTTTCTCAAAGGCATGACAGGATGTTTGTTCAAAGGTCTCAATTTACAGTTGCTGATAGCAGTGGTAATGTGTCATTTCTTCTTTGGAAGGAAGTCATCATAACATTATTTGCACTCTGTCACTCCCACACATTACAATATGTGTGTTATCATTTGTTATGATGAACCCATATGTGCTCAGACTTCAATAATGGATAGACGAGGAGACCTGCAAAAGTGATGTAATCTGTTGTTTGGATATGAGCGCTTGGCTTTGTAACCTACAGTATGTCACTACTACTGAATGTGTTTTTAGTGGAGAGTTATCTGTCTCATGCATTTGACCCTGGTGGTGGTTTCAAGACACTATTGTTTACATAAGATGTTTTTAAGATGTGCACAGCATCAAGCTTGGAAATAAACACAAATATGCATGATTTGTTTGCTTTCTAGATGTAACTTCAGCATTTTTATATTTTATAGATGTATTGTTATATTATCCTATTTGGCTTCTAGAATAGTAAATACAAATAAACTTGCATTATGAAATGTACAGTATACTAATTACAGTGTACATGTCTCTGGGTCAATCCAGTCAGTGTGAGATCTACGTTTACGCAGGTAGCGCATCTTTTCACTCACGTGAACGTGCCAGAACAGTGCAGCGTCTGCGCAGTTACTGATCATTTCGACGGTCTGTTATGTATGTGTTATGAGACGAATTTTATAAGGTGTCTCTGGATGACATTTGTGGTCCAACCAGACTTGCACGATCATTGGGGTGGCAGAGCTGCGAGACCACTTCGTCTGTACCCAAAGAGGACCGCTGCTAATTAGTGAACTAGCTAGTAACGTTACTAGCTGACCAATTCATACGATGTTTCCAGCTAGCAGATATTCAATTCAAGGTAAGTTAGCTAGCTATGCACACGCGTGTCAATTTCCATGTTCTCTCTCTTGCCTTTTGACACATATGGCCCCCCTAATTTGTCAATGGTAGTTATCTAAAATAACTAGCTATAATTTGAGGGTGGCATGCACTAAGATTTTCATAGTAAGATGGGTGACATTAGCTTTGTGAAATCTTGAAATGCTAGCTAGCTAGCTAGCAAAACTAAATGTAGGGCAAAGTTGAAATCAAAATATAGGTCACATGAACGACTGTCCTTGGGTCCGAATGTTATTTTAGTACGTGTAAACGAAGATAAATTGGTAGCTACGTTTCCTCTTACAGTGTGTTTTGAACCACTTAGAATAATATCAAAATATGCACTTTTTAAAGTAATTGGCTGGCTGGCTAGCTAGCTAGCTTTGTAGCTTGCTATAGTTAGTTCAACCAATAGAGGCCAAGTCTTTGAGTGCATGCATCCAAAGATTCAGCGGGACAGTTCATGGCTTGATCAGAGGAAGGTGGTCATGGAGATGGTTGATGAAGAGTCTGTTGAGGATCATGTAACGTTAGAGGGGTAGTCTTAAAAATATATATATATATTTTTTCTACTAATTTGTTACTACTATATGTGATAACTTATCTGGCTGACAATCGCAGCAAAGAGAGTGCCTATTGACAAGTGCACATGCCCATACAAATATTTCACAGGCTGCTAGGCAGAAGAATAGTAAGACATTCAGTTGCAGTGTATTATACAGTTCTGCTGTATACTCCAATAAACACTCCCATAATGACGTGAGTCATTAAGATAGCTGTAAACAAAGTCATGATAACTTGTTACTTCTCTCCTTCAGTTGTGTGATCCATCATAACCAGTGACATGAATTACACAGGCCACCATGAGTGTACTTATGACTGTGTGTTTGTTAGTACTGTGCATAAGATAACTTGTGTAATGTAGGATCTAACTTAATCAGCTTCCTTGCTAGTCCAAGTCGGCACTGACTGAATCGGCCTTGTTCTTTGCAGCCCAGAGGTGTATAAGAGCGTTGAAAACAGTGCAAGCAGAACGTGCACCTCCACAGCTCTACACATGGAGACGGAATTGCTCGTCTGCAGTGACGCCTCGCATAACATCACACTACACAATCTGCCCTAGGGACAAAGACCCGCGATGGGAAGGTACATAACATCACACTACACAATCTGCCCCAGGGACAAAGACCCGTGATGGGAAGGTACATAACATCACACTACACAATCCACCCCAGGGACAAAGCCCCGTGATGGGAAGGTACATAACATTACACTACACAATCTGCTCCAGGGACAAAGCCCCGCGATGGGAAGGTACATAACATCACACTACACAATCTGCCCCAGGGACAAATACCCGCGATAAGGGTAATCCTCCTCATCTATGGCACACCTCCTCATCTATGGCACACTGTCTGAAATGAAATGTATTGCATTATGCAACACCCAAACACCTTTGTTTTTCTCACCTTATCTCACGAAAACGTTTAACTCATCTCATATGTGAGTGACTGGGGAATTTATTAGACTTATGTCTTCCTAAAACAAACATTTGTCCTTCAGTGTTCATCTATAGTATACTATTGTAAATTAACTCTGTCAGCACTACACGTTTCCACTTTTGACATTAGATAGTACTACATACTGCTATTCATTCCAGTTTGTCTTATAGAGGCTTGTGTAACCTTGCCCAAGACCTAAAGACTTGTGTTAGCACCCCCAAGCTAATGACTGTAGCTGTAGCTCAGTGGGCTAACACAGTCCTGTGCTCAGACGACCCAGGTTCCAAACCCAGTTGGTGACATACCTATTTGTGTGTGGTGTTTTGTCTCTATCCAGGTGTGGAGATGGAGCGGTTTGCAGACGAGGCTGATGTGGTGATAGTGGGCGGGGGTCCCGCGGGGCTGTCGGCAGCCATCCGGCTGAAGCAGCTAGCCAACGAGCAGGAGAAGGAGCTGCGTGTCTGCCTGGTGGAGAAGGCCTCTCAGATTGGAGCACACACTCTCTCCGGGGCCTGCCTGGAGCCCAGTGCCCTCAACGAGCTCTTTCCAGACTGGAAGGAGAGAGGGGTATGTTATGTTAATGTGCATGGCTTAAGACTTAACTTTTTCCACTGGTGGCACTGGTGTTACCAACTTTTTAAGTTGATGGCACCAGCACATGATTTGGTCGCACCAAGTCTTCAGGTCTTCAAAGCTCGATAATGACCTGTGTCCCATAATGTACCAGCATTCCATACAGAACCAGGCGAATAATGACTAGCCATCTTTTAAATTAGCATGCCCTTGCAGTGCTTGACATTTGGGTAAATTTGTTAGTGGCACACCGGGCTAGTGCCAACTGAATGCTACTGGCCTGGGAAAGTGGATGATGCGTATGTTATCTGTAATTTGCGTGCTGACCAAGTAGCCTATAATGACTTACCCTCCATACACAAATAATTACATTTTAACTTGACAATATGATATTTACATTGATTGTTTGGGAAAGAAAGAAAAAAACATTTGCGCAATCTCATAAAGGGTGTTATTGTTAGCGATTTTGAACAGTCACTCTACAGTTGTAGGGCCCTATAAAATCAGTTTTATATTTTGGTAAATTCTGTTTTCCCAGTTTTATTTTTGCCGGTTTCTGAGTTTTCCACATTTTGTTTTAGGTTTTCACTCACAAAAAATACAAAAATGTAATGTTCTAAGTCCACAACAATGCTTAAACCACATCAGGAGACCACTTTTGAGGTCTGGGAACAATCCAAAAATAAATCTATACATCTACATTATTAAAAAAAATATTTATTTTTTAGTGGCGGCCACGATTTATCAGCGGTGGTGCGCTGCTGCTAAATGCGTGTAGGGGAAAAACTGAAATGCCCTCACAAATAAAAATGTATTTGTCACATGCGCCGAATACAACAGGTGTAGACCTTACTGTGAAATGCTTACTTAGAAGCCCTTAACCAACAATGCTTACTGTGAAATGCTTACTTAGAAGCCCTTAACCAACAATGCAGTTCAATAAATAAATTAAAGTAAAAAATACAATCAGAGGCTGTGTCAGTAGGTCTGTTGGAAATGTTACAATGTCATTCAGAGGAAAGGAGCATCTTCTCACTGAGCTTACTCTGAAGGAGTTTCTTTCCACTGAGAGAAATTACAATGAAATTGTCCACATCTCTGCTCTCTATTATTGAAGTGTTCAGCACATCAGCCTTAGAAAGACTGGGAGGGATATGCAGCATATGCTCAATTCACAGACATCTTGTGTTAGACGGATACACACAGAATATGGACCTGGCATTTTCTTGGTCTTTTTTCATTCTTAGACAGAACTATCACAGTCCTAGACAACACATGTAAATGTAAAATGTAACACAATGATACTGTCCATTGGAATGTCTTGCAAGCAACATAGGCTAAAGATAAAGTGCTAATGTTGTTTTTGTACTCTTCCCTTAGGCACCCTTGAACACTCCAGTGACTGAGGATGTGTTTAGCCTTCTAACTGAGAAATACAGAATCCCTGTCCCAATGTTGCCAGGTAAAGTCACATGCAACTCTAGCTTGTCACCTGTAAGCTCTGTCCTAAACATACAGCTACAGTGAGGGAAAAAAGTATTTGATCTCCTGCTGATTTTGTACGTTTGCCCACTGACAAAGAAATGATCAGTCTATAATTTTAATGGTAGGTTTATTTGAACAGTGAGAGACAGAATAACAACAACAAAATCCAGAAAAACGCATGGCAAAAATGTTATGAATTGATTTGCATTTTAATGAGGGAAATAAGTATTTGACCCCTCTGCAAAACATGACTTAGTATTTGGTGTTCAAATAAACCTACCATTAAAATTATAGACTGATCATTTCTTTGTCAGTGGGCAAACGTACAAAATCAGCAGGGGATCAAATACTTTTTTCCCTCACTGTATTATGGTATTACCCTTGACTGTGCAGTCTGTGTTTTTCATTCTATTTAATTTTTGGATTTTCCCATAGGTCTGCCCATGAACAACCATGGGAACTACATTGTGCGGCTGGGCCACTTTGTGCGTTGGTTGGGAGAGCAGGCTGAGGAGCTGGGAGTGGAGATATACCCCGGCTACGCTGCTGCTGAGGTGAGCCCCGCCCACCCTCTACCTTTCTCACATTTAAGAAAACACAGGCCATCTTACTAATGTAGGCGTGACAATTACTGTTGACAAGCTACATTGATATTTCCTTGAACGTCAGATTTTTCTCAGTAAACATTTACATAATTGGATGCCGTTGTCCGGATATAGGCTGTGATATCTTTGAGGCGTTTTCATGCCTGAGATCGATAACTGATTTCACTGCGATGTGTTGACGGGTCGTGACTTGCTTTCATTGATCGTGTTTGCTTGAGGTGGCATTCTACTTTCAAAGTGTTTAATTTCTGATTGTGTTTTTTAGGTTTTGTTTCATGAAGATGGAAGTGTGAAAGGAATTGCCACCAATGATGTGGGCATCGCTAAGGATGGTTCGCCAAAGGTAAACTTCTGCAGTACAGTCACTTATCCACCAATGTGAAGTATACCGTATGACTTTGGAAGTATAATATAATATGCCATTTCGCAGACGCTTTTGTCCAAAGCAACTTAGTCATGTGTGCATACATTTTTACGTATGGGTGGTCCCGGGGATCGAACCAACTACCCTGGCGTTACAAGCGCCATGCTCTACCAATTGAGCTACAGAGGACCACTATAGAGTTGGACTGTAAAAACTGCAAGTTTTATAAAAACAAGGAAAAAACAGCACTGAATAGAGTATTTAAACTCATGCAATGAATGAAAATGACAAGTAGCCTCATCCCTGGTGTATCAGAATAACATGCTCCTCTTCATTGCCTCTGCAGGACGTGTTTGAGAGGGGGATGGAACTCCATGCTAAAGTGACCCTGTTCGGAGAGGGCTGCCACGGCCACTTGGCCAAGCAGCTCTACAGGCAGTTCAACCTCAGGGAGAACTGTGAACCACAGACCTACGCCATTGGCCTAAAAGAGGTAACTCCCCCTGCCCCCTCAAATCCTAAAGCTCCTATCGGTTGAGAAATAGTGTCTCTGTATTTGGGCAGAATTAAATAAATACTCTACAATCTGTTCTCTGTTTTTAACCAGTCATCCATTACAGATTGAAAGGGTCCATTTATTTATTATAATTTGTAGTAGCTATTATTTCTAAATGGATCCAAATCAGAATGGCATATTGATTACATTTTACATTTGAGTCATTTAGCAGATGCTTTTATGCAGAACGACTTCCATGAATGGTGTTATTTTTCTGTCTAACCAGGTGTGGCTGATTGATGAGAAGAAGTGGAGACCGGGCAGAGTGGAGCATTCCGTGGGCTGGCCGCTGAACAGGAACACGTACGGCGGCTCCTTCCTCTACCACCTGAACGAGGGCGAGCCATTGGTGGCCTTGGGCTTTGTGGTGAGTCCCTGTTATAATAATAATAATAATAATAATAATAATAATAATTGGTCATTTAGCAGACGCTCTTATCCAGAGCGACTTACAGGAGCAATTAGGGTTAAGTGCCTTGCTCAAGGGCACATCGAAAGATGTTTCACCTAGTCGGCTCGGGGATTAGAACCAGCGACCTTTCGGTTACTGGCACAACGCTCTTAACCACTAAGCTACCTGCCGCCCATATATGGCGGCCATATTGGCTCCTTGATGCCATTAATGTCAACAGTCAAACTACTAGACATGCTAACACTTGGAAACGGTCTAAACTCTAAATGAAATAACCTTTGTACAACTGAGGTCAGTGAATGTCAATGTACTATACTTCTACCCTTCTCTTTATCTTATTGGCCTTTTTAAGGGGATGCGTGTCAGTTTATCATGTGAATCTTAATTAGGCCTAAAAGAACAAGTTGGGATTAGGGCTGTTACAGTGACCATATTACCACCACACCGGCAGTCATGAGTCATGACCGCAGTCAAATTCCACGTGACCGTTGAGTCACAGTAATCTCCTTTTATGCACTCTGGACATGCATTGGTATGGTACCCAACTCGCTATGATACCCAACTCGCTAACCATCAAGTTGCTAATGGTCTGGTACTCAGCGTTCTATTGTCCCTCAAACCACTCTGACATCAATGCAAATGCCTTCCAAAATCATATCAAACACAGCATTAAAAAAACAGTATCATGCTTTTAAAACTTTCAGTTAGGCTACATTGTTTGTCCTCACTGTGATCAATGAATTTGAAGTAAGATGTTCAACAACAGGTTGAAACTGAGTGGAAAACATGGTCGTTGTTGTGGATGTTGTTTCAAAGGCAAACACAACGAAATGGACGGCGCTTTCTAAGGTGATGATTAATTCAAATAGTTTAATACGTAGCATGTAGAACACACATTAGAGCTTATGCAGACACATAGGCCTATACAGTGCCTTCAGAAAATATTCACAATTTATATAAATCAGAGTTAAACAACAGTTGGACGGATCCTATATAGCCTTCTTACTCTCAACAGCTCAGAAGCAACTATCAGCAGACAAAAAAATGATCACTAAAAACAGAGATCACCCAAGAAGAAATATTAGATACTGTTAAAACATTCGCACGGAGAAAAGCACCAGGAATGGATGGCTTTCCCATAGAATTCTATTCAACATTTTGGGACAAAGTAACCCCCCATTTATACAAATGACAACACACGTCATTCAATTCAGTGCTTCCTAGTTCTATGTATCAAATAGTTATTTAAGTTGTATTAAAACCAGAAAGATCTGGAGTCCCCTGCTGATTATAGAACGCTAAGTTTAATAAATTGTGACAATAAAATAATAACAACGCTTATAATCAATAGAATGGCAAAAGTCTTACCAGACTTGATACATATCAATCAAACAGGGTTTATTAAAAATGGACACAACAAATACAAGAACATGTTTCAGTTTAATACAATACGCAAAAAAACAAGCTATAGATTGATCAATAATGGCTGTGGATGGCGAAAAGGCGTTCAACCATCTTGAATGGCCTTTCCTAGTCAACTTTGGAAGCTTTCAACTTTCCAGCTGAAATAATACATTTAATAAAAATATTGTACTGACCAATGTAGATTAATTTCAAATACATGCACCTTAAAAGTTACATACCACAAAATCTTCATTTGAAATATTTTGGGCATCAGAGCAACCTTGAAGGAATCTTATTTGAGTCAGAAATGGATGTTCATATGATAGAGAAGATGTATAAAACCTTGCAGAAAGCGTATCCAACTGGCAATCTGTTCGAAAAAATATATAAACTATTGGAACCAAGACTTAAAAAGAACTGATGTTGGCACAAGATGGAAGAAAGTTGGAGCATAACTAATGAAATTACAGTTAATGAAAATGTATACTTAATACAGTGTAAACTAATGTATAGAATTTATTACACGAGACAAAATTCACAAATTCTACAGCACAACGGCAGAGTCATGACTTAAGTGTAAAACTAATAATGACTCAATAACCCATGCTTTCTGGGAATGCTATAAAGTCCGGAAGTTGTGGGCGGAGCTAGAAAGCTGGCTGTCAGAGGTATTACAATGTAAACGTACCTTTAATCCGTCTGTCTGCATATTTCAAGACATGGCATATGGGGGTGAGATACCCAATGGGCTGGACGATTCTCTTCTCATCACTCATCTTGAAAAAATGTATACTAAAAACTTGGAAGTCAATCAATCCGCCATCATTGACACAATGGAAAAATCTAATGGTTTATTATTGAAATAGCATGGGCGACCATACAATTATAAGGCCAAGTGGCAAACAATAATTCAGGCACTAGAGATGGCGGTCTGTACAGATTATATGTAGTCAGATGATGAGATGTAGTCTGTTTGTTTCTCTAACTTATTGTTTTTAAAAAAAGGTGGAGGGAAATATTATACAAAATAATAAAATTATTCAGCACTTTGTTGAAGCACCTTTTGGCAGCGATTACAGCCTCAAGTCTTCTTGGGTATGACACTACAAGCTTGGCACACCTGTATTTGGGGAGTTTTTCCCATTCTTCTCTGCAGATCCTCTCAAGCTCTGTCAGGTTGGATGGGGAGCGTCGCTGCACAGCTATTTTCAGGTCTCTCCAGAGATGTTCGATCGGGTTCAAGTCCGACCTCTGGCAGGCCACTCATGGACATTCAGAGACTTGTCCCGAAGCCACTCCTGCGTTGTCTTGGCTGTGTGCCTTGGGTCATTGTCCTGTTGGTGGGTGAACCTTGGTCCTGAGCGCTCTGGAGCAGGTTTTCATCAAGGATCTCTCTGTACTTGGTTCACCTTTCCCTCGATCCTGACTAGTCTCCCAGTCCCTGCCTCTGAAAAATATCCCCACAGCATGATGCTGCCACCACCATGCTTCACCGTAGGGATGGTGCCAGGTTTCTTTCTGACATGACGCTTGGCATTCAGGCCAAAGAGTTCAATCTTGGTTTCATCAGACCAGAGAATCTTGTTTCTCATGGTCTGAGAGTCCTTTAGGTGCCTTTTGGCAAACTCCAAGCGGGCTGTTGTGTGCCTTTTACTGAGGAGTGGCTTCCGTCTGGCCACTCTACCATAAAGGCCTGATTGGTGGAGTGCTGCAGAGATGGTTGTCCTTCTGGAAGGTTCTCCCATTTCCACAGAGGAACTCTGGAGCTTTGTCAGTGACCATCGGGTTCTTGGTCACCTCCCTGACGAAGGCCCTTCTCCCCCGATTGCTCAGTTTGGCCAGGCGGCCAGCTCTATGGTTCCAAACTTCTTCCATTTAAGAATGATGGAGGCCATTGTGTTCTTGGGGACCTTCAATGCAGCAAACATTTTTAGGTACCCTTCCCCACATCTCTGCCTTGACACAATCCTGTCTCGGAGCTCTACGGACAATTCCTTCGACCTCATGGCTTGGTTTATACTCTGACATATACTGTCAACTGTGGGACCTTATATAGACAGGTGTGTGCCTTTCCAAATCATGTCCAATCAATTGGATTTACCACAGGTGGACTCCAAGTTGTAGAAACATCTCAAGGATGATTAACAGAAACAGGATGCACCTGAGCTCAATTTCGAGTCTCATAGCAAAGGGTTTGAATACTTATGTAAATATGGTATTTCTGTTTTTAATTTTTTAATACATTTGCAAACATTTCTACAAACGAGTTTTCACTGTCATTATGGGTTATTGTGTGTAGATTGAGGAAAACAAATAATTTAATCAATTTTAGAATAAGGCTCCAATGTAACAACATTTGGAAAAAGTCAAGGGGTCTGAATACTTTCCAAATGCATTGTATTATATTATTTTATAACAAATGCGCTTTCTCCCATGTTGGATAGTGGTCGCTGACCGCTGTTCTGAAACGCATCAGTGCGCTGTTGAAGTGGCGCCTTTTCCTAAACCATGTTGCTATTTGCATAATAGCATAGTTAATCAGCATGTTGGTGTTGACAACAATGCGGCGGAGGCAGCAGCAGTTAGGAGACGAGAAAACAGCCCTTGCCTTAATTGTCTAAGAAAATTGAAGAGAGAGGAAACCCCAACTTAATTAGGTCTATAATCAATAGCCTAACTGTTAATGTGCCTGGCTTTATAAATCATCCATCTCAATTATAACTACAGAAATAAGACAGATCCTGCTTCTGTTGCCTGTTTGAGTGTTTTTTTAATAGCCTACTGATTCCGTGAGCACCAAGCCTCACGCAATAATGCTGTTTTTAATCTTTGCTTTACTTTTTGTTAGACCAGCCTCTCTGATATTATTTATAATTGGAACAGTGTAAACACTAAATCAAATAGTCAGAAATTATATTTATTATAATAATAAAAATAACCCTCTTTTTTCCTTGCGCTCCTTCTTATTGTTATTATTATTATGATCATCATTATAATAACTAATTTCATTTATCATTAGTAGGCTTAGTATAGCAGCCTTGTATAACCAACATCGAGCAGTAGGCCTAAGATTGCATACTGTTTAGTCTTAATACCGTAACTTACTTAGGCCTATATTTCAATACTTACAGTTGAAGTCGGAAGTTTACATACACTTAGGTTGGAGTCATTAAAACTTGTTTTTCAACCACTCCACAAATGTCTTGTTAACAAACTATAGTTTTGGCAAGTCGGTTAGGACATCTACTTTGTGCATGACACAAGTAATCTTTCCAACAATTGTTTACAGACAGATTATTTCACTTATAATTCACTGTATCACAATTCCAGTGGGTCAGAGGATTACATACACTAAGTTGACTGTGCCTTTAAACAGCTTGGAAAATTCCAGAAAATTATGTCATGGCTTTAGAAGCTTCTGATAGGCTAATTGACATCATTTTAGTCAATTGTAGACCTCCACAAGTCTGGTTCATCCTTGGGAGCAATTTCCAAACGCCTGAAGGTACCACGTTCATCTGTACAAACAATAATATGCAAGTATAAACACCATGGGACCACGCAGCCGTCATACCGCTGAGGAAGGAGACGCATTCTGTCTCCTAGAGATGAACGTACTTTGGTGCCAAAAGTGCAAATCAAACCCAGAACAACAGCAAAGGACCTTGTGAAGATGCTGGAGGAAACAGGTACAAAAGTATCTATATCCACAGTAATACGAGTCCTATATCGACATAACCTGAAAGGCTGCTCAGGAAGGAAGAAGCCACTGCTAAAAAAAGCCACCATTAAAAAAAGCCAGACTACGGTTTGCAACTGCACATGGGGACAAAGATTGTACTTTTTGGAGAAATGTCCTCTGGTCTGATTTAAACAAAAATAGAACGGTTTGCCCATAATGACCATCGTTATGTTTGGAGGAAAAAGGGGGTTGCTTGCAAGCCGAAGAACACCATCCCAACCGTGATGCACGGGGGTGGCAGCATCATACTGTGGGGGTGCTTTGCTGCAGGAGGGACTGGTGCACTTCACAAAATAGATGGCATCATGAGGAAGGAAAATTATGTGGATATATTGAAGCAACATCTCAAGACATCAGTCAGGAAGTTAACGCTTGGTCGCAAATGGGTCTTCCAAATGGACAATGACCCCAAGCATACTTCCAAAGTTGTGCCAAAATGGCTTAAGGACAACAAAGTCAAGGTATTGGTGTGGCCATCACAAATCCCTGACCTCAATCCTATAGAAAATGTGTGGGCAGAACTGAAAAGGTGTGTGCGAGCAAGGAGGCCTACAAACCTGACTCAGTTACACCAACTCTGTGAGGAGGATTGGCCCAAATTCACCCATCTTATTGTGGGAAGCTTGTGGAAGGCTACCCGAAACATTTGACCCAAGTTAAACTATTTAAAGGTAATGCTACCAAATACTAATTGAATGTATGCAAACTTCTGACCCACTGGGAATGTGATGAAAGAAATAAAAGCTGAAATAAATCATTCTCTCTACTATTATTCTGACATTTCACATTCTTAAAATAAAGTGGTGATCCTAACTGACCTAAAACAGGGAATTTTTACTAGGATTAAATGTCAGGAATTGTGAAAACTGAGTTTAAATGTATTTGGCTAAGATCAAATCAAATCAAATTTTATTGGTCACATGCGCCGAATACAACAGGTGCAGACATTACAGTGAAATGCTTACTTACAGCCCTTAACCAACAGTGCATTTATTTTAAACAAAAAAAGTAAGAATAAAACAACAACAAAAAAAGTGTTGAGAAAAAAAGAGCAGAAGTAAAATAAAGTGACAGTAGGGAGGCTATATATACAGGGGGGTACCGTTGCAGAGTCAATGTGCGGGGGCACCGGCTAGTTGAGGTAGTTGAGGTAATATGTACATGTGGGTAGAGTTAAAGTGACTATGCATAAATACTTAACAGAGTAGCAGCAGCGTAAAAAGGATGGGGTGGGGGGGCAGTGCAAATAGTCCGGGTAGCCATGATTAGCTGTTCAGGAGTCTTATGGCTTGGGGGTAGAAGCTGTTGAGAAGTCTTTTGGACCTAGACTTGGCACTCCGGTACCGCTTGCCGTGCGGTAGCAGAGAGAACAGTCTATGACTAGGGTGGCTGGAGTCTTTGACAATTTTGAGGGCCTTCCTCTGACACCGCCTGGTATAGAGGTCCTGGATGGCAGGGAGCTTTGCCCCAGTGATGTACTGGGCCGTACGCACTACCCTCTGTAGTGCCTTGCGGTCAGAGGCCTAGCAGTTGCCATACCAGGCGGTGATGCAACCAGTCAGGATGCTCTCGATGGTGCAGCTGTAGAATTTTTTGAGGATCTGAGGACCCTGTATGTAAACTTCCGACTTCAACTCTATATAGGCTACTGTATCAATCAATAATGTTTTCGTTCATGTCATCACACAGCGTACGAGTCATTCATGATGTGAAATGCAATCAAGTATTTGTTTTAAAATAAAATAGCAAAGCGACCATTGAATAATTGGTGTAAACAATAAATAGGCAGAAACCGTTCCATTTATGAAATTGCATTCACGACTGAATGCGACTGTTTTTAGTGTTTGCTATAATAAAGGCTTTCCAAACTTTTTTACAACAGACTCTCTGGTGCACTTACCATTTATTTCATGTTGTTTACATTGTTTCAAACGGTCAGAAACAGCACCTGTTTGGCACACATAATATGCATGCAGTGCTTGCTCCATACCTTATTTTTGTTAATCTCCAGTATTTTCCAAAACTAGTCAAATTTATTCTACACATCTGAGTTCCCCTTTACCTCCTGAGCAACCAGCAAACATTCCCCCGTTTCGAGTTTCACGCCCTCTGCATCCATTTTGCTGTCACAAAATGGTGTTCAGAGTTTGTTATAACCAATTTATTGATGTGATACTGATGGGCTATAGGTCAGGCCCTATTGGTCACATGCATGTTACGCATACATGTCACGTAAAGAGAGCAAGGGTTGAGGGAATAGGGAATGTTTTTCCTAAACAAATTAGGGATTTCGGTAACTCAACTTTTCAGTCAAATAGCAGTAATTATGTTGCAGCTTCAACAACACAGACAGCGCGATACACACTGTTGATGTTCTGTAGTAGTCGCTGCAGCAGGGAGGAGATCGAGACCGGGTGCTAGTCACACAGTCACTAGCTGTCTTTTTTTTTTTTTTTTTACAGTGTAGCAAGTCTGAGTCAGGCCCGGCACAATCAAATCAATTGCGGTCAGAAAATGTTGACCAATCGATTGGTCGAAAGAACAGATAACTCTTGGTCTACCAATATTTTTTTGGGTTCAGGGACAGCCCTAAACCTAAAACACAAGGCCAAATACAGTATACACTAGAGTTTCTTACTAAGACTAATGTTAGTTTTGAATTAAATCGGCTTGAAAATCTATGACAATTCTTGAAAATGGCTGTCTATCAATGATCAAAACCAACTTGACAGACCTTGAAGAATTTTTAAAAGAATAATGTGCAAAAATTGTACAGTCCAGTTGTGCAAAGCTCTAAGACTTACAGCGGTAATCGCTGCCCGAAAAAACCTTCAATTAAAATAATGATTATGCCATTATACAATAGTCTAGTAACCTATCGCATGTTACACAATAACATAAAAAATATAAACATGGATATAAGATGTCTTTGGCACATAATTGGTCTAGCCTATACAAAAAATTTACAAATTCTAGTAATCGCATTTGATTGTGGCCTGTAATGTTATGCATACTGGGTGGACTGGTTATTTTATGCTACGCTCTAAACTTTCTATCCATGAATCTGGGAGAGAACATATAGGCCTAGGCGATGCTGTTGGATCATTGATTGTGCAGGGCGGCTTACAGAGTTGGCCTACAATGATAGTGAATTTGTATTTGATTATGAGCATATTAATAGGGAATGTTTTATATTTTCATAATTAATAGGCTGACACATTTACCTTTTAGCTACAGAATATCTCACCACTGTGCGTTTCCATCTCCCCTCTCTCCTTCATTCCTTTCTCGAGCGCGCATAGAAGAGGGCCTGTCAACAGTTTTAATGAAATGTGTTTCTTTGTGAAAACATGTTACTATTGATGTTTCTGAACATATTTCACTTGGTTACCTGGCATGATTGAAATACTAACTGAAGGAAAGCGGCCTCCATTCGCTATTCGAGTGCATAAGGATGTATTTTTGCCCCTGCCCCTGTTCCTGCCCATTTGATAATGGGCCATTCTAAATCAAAACTAATTTTACATATTAGTAAAGACAATTGAGAATAGTCTGATGGGTGAAAATATGATCAGTTGAGTAGAGAACAGCGTGTGCAACCTGAGGCAAGTAACAGAGGGCAAGCTTTTTTTGTGACTTTCTCAAATCATCAATAGCCTATAGTCACATAATTTACATTTAAGTAATTTAGCAGACGCTCTTATCCAGAGCGACTTACAAATTGGTGCATTCAACTTAGGATAGCCAGTGGGACAACCACTCTTTTTTTTTATGGGGGTGGGGGTGGGGTAGATGGATTACTGTTATACTATTCCAGGTATTCCTTAAAGAGGTAGGGTTTCAAGTGTCTCCGGAAGGTGGTCAGTGACTCTGCTGTCCTGGCGTCATGGGGGAGCTTGTTCCACCATTGGGGTGCCAGAGCAGCGAATAGCTTTGACTGGGCTAAGCGGGACCTCTGCTTCCGTAGAGGTAGGGGGGCTAACAGGTCAGAGGTGGATGAACGTAGTGCCCTCGTTTGGGTGTAGGGTCTGATCAGAGCCTGAAGGTAAGGAGGTGTCGTTCCCCTCACAGCTCTGTAGGCAAGCACCATGGTTTTGTAGTAGATGCGAGCTTCAACTGGAAGCCAGTGGAGTGTGCGGAGGAGCGGGGTGACATGAGGGAAGGTTGAACATCAGACAGGCTGCAGCGTTCTGGATAAGTTGAAGGGGTTTAATGGCACAGGCAGGGAGCCCAGCCAACAGCGAGTTGCAGTAATCCAGAGTGCCTGGATTAGGACCTGTGCCGCTTTCTGTGTAAGGTAGGGTCGTACTCTGCGAATGTTGTAGAGCATGAACCTGCAGGATCGGGTCACTACTTTGATGTTAGCAGAGAACGACAGGGTGTTGTCCAGGGTCACGCCAAGGTTCTTTGCACTCTGGGAGGAGGACACAATGGAGCATCATGAAGCCCATATGTTTTGATTTCTAAGACATTCTAAGGTTTGTATCATTCACAACTAAAGTTGCCAAATAACTCTAAATCTAGCGCATAGGACCTGTTTCAAATGATCACTTTTACACTCAGCATAGCCACTTTATATGCACACTCACACTCACTCTGGAGTGGGATAAATATCCATTCTATTTTATTCAGCTAAGTTCAATTATATTTTACTTACTATAAAATCATATAATATAAAATAATGGCACTCAAATTCTGTTCTACTGAAATATATTTTATTCATATCATAATGTTTCTTTAGACATGCCTAAAATAAATAATGGATTTATTGTGATGGTGTATATTAAATCGTTTTATTAGACTTTTTTTCAATATAGATGTTCCAAAGGCGCGCATCAGTGGCTTGTTTGCGTGGAGGCCTGGAGATGCTAAATGTTTTTATGTTAATTAACGGTCAATTACCATGAGACCGGCAGTCATTTGTATGACAATAACCGGCTGTCAAAATGTCATGACCGCCACAGTCCTGCTTGAGATGTGTATAACTAAAACGTTTATGTAGATCATACATTGAGGTCAAAAACGAATGTTGTGTATTTCCCCACTCCCAGATTGGGCTTGACTACACCAACCCCTACCTCAGCCCCTTCAGAGAGTTCCAGCGCTGGAAGCACCACCCCTTCGTTTCCAAGACCCTGGAGGGAGGGAACAGAATCGCCTACGGAGCCAGGGCTCTCAACGAGGGAGGCTATCAGGTGTGTGTGTCATTATGTGTATATTATTTATGAACTACTCAAAAGTATGTGAGTGTGTGGCTCTGTGCATGCTTCAGTGACAATAGCTGTTTCCATGAACTTTTTTTGTTGTTGTCGATATTTAGAAAGTTTGCATAGAAAAAAGATGTGACAATTGCCTGCTACGGTGCATTTCCATTGGACTGTCTTGTGTCAATAAAAACAACTGGACTTAATGATGTAACACGTAATGACGTCACACCCCAAACATTTTAAATCAATCTAGTGTCGCATCAAAATGAAGTGCTTGAAATGTTTCCATTATTCATTTAGGCAAATTGACAGCCTGTATGCCCTCCTACCTATCTGTTTCATGTCTCAGGTATATGCCCCAAAAGCCAGCATGGATAGAATGCAAGAATTGACTAATATCCTCCATATTCTAATAATTCTCATGTGCCAACTTGCATTCCTGTAGATCTAAATAATTGGATGGTGAAACTTTCCAGCCAACCAGAAAAGCAAGGTGAAGCAATTCAGGCATTCTTGAAAATCAGGACAATCCGTATCCTACAAATAAACACTATTTTTATATTTGAAAAAAATGATTTTAACAAGCAGTAGCATTTACAATTAAATGTGGAGTGGAGCTTTATAGTTACGTGATGACATCACATGCCACACGTACCTTCAGAATTATTAATCAGACATCCATTTATTTTTAAAAAACAGTTTCCATCATTTGTCGCAATAAAGAACGTTTGACAAAATAAAAATTCATCCCTGTCGAACAGATGAAAATGTTGATTTTTACAACGTTTCTCCTATAGCTGCCAAAATGTTTTTTTTGTGTGACATTGCTTTTGTCTAATAAACCTGGGTCAATGGAAACCTGGCTACTGTGTGTCTTGGCAGCAAAAATGGGAAATGCATCAATCTTATGTCAGGTTTTCAACTGGTTCTGAGGTTCTTATTCAGTGAAAGCATTTGAGCATTACAATCTTCAAGATTACAATCTTTACCTGTCTGTTCCTCCATCCAGTGCCTACCTAAAGTGACATTCCCTGGGGGGATGCTTATCGGATGCAGTCCGGGCTTCATGAACGTACCAAAGATTAAAGGCACCCACACGGCCATGAAGAGCGGCATGCTGGCCGCAGAGGCCATCTTCCCCAAAGTCACAGCCGAGGACCTAGCATCTGAAACGGCAGGTAACCTATCTGCCGGGGGGGTGACACTTTTGGGGGTCTTGGTGCAAAACGGAGAACACCATTGTGAGAGTCTCATCTTTCCATAGAGAGGTCATTATTTTTTAGGCCAAACCATTCGGACGCTACAGACGTTTTCGTGAGAAGACCAATTTTCAGGATGTCTCCTGGTCTGACAAACACCACTGTAACTCTGCCACCTTCCACCTCAGATGTGGAAGGCCCTCATTAGCGGATGTGGTGGATTAAGACGCAGCCCATACAAAAAAAACATCTCTAGCTTAAACAGACAGATTTTGATGGGGATTTTTTTATTATGTTAATTACATTGACGCACAGGGACTCTTAAGGATTAAGCCAGACTAAAACCCTTTCCTTTGATTAAATGCTCCCTCTCTCTCTCTCACACACACACACACACCTCATTACTTTTGAGGTGAAGCCTAAGGCACATTACTACACTATAAAATATGCACTTAATATACTATTAAAGAGTGTAATTTGTTGAAAGACTCTTATTACTAATGCCAATAGGAGAAAATTGATGTTAATTGCTTCTGTACAGTGTCATTTTTGTATGTACATGAATGGAATTTTTACTCAAAGTTAATGAGCAGTTTAATTTGTGGGTGATATTCTAACATCTTCTGCTTTACAATTATACTTATTATTATTATTATCTGATGTCCTCCAGGACTTCATGTACCTGAATATGAGGACAATTTGAAGAAGTCTTGGATCTGGAAAGAGTTGTATGCAGTGAGGAACATCAGGCCCTCGTTCCACAACTACTTTGGACTGTATGGGGGCATGGTCTACACCGGTGTCTTCTATTGGATACTCAGAGGGAAGGAGCCATGGACACTGAAACATGCAGGTACAACATAATGAGGTTGTTTTGTATGATACATTCATCAGATGGTTATATATCAACTCTTTAAATGTGAGCAAAAGTAGTGCCCTCTCCTGGATGCTAGTCTTTCTCTTTAAGCAAAGTTGTTATTGGACAAGGCAACAACAAAATCATGCTCTCAGGCTGAGTGACTTGCTTCAGGGAACAAACCAAGGTTGTTTTATCTGGCCTGCCCTGTAACCAACTGAGGTTTGATAACTTCCAACACTTTTACCCTAGGCTTGGACTCGGCCCAGCTGAAACCGGCTAAGGAGTGCACGCCCATCGAGTACCCCAAGCCCGACGGCAAGCTGAGCTTCGACCTGCTCTCCTCAGTGGCTCTGAGTGGCACCAACCACGAGGGGGACCAGCCCCCCCACCTCACCCTGAAGGACGACAGCGTCCCTGTGGCCAACAACCTGGCCATCTACGACGGGCCCGAGCAGCGCTTCTGTCCAGCAGGTACCACTGATGCACAATTACACATCCATCCTTCGTTCATACACCATAGGAACATCACTTACATCTTAAAAGGTTGGATATGTATGAGCAATATGTTAAGGGTTGTATTCCAGGTTGTCTTCTATTGGAGTAGTGCTTTGCCTCTCTGAAGATTTCTGTGTAATATTACTGTGGTGCCTCCAGGCGTTGTGAGATACACTAAAAGTATGTGGACACCCCCTTCAAATTACTGGGTTCAGAAATTTCAGTCACACCCGTTGCTGATGAGTGTATACAATCGAGCACACAGCCATGCAATCTACATAGACAAACATTGGCAGAAGAATGGCCTTACTGAAGAGCTCAGTGACCATGCGCAATGCCAAGCGTTGGCTGGAGTGGTGGAAAGCTATGCCCATGATTTTGGAATGAGATGTTTAACGAGCAGGTGTCCACATGCCTTTGGCCAGGTAGTGTATGATAATCTGTGTAGCACGACTGCAATGAGGACGACCTGGAACGTGCCCAAAAACTCCAAGTAGGATGTATGGGGCTAGGCCAGGGGTCTCTTTGGAATTGGATATTACCAAAGATTGTCTATTATATTGACAAGATAGACATGTGACCCCTCTAACAATGGAAATACATGTCCTCAAAGATGGAAGGCAGGCGGGAGGAGGCTAGATCAGGTGGGACCATTCTAGCCAATCAGAGGGCTAGAACGCGTGTGAATAACATGCCATAGAGATGGAGGACTCATCTTTGTATCTGTGCCATTATAGCATCTGTGGCAGCATTGTAGTCAATTTTCTTCTTCTTCATTGGCTGCTCCCAACTCATAGGAATCCCCACCCAGTTGACTACTTTAAAATGGTGGAAGCCCTATATGTCAATGTCCATGCTAAAAAGGGTTATATCCATGATGAGTCCTCAATCTATCTCTATGACAACAGGCACAACTCCGATATAAAGTAGTTTTTTTTGTTTCAAAGTTGCCGAAATGCTATGTGCATCCACTTATATCAGTGCATTCGTTACAACGTCAACATTACGAAACTTCTATTTATTACGAAACTTCTATTTGATCAAATACGTAGCATTTGACACGTAGCAAATTAGCAATACATTCTTTGTTGATCAAATTCGTCACTCATTGACCTCGATACAAAAATGCCTCACTTGGTGGGCTTATTTTCCTGGACAAATTTCAAACCTCTCGCTTCGCCTCTTCCTCTCTGATATTACTGTCCACTGAAAGACCTGACCCTCTATCAATAAAGTAAACCCAAGCACAGTGCACACCATTGATGCTTCCAAGTGCTGTCATTGCCTGCACAACCAGCATGACTCAAGAAATTCATATTGTTCGGCACAGCCAGGTCTCAATAATAATAATAATAATAATAATATGCCATTTAGCAGACGCTTTTATCCAAAGCGACTTACAGTCATGCGTGCATACATTTTTTTTTTTTTTTTTGTGTATGTTTTTTTCAATAAATTATCAAAGAGTTATCTATCTGTGAAATGAACATCAAACCCAATACAGCTATAGAGGCAGAGCTGTAATAAATACAATATGATTGATTTGATATGCAGACGCTGTTAGAAATCAGTCTTCTCCAGATGTCTGGCCTAAATTACTGACCCAGAACCTGGGATTTATATTTGTGCATCTCTTTCATGGTTTTCCCATCCATACAGAATGGAACTATTGCACAATTTTTAGTACCACCCATTTAAATAGTACCACCCATTAAATACGCTGAACAAAAATATAAACGCAACATGTAAAGTGTTGGTCCCATGTTTCATGATCTGAAATAAAAGATCCCTGAAATGTTTCATACGCACAAAAAGCTTATTTCTCTCAAATGTTGTGCACATTTGTTTACATCCCTATTAGTGAGCATTTCTCGTTTGCCAAGATAATCCATCCCCCTGACAGGTGTGGCATATCAAGAAGCTGATTAAACAACATATAATTACACAGGTGCACCTTGTGCTGGGGACAATAAAAGGCTACTCTAAAATGTGCAGTTTGGTCACACAACACAATGCCACAGATGTCTCAAGTTTTGAGGGAGCGTGCAATTTGCATGCTGACTGCAGGAATGTCCACCAGAGCTATTTCCAGAGAATTTAATATTCATTTCTCCACCATACGCTGCCTCCCACTTCGTTTTAGAGAATTTGGCAGTATGTCCAACCGGCCTCACAACGCAGACCACGTGTAAGCACTCCAGCCCAGGGCCTCCACATCAAGTTTCTTCACCTGCAGGATGGTCTGAGACCAGCCACCCGGACAGCAGATTAAACTGTGGGTTTGCACAACCGAATAATTTCTGCACAAACTGTCAGAAACGGTCTCAGGGAAGTTAATCAGCTTGCTCGTTGTAGTCACCAGGATCTTGACCTGACTGCAGTTTGGCGGCGTCGTTACCGACTTTAGTGGGGAAATGCTCACATTCGATGGCCACTGGCACGCTGAAGAAGTGTGCTCTTCACAGATGAATCCCGCTTTCAACTGTACCAGGCAGATGGCAGATGTGTGTGCAAGCGGTTTGCTGATGTCAATGTTGTGAACAGAGTGCCCCGTGGTGGTGGGATTATGGTGTGGGCAGGCATAAGCTACGGACAACAAACACAATTGCATTTTATCTATGTCAATTTGAAAGCACAGAGATCTTGTGATGAGATCCTAGGCCCATTGTCGTGCTATTCATCTGCCGCTTTCACCTCATGTTTCAACATGATAATGCACGTCCCCATGTCGCAAGGATCTGTACACAATTCCTGGAAGCTGAAAATGTCCCAGTTCTTCCATGGCCTGCATACTCACCAGACATGTCACCCATTGAGCATGTTTGGGATGCTCTGGATCAACGAGTACGACAGTGTGTTCCAGTTCCTACCAATATCCAGCAACTTCGCACAGCCACAGTCAACAGCCTGATCAACTCTATGCGAAAGAGATGTCACGCTGCATGAGGCAAATGGTGGTCACCAGATACTGACTGATTTTCTGATCTGATTTTTATTTTTTTAAGTTATCTGTGACAAACAGATGCATATCTGTATTCCCAGTCATGTGAAATCCATAGTTTAGGGCCTAATGATTTTATTTCAATTGACTGATTTCCTTATATGAATTGTAACTCTGTAAAATCTTTGAAATTGTTGCATGTTGCGTTTATTTTTGTTCTGTGTAGTACCACCCATTTACACTGAACAAAATTGAACATATCTGGGATCTTTTATTTCAGCTCATGAAACCAACACTTTACATGTTGCATTTATATTTTTGTTCATTGTAAATAGTACCACCATTTAAATTTCATTTAGTTACCAAATGGATAATGAGTAGTGACACCCATATTGACTGTCTGGGAGGGCTGCACTGCACACACCTGTCGTGATTCTGGCAGCATAGCTATCATTTCTCACATCCGTATTAACCTATGTAGGATCAGTGTGGGTTCGTTTCCCACGGGGGGCCAGTATGAAAAAAAAAAAATATGTCTGCATTCACTAACTGTCAGTCGCTCTGGATAAGAGTGTCTGCTAAATGACTTAAATGTAAAATGAGTAAGTAGTGGCCTCTTCGCAAACCCAGGTTTCTTGAGAACAATCAAATATGAGTCACCACAAGAGTAGACTTACAGTAAGGTGTTAGGGTATTCATCGATTTGTCTTACTTGCTTAATGACTCTCTTCTTTCCCCCTTTCACTAGGTGTATATGAGTACGTTCCCCTCGAAACTGGAGAAGGTATGAGGTTGCAGATCAACGCTCAGAACTGCGTCCACTGCAAGACGTGCGACATCAAGGACCCCAGCCAGAACATCAACTGGGTGGTGCCCGAAGGCAGCGGAGGACCAGCCTACAATGGAATGTGATTTCCCTTCCTTTTTATTCAGACATATCATGAGGCACCAATTGTAACAGTGAGGTCAGAGGGTGGAAACCTCAAGGGAGGTGTCTGCAAAAAAACATTCAGGGCTTGCTGCCAAGACAGCTTTTAGAATCTACTATGCTGTGTGCCTAGATATGGAACTGAATGTCACCATATTCTTTCAATACGGGCATTGTAAAGTGGTATTAAACATAAGTGGCTTTGGTAAATGTACGGTTTTTGAATAATGCAACTAAAAAGTATTTTATATATCATAAGCAGAAGAAGCTGTATTGACATGGATAGAAATCTCTTCAAAATAGACAACCTTAACCCACACTTGAATCAGTGCCTAAATTGAGGGTTATTTCATTAGCTATTGCAGGTACCATTAGCAGCAACAGTGTATGATATGTGAGATACTGTACATAATGTCATTAGTGGGTAGAATGTATGTTGGTGAATAAACATATTTACTATGCCTCGGTGTCAACTTAATCCACATCTCTCATTGAACATACAGGTAACATTTAATTGCATTGTACAGGTGGAATAGGCAAATTCCAGAATTTGAGTCAACCAACCACATTTCATCTTTATGGCTTATATTAAACGTTCAGACATAAATAAAGGGATATTACAGTAGTCATTCAGAGTAAACATGACAGTATCATTGACAGAATAACCCTCCAAAGAAATTAATACAGTGAAATACTTTGACAAAATGCTGACAGGGTTACGATTCCTCTTTTTAAAAAATTCAACATTTCGTTACGTGTATCCATACTTTATTTTCAGCTACCCTTGTGTGCCACTCATAAAACTTCCAACAGCCAATATGATTATACAGTCTTGGTTTTCAATTCGGACCTGTATTGTAGCTAGCTGCCTAAACGAAATAACTCATTATTGGCAAGTGTACTTTTAGGGTAGGCTTATATTATATCAAATGATTGTCTGAGATCTTCATGCAAACATTTTGGAATAGATTTGCTTCTCTTTCTCCTTTTCCTCCTTCACTTTTATCTGGACTCTCTTCATCTCGTTTTCGATCGCTGTCAAAGGATGCAAAAAGTAAATTTACTTGCCAGGCAAGGAAAACAACCTATCATGATGAAATGGCAAATCAATGTTGCACATCTGTCAAAGGGGTTTTCTAAACAAGTTTCATTTGACAAACATCATACTGCTCTAACTATTGACCATGTATTCTATAGTTAGCCTTTGGGATATTCAAAGGAACACGAGGACATATGATCCCCTGGATTGATTGTCACGTTAAAAAAGCGGTAACAACCTTTATCCTCTGGTGCAATTTCTTGAGCTTTCAAATCAAATCAAATCAAATCAAATCAAATTGTATTGGTCACATGCGCCGAATACAACAGGTGCAGACATTACAGTGAAATGCTTACTTACAGCCCTTAACCAACAGTGCATTTATTTTAAACAGAAAAAGTAAGAATAAAACAACAACAAAAAAGTGTTGAGAAAAAAAAGAGCAGAAGTAAAAAATAAAGTGACAGTAGGGAGGCTATATATACAATAGAATAAAGTGACAGTAGGGAGGCTATATATACAGGGGGGTACCGTTGCATAGTCAATGTGCGGGGGCACCGGCTAGTTGAGGTAATATGTACATGTGGGTAGAGTTAAAGTGACTATGCATAAATACTTAACAGAGTAGCAGCAGCGTAAAAAGGATGGGGTGGGGGGGCAGTGCAAATAGTCCGGGTAGCCATGATTAGCTGTTCAGGAGTCTTATGGCTTGGGGGTAGAAGCTGTTGAGAAGTCTTTTGGACCTAGACTTGGCACTCCGGTACCGCTTGCCGTGCGGTAGCAGAGAGAACAGTCTATGACTAGGGTGACTGGAGTCTTTGACAATTTTGAGGGCCTTCCTCTGACACCGCCTGGTATAGAGGTCCTGGATGGCAGGGAGCTTTGCCCCAGTGATGTACTGGGCCGTACGCACTACCCTCTGTAGTGCCTTGCGGTCAGAGGCCAAGCAGTTGCCATACCAGGCGGTGATGCAACCAGTCAGGATGCTCTCGATGGTGCAGCTGTAGAATTTTTTGAGGATCTGAGGACCCATGCCAAATCTTTTTAGTCTCCTGAGGGGGAATAGGCTTTGTCGTGCCCTCTTCACGACTGTCTTGGTGTGTTTGGACCATGATAGTTCGTTGGTGATGTGGACACCAAGGAACTTGAAGCTCTCAACCTGTTCCACTACAGCCCCGTCGATGAGAATGGGGGCGTGCTCAGTCCTCTTTTTTTTCCTGTAGTCCACAATCATCTCCTTTGTCTTGGTCACGTTGAGGGAGAGGTTGTTGTCCTGGCACCACACGGCCAGATCTCTGACCTCCTCCCTATAGGCTGTCTCATCGTTGTCGGTGATCAGGCCTACCACTGTTGTGTCGTCGGCAAACTTAATGATGGTGTTGGAGTCGTGCCTGGCCATGCAGTCATGGGTGAACAGAGAGTACAGGAGGGGACTGAGCACGCACCCCTGAGGGGCCCCCGTGTTGAGGATCAGTGTGGCAGATGTGTTGTTACCTACCCTTACCACCTGGGGGCGGCCCGTCAGGAAGTCCAGGATCCAGTTGCAGAGGGAGGTGTTTAGTCCCAGGATCCTTAGCTTAGTGATGAGCTTTGAGGGCACTATGGTGTTGAATGCTGAGCTGTAGTCAATGAATAGCATTCTCACGTAGGTGTTCCTCTTGTCCAGGTGGGAAAGGGCAGTGTGGAGTGCGATAGAGATTGCATCATCTGTGGATCTGTTGGGGCGGTATGCAAATTGGAGTGGGTCTAGGGTTTCTGGGATTATGCTGTTGATGTGAGCCATGACCAGTCTTTCAAAGCACTTCATGGCTACAGACGTCAGTGCCACGGGTCGGTAGTCATTTAGGCAGGTTATCTTAGAGTTCTTGGGCACGGGGACTATGGTGGTCTGCTTGAAACATGTTGGTATTACAGACTCAGTCAGGGACATGTTGAAAATGTCAGTGAAGACACTTGCCAGTTGGTCAGCACATGCTCGGAGTACACGTCCTGGTAATCCGTCTGGCCCTGCGGCCTTGTGAATGTTGACCTGCTTAAAAGTCTTACTCACATCGGCTACGGAGAGCGTGATCACATAGTCGTCCGGAACAGCTGGTGCTCTCATGCATGCTTCAGTGTTGCTTGCCTCGAAGCGAGCATAGAAGTGGTTTAGCTCGTCTGGTAGGCTTGTGTCACTGGGCAGCTCGCGGCTGTGCTTCCCTTTGTAGTCTGTAATAGTTTTCAAGCCCTGCCACATCCGACGAGCGTCAGAGCCAGTGTAGTATGATTCAATCTTAGACCTGTATTGACTCTTTGCCTGTTTGATGGTTCGTCGGAGGTCATAGCGGGATTTCTTATAAGCGTCCGGGTTAGAGTCCCGTTCCTTGAAAGCGGCAGCTCTACCCTTTAGCTCAGTGCGGATGTTTCCTGTAATCCATGGCTTCTGGTTGGGGTATGTACGTACGGTCACTGTGGAGCTTTCTTCAGATCACTCTGTAATGGAACAAGTTGAAACATTTCAGTGAGTCAACAGACAAGTCAACTTCACTGATTATAATAAATGATTCCGGCCAACTCTTTTGACGGCATCCTTTAGTGCAAATAAATGGTTCTGTGGCATTGGTTCCAGTCCAGAAAGAGCACATTTTAGTTAGGCTGGCACCAAGGCTACACATTCTGAAGTCAGAAATATGGTTGGTATGATAAGTGTTTCTTTACCATGGCTTTACTGTACTCCTTCAGTCCCTGCCAGGCCTGGGCCCTCCTGAACAGAGCCTTAGTGTTTTTCTGGTTCAACTTCAGTGCCTGAAAACAAACACACAAAATCTGACTAAAGAGTAACTGTACTAAGTTTTACACTAAAGCATTTATTTAAAATGTTTATCTACAAATGTACCTAATAATATGATACGTATCCTAAGTTGCACTCACAATCAGTTCCATAAAGACTTATAGTACTGACCACGAATGGCCTTTGAATCTTTGCCATTAATTAACAGTTGTACTGTAGCCTAGTGATGGTAGCGTGACAGGGCTTGCTTCTAGGATTTTGGCTGGCCTAAAATACTTACCTCGTCGCAGCTGTCCATGGCTTCCTGCCAGAGCTGCATCTTCAGTTTACAGGCAGCTGTGTTGAGAATGCAGCTCACTGCTGTGGGCTCCAGCTTCGCCTGGGCCTTCTCAATCGCCTGCTCGTCTCCGCCAACCGCCAGATACCTGGCAAGAGACCCGTTTCACCATTTAGTCCACACTTTGCTAGCCTGGTCCCAGATCTGTTTGCGCCATTTGGTCAACTCCTATGGTCATCGCACATTCAAATGCACGTCATGCTGTGACACACGCAGGCCTAGTACACACACAAATCACAGCTAGAGAGTGAGCCCAGGACCATGTTCCACCTGAGAGCTTTGGTGTACTTCTTGATTGCAGACTGCCAGTCTTGGTTCTTGAAGAAGTTGTTCCCAATATTCTTAATATCTTCAGCAACAGACAGGACTTTGTCAACCTAACCAAAAAGACAAGTGTGAGACTTTTATGCCATTTTCACAATCACAGCAATTTATTTTTATTTTATTTAACCTTTATTTAACCAGGTAAGCCAGTTGAGAACGAGTTCTCATTTACAACTGCGACCTGGCCAAGATACAGCAAAGCAGTGCGATAAAAACAACAACACAGAGTTACATATGGGGTAAACAAAACATAAAGTCAAAAATACAACAGAAAATATATATACAGTGTGTGCGAATGTAGTAAATTATGGCGGTAAGGCAATAAATAGGCCATAGTGCAAAATAGTTACAATTTCGTATTAACACTGGAATGATAGATGTGCAAAAGATGATGTGCAAATAGAGATACTGGGGTGCAAATTAGCAAAATAAATAACAATATGGGGATGAGGTAGTTGGATGGGCTAATTACAGATGGGCTGTGTACAGGTGCAGTGATCAGTAAGCTGCTCTGACAACTGACGCCTAAAGTTAGTGAGGGAGATAAGAGTCTCCAGCTTCAGAGATTTTTGCAATTCGTTCCAGTCATTGGCAGCAGAGAACTGGAAGGAATGGCGGCCAAAGGAGGTGTTGGCTTTGGGGATGACCAGTGAGATGTACCTGCTGGAGCGCAGACTACGGGTGGGTGTTGCTATGGTGACCAGTGAGCTAAAATAAGACGGGGATTTGCCTAGCAGTGATTTATAGATGACCTGGAGCCAGTGGGTTTGGCAACGAATATGTAGTGAGTGGGGCGGCAGGTAGCTTAGTGGTTAAGAGCGTTGTGCCAGTAACCGAAAGGTCGCTGGTTCTAATCCCCGAGCCGACTAGGTGAAAATTCTGTCGATGTGCCCTTGAGCAAGGCACTTAACACTAATTGCTCCTGTAAGTCGCTCTGGATAAGAGTGTCTGCTAAATGACTAAAATGTAAATGTAAAATGTAGTGAGTGCCAGCCAACAAGAGCGTACAGGTCACAATGGTGGGTAGTATATGGGGCTTTGGTGACAAAACGGATGGCACTGTGATAGACTACATCCAATTTGCTGAGTAGAGTGTTGGAGGCTATTTTGTAAATGACATCGCCGAAGTCAAGGATCGGTAGGATAGTCAGTTTTACAAGGGCATGTTTGGCAGCATGAGTGAAGGAGGCTTTGTTGCGAAATAGGAAGCCGATTCTAGATCTAACTTTTGATTGGAGATGCTTAATGTGAGTCTGGAAGGAGAGTTTACAGTCTAACCAGACACCTAGGTATTTGTAGTTGTCCACATACTCTAGGTCAGACCCACCGAGAGTAGTGATTCTAGTCGGGTGGGCGGGTGCAAGCAGCGTTCGGTTGAAGAACATGCATTTAGTTTTACTAGGAGTGTTGTATGGCGTTGAAGCTCGTTTGGAGGTTTGTTAACACAGTGTTCAATGAAGAGCCATATGTATACAAAATGGTGTCGTCCGCATAGAGGTGGATCCGAGCGTCATCAGCAGCAAGAGCAACATCATTGATATACACAGAGAATAAAGTCGGCCCGAGAATTGAACCCTGTGGCACCCCCATAGAGACTGCCAGAGGTCCAGACAACAGGCCCTCCGATTTGACACATTGAACTCTATCTGAGAAGAAGTTGGTGAACCAGGCGAGGCAGTCATTTGAGAAACCAAGGCTATTTAGTCTGCCAATAAGAATGCGGTGGTTGACAGAGTCGAAAGCCTTGGCCAGGTCGATGAAGACGGCTGCGCAGTACTGTCTTTTATCAATTACTTTTATAATATTGTTTAGGACCTTGAGTGTGGCTGAGGTGCACCCATTACCAGCTCGGAAACCGGATTGCATAGCGGAGAAGGTACGGTGGGATTCGAAATGGTTGGTGATCTGTTAACTTGGCTTTCAAAAACTTTCGAAAGGCAGGGCAGGATGGATATAGGTCTGTAACAATTTGGATCTAGAGTGTCACCCCCTTTGAAGAGGGGGATGACCGCGGCAGCTTTCCAATCTCTGGGGATCTCAGACGTTACGAAAGAGGTTGAACAGGCTAGTAATAGGGGTTGCGACAATTTCAGTGGCTAATTTTAGAAAGAAAGGGTCCAGATTGTCTAGCCCAGCTGATTTGTAGGGGTCCAGATTTTTCAGCTCTTTCAGAACAATTCATAGTTCATTATACACTTTTTAAATTGACAGACTAAATAAATCCACATATGCTGACTGAGGTTGAATAAAGGTTAAGACTATATTCTTTGCTTATTAATACTTAGTAGTAAGAACTTAGCATGAGTATCTTGCGAGAAGCGTTCAGAGAAAAAAAAGAGGTAGGCCTACTAACATCTTTTAAGTCGACGTTGGAGTCCTCTGGGTAGTCTGGATGGGTGTCCCCTGAGCCGTCATTCAGTGCTATTGCCCAGTCCTCCCCATCTTTATGCTCACCACACTCAGCAATTACACACAGCTATGTGGAAAGAAACATCAGAGCAGAACTGTTAATACACAATGAGCATTTCACAAGTGTCACGCACTTTACAGAAAAATACTAGGTCATCTACCTGCTGCAAAACATACAGCTTGCTGCAGTTTTAATATGCCCCAATACAACCTCTGAAGACAATGTCATCACACACATTACACCAAGCTCCTACTTAATGTGGCAGTTCCTTTCACTGATTTACCTTGACAGGTGTGTCCTCGTTGGTCTCTATGGCCTCCAGTGTTTTCACCAGCCCCATCCCCTTCAAGACTTGTCCAAAGACCACGTGTTTGCCATCTAGATGAGCAGTAGGCACAGTGGTGATAAAAAACTGGGAGCCATTGGTGGCGGGTCCAGAATTGGCCATACTCAGCAAGCCCTCTTTGTCGTGCTGGAGAAGAGACAGAAACCCACATGTTTATTTAGAGATGATGAAGAAAACTGAAATTATATGTTATGATTAGGGCCAGGAGTTTTCCCTATAACTAAGGCCCAGACTTTGTACTGGTCCGGAAAATCTCCTGGCCCCAGCTATATGTTATTCCACGCCATTATGAAAATCCTTACCTTGTAATGGAAGTTCTCATCTTCAAACTTCTCCCCATAGATGCTCTCTCCTCCAGTGCCATTCTGGTTGGAGAAATCGCCTCCCTGGATCATGAATTGCTTGATGACTAAAATTGATTGACAGCGTAAAATACATGTAAGAGGTCATTATCTTACAGCAGTTTGTTACTATAAAATGGATTTACTACTGTATCATAGATGTGATCTATAATAGCTATGCATCAGTAAAAGAGGTTTCAAGGTAGTAATGTACAACAAAATGAGGGGAGGGGAAATGTAGCTACATGGCTACTGCAGATATAGCCTCAATTACATAGCTATAAACCGCTTATGAATTTGAAACGTTGGGTGTTTGGGGCAGAGTTCCACACAAACAGTGGAAAGTCATATTTACGTACTCCTGTGGAATGGACATCCTTTGAAATGGAGTGGTTTCCCTGTGGTTTTGCCAGTTCCCTTCTCACCAGTACAGAGTGCTCGAAAGTTTTCAGCAGTTTTGGGGACAACATCAGCAAACAGTTCGAACACGATTCGGCCAACTGGTGACAACAAACAAAATATGTCATGACTGTGTGGATAGCTGGTCTTGATACATGCAATTTCTAAGTACATGTAGTAACTAACTCATCAAATAAGCAGTTTAGTCCTGAACTAGATAATCGGGTAGATACTGGTGTGTTGACTATTTATGCAACACATGACAGCACGTGCTTCGAATGCAATGTATCATTGTTGTTAGGCTAACTACATTCACACAGTAAAACTAGCTAACAAGACAAGCATCTACATCTTTAAAACAGCATGCAAATTGCAAAAATTTTATTTTACATAGCTACATTGGTCGCTGCAGTTTGGCTGTGGCGTAACGTTAACAATTTATGAACACGATAGCTAGCTATGGTTAAGCTAGCTTGCATGAATGAATGTGTTTTTTCTATAAACGAACATTACCCGGTGCTGCTAGCTAGCCATTAGCCTAGTGAGTCCAGTTGTATGACTAAACGCATTTATTAAAAATGTCCTAACCTCTTTCACCACCAATGTCTATATCAAAGAAGACACGGGGGTTTTCTTTGTTTGAAGGCTTGGTCACTGTTGTTGCGTTAGACATTTCAAAAATTGTACAATCCTAAATGTTAGCTACTTCCAAGGTACTCCCGGTTGACTGCGAGCTTCAATCGCGGATATTTTACTTCCTCTAGTTCGATGCGTTGATTCAGACGTTGCAAAACATGGACCACTGCCATCTACTGAGTTGGATGTGCAACTACAAGAACCTGTGTGAATTTTGAAGACGGTAAACTGTCCACAAAAGTAGTAGCTATAGCTTTTCCAAAATGTTTATGTTTAACTAAAATATCTTATATTCCCAGTGTTCTGTCCCCATTCCAAAAGTAGTGAACCCTTTGCCTAATCCCATGCGATCCCACTACTGCTATAACCTACCTGGTTATGTCCCAAAGGTGTGCATGTGAATATGTTGGCCATGTATTTGTTGAAAATACTGTACTATAATAGATAAAAACATATATATTTTAAAGGTATTAGAAAGGGTCAGCCATTAACTGGAGGCAAGATTACCACCAAATTGAAGTTGAGCTAACAACAAATTGGAAATCTCTAGTGCGATAAAGGCTCCTCTCCCAATTTATTTCAGTCAGCTATCTGAGCTAGACTTTGGGGATTGTAATGGCTTTTGCTCAGGGGATGGATTATCTTCTTCACACTTGTTATCAAAAGTTTGAATCTATGTCACAAGACAGGAAAGACCTGGATCTCAGACCTGTGGTATCCAATACTGGTGTCCGAGTCATCCTTGGTGAATTAACTTTTTTATTATCTTAGTTCCCCATGTCCAGTTATCAATATTTGAGTACTTTTAGATAAGTTATCTCCTAATGTTTTGGCAAAACTTTAGAGATTTTAAAGTGAAGCCAATGGGCTTAAGCAAATATGAATGATTTACATACGCTGGTTTACATAAACTATACTTTAACTCTAACTGTAAGTCACTCTGGATAAGAGTGTCTACTAAATTACTCAAATGTAAAATGTAACTCCTCAGACAAAACGTGGAGATATTTTCATCCTTCTAATCAAATCCTTGTTTGAGGATTTTAAGGACTGCTAATTTACTATAAATGTTGCTGTATAACTAACTGCAAAATACACCAGTGCAGGTGTGGTAGAGTAGCTTACTTGCAGTGCTCCTAAACAATTTCAGTGAAATAGATCATGCAAATGACTCATGAGACTGTTGGATATAATGTGGTGTTTATCAGACACTTGGTCAGGTCTTCAGGACAACATTGAATCATCTTCCGTTCTTCACCCAAATTATTTCAGGGAAACTCATTTTGTAAGGCACCTGCAGCTTTTCTCTGAACGAGTAGATCTCTCTAGGAAGGGAAAAACAAAAAAAGCATTTATGAGTTGTAGGTATTTGTCAGGCAAAAATATCATAACAATCCTTAAATAATGATGTCTCTATTGAATACTGTTCACTTAAAATACTACGCACAGAAATAGTCAAGCATGATGTGTGGTTTGAATGGGTTCATTCACCGACCAGATCATGTCCTTTCATATATCACGCATTACCCTTTTGAACATTAAATGCATTTGCATCGAATTCCTCAAATGCTGTGGATATAGTTTCATAATACTTCAAAGAAGTGATATAGCAAATGAGAGGTCAGTTATACCCTGAGAACAAGGCCTGTGCAGAAATAGGAGTGTGTGTACAATTGAGTTTAGTGGGTCAAATATACACTATATGACCAAGAGTATGTGGACACAAGCTCGTGGAACATCTCATTTCCAAATCATGGCCATTAATATGGAGTTGGTCCCCCCCCCCTTGCTGCTATAACAACCTCCACTCTTCTGGGAAGGCTTTCCACTAGATGTTGGAACATTGCTGCTGGGACTTGCTTCCATTCAGTCTCAAGAGCATTAGTGAGGTCGGGCACTGATGTTGAGCGATTAGGCCTGGCTCGCAGTCGGTGTTCCAATTCATCCCAAAGGTGTTCGATGGGGTTGAGGTCAGGGCTCTGTGCAGGCCAGTCAAGTTCTTCCACACCGATCTCGACAAAACATTTCTGTATGGACTTCGCTTTGTGCATGGGGGCATTGTCATGCTGAAAGAGGAAAGGGCCTTCCCCAAACTGTTGCCACAACACTGGACCCACAGAATCGTCTAGAATGTAATTGTATGCTGTAGCATTAAGATTTCCCTTCACTGGAACTAAGGGGCCTAGCCCAAACCATGAAAAACAGCCCCATACCATTATTCCTCCTCCACCAAACTTTACAGTTGGCACTATGCATTGGGGCAGGTAGCGTTCTCCTGGCATCCGCCAAACCCAGACTCATCCATCGGACTGCCAGATGGTGAAGCATAATTCATCACTACAGAGTATGTGTTTCTACTGCTCCAGAGTTCAATGGTTGCGAGCTCTACACCAATCCAGCCGATGCTTGGCATTGCGCATGGTGATCTTAGGCTTGTGTGCTGCTGCTTGGCCATAGAAACCCATTTCTTGAAGCTCCTGACGAACAGTTCTTGTGCTGACATTGCTTCCAGGGGCAGTTTGGAACTCAGTAGTGAGTGTTGCTACCGAGGACAGACGATTTTTACGCGCTATGCGCTTCAGCAGTTGGCGGTCCCCTTCTGTGAGCTTCTGTGGCCTACATCTTCGTGGCTAAGCCGTTGTTGCTCCTAGATGTTTCCACTTCACAATAACAGCACTTACAGTTGACCGGGGAAGCCCTAGCAGGGCAGAAATTTGACAAATTGAATTGATGGAAAGGTGGCATCCTATGACGGTGAGTAAGGCCATTCTACTGCCAATGGTTGTCTATAGAGATTGCATGGCTGTATGCTCGATTTTATACACCTGTCAGCAACGGGTGTGGCTGAAATAGCCGAATCCACTAACTTGAAGGGGTGTCCACATACTTTTGTATATACAGTGCATTCGGAAAGTATTCAGACCCCTTGACTTTTTCCACATTTTGTTACATTACGGCCTTATTCTAAAATGAATTTTAAAAATGTTTTCCCTCCTCACTCTACACACAATATCCCATAATGACAAAGCTACAACTGGTTTTTAGACATTTTTGCAAATGTATTAAAAATAAAAAACATAAATACCTTATTTACATAAGTATTCAGACCCTTTGCTATGAGACTCGAAATTGAGCTCAGGTGCATCCTGTTTCCATTGATCATCCTTGAGATGTTTCTACAACTTGATTGGAGTCCACCTGTGGTAAAATCAATTGATTGGACATGATTTGGAAAGGCACACACCTGTCTATATAAGGTCCCATAGTTGATGGTGCATGTCAGAGCAAAAACCAAGCCATGAGGTCGAAGGAATTGTCCGTAGAGCTCCGAGACAGGATTGGGTCCAACCTGACAGAGCTTGAGAGGATCTGCAGAGAAGAAATTAGCCTCCTGAGTGGCGCAGTGGTCTAAGGCACTGCATCGCAGTGCTAACTGTGCCACTAGAGATCCTGGTTCGAATCCAGGCTCTGTCGCAGCCGGCCGCGACCGGGAGACTCATGGGCGGCGCACAATTGGCCCAGCGTCGTCCAGGGTAGGGGAGGGAATGGCCGGCAGGGATGTAGCTCAGTTGATAGAGCATGGCGTTTGCAACGCCAGGGTTGTGGGTTCGATTCCCAGGGGGGGCCAGTATTGAAAAAATAAAAATTGTATTCACTAACTGTAAGTCGCTCTGGATAAGAGCGTCTGCTAAATGACAAAAATGTAATGTCAATGTAAGAATGGGAGAAACTCCCCAAATACAGGTGTGCCAAGCTTGTAGCGTCATACCCAAGAAGACTTGAAGCTGTAATCGCTGCTAAAGGTGCTTCAACAAAGTACTGAGTAAAGGGTCTGAATACTTATGTAAATGTGATTTTTCAACAAAATAAAATATATATACACTTGCAAAAATTTATAAAAACCTGTTTTTGCTTTGTCATTATGGGGTATTGTGCGTACATTGATGAGGGGGGGGGGGGACAATTTATTCCATTTTAGAATAAGGCTGTAACGTAAGAAAATGTGGAAAAAGTCAAGTGGTCTGAATACTTTCCGATTGCACTGTATTACGTATACCCAGCTATGCAATGTGTCCTACATACTGGTGTTTGAAAGGAGGAAATGTAACATTCCTAGAGTTAATTACTTACTGTTGAGAAGAAAATATCTGTTGTTGTCCTGGCTGTAATTGTCATACTTGTTGTGTGCCCATGCAAGTTTGCTGCGGGCTCCGACAGATTGCTTATCTAGAAAGTGGGGCGGTGCGTGCCTACAAAAGCGGAAGTGGTGAATAATGGATGGAGAACAGTGCACCTACATTCACTTAACACTCCACAAGCCTGCTGTGATGCTATCACTTTCCCATTGGAAATGTGCACAGCGAGCAGGTAAAGTGATTCTGACTGGCTGAAAATAAAATATATTCAATAAAGTATGGGTTACCACATGTGGGGCCTACCATGGGTTTTGATATCTGTGGGTGACTCTGTCCTCAAGGGCGGAGCGGAATTCAGCTCTCTACAGGAACAACATGGTCTGAGTCACTTCAAAAATTATATGTTATAACAGTTAAATGAATGGCTGAATAAAAATGTCACAAGTGATGTGGCTTTGTCTTAATACCCATGTAATGCTGTCATCAGAATGATATTATGTGTCAGAATAGGGTCATGACTCTATGACAACTTTGGGAATCGTGATTAGAGTATTATCTTCTGACAACATTCTGAGCATTGTGACGCGGGACAATTGTGGCATAATTTGTTGAGATTCATATGATTACAGTTTTGCCTTATCACAAGTTTTGACCATTGTGACAGGTGAGCATTATGACTACAGTATTCTCTTATGACAACATTTTGACCATTGTGACAGGTGAGCATTATGACATCATGATTATAGTATTGTTTTATGACAACATTCTTACCATTGTCAATAATGTTACCATGAGCCATTTAAACATGCTGCACGACTTTTCAATTCAATACTCATATAGGTCTAGATAAGACAAGCTTACATTTGCTTATGTTGCATTCCCTTTATGTCATACCACAATAAAATATATGATGCAGCTAATCTACTAAATGTTCATCAAGGTCGCCTAACTCTAATGAACATCCAGCTCACCGGCTTCATTTGGGCCCCACCTTAATTTGCATACTGCTGAGCAGCGTCCTGCTGTTCAGGAGCTGGTGATATTGCATGCCCCATCCCACCCCTCCAATGTAGCACTGTTTGGGCATGGGGGGTGGGGTGCAGTAAGCAGGCCGGCACAGGTAAATCAAATCGCTTGTACCCATAGGTGACAAAGGGCCAACCCCAATGTAGCGGGGAAAGTCGATCAATCTTGCCCTGTAGTCCCCAATTCCATCTGGACCTTGTTAGAATCAACATAGAGAAATGTGGGAACCATTCATAAAATAGTAAGCAACACAGAGCCCTAATCTAAAGTAGTGCCCTTTAATTAAAGGACATTGGGTGGTACAATTTCACACAGAGAGTGCATTTGCCAATGAAAGGGCTGTGTCAAGTATCTCTCATCCACTCACCCCCACAGTTTATTATCCTGACCTATCTACATGTCATTGACATCACAAAATACCAAATATGCATATCATGAAACACCCCCAATGTATAATTTAAAAAAAGGCCTCATTATAATTACACCGTGAATAAAATGGAACATACTGTAGGTTACACACAATAGCCTATGTAGCTAATAAGAAGTGATTGTTGCAACCTATTTATACAACTGCATTTAACATTCTACATTAAACCCAATAATTACGTGACACATACCGGTAAAAAGCATCATTTGTCCATAGGCTTGGGCGGGCCTTTCTTGTACCGTTGTGCTAATCTCCATTGGAACTGTTATTTTCAGACTAGATAGTTACCGCAGGACGCCCGCGAGCGATTTGTGAGCCCAGTGTGTGTGCTGGTGATGGGGTCAGTGGGCTGTTGCCATGCGACTCAAAAAAAGCGAAGTCAAATCATGACATCAGGGATCTTCAGGTCGGAAAGTTGAAACTCTAGAAAGAGGCCCGATTTCCCGACTTGAAATTCCGAGTGGGATGACCGTTGAAAACTATATTTACCAGTCTTCTTTTTTCCCCCGGGAGTTGTCTTATGCCGCGTTCAAGTGCTAGTTGGATATAGGAAACTCGGAAATGTACGACTTGCTAACCCGTCTGTAGTTCACAGCAGGTTGGTGGCACCTTAATTGGAGAGGACGGGCACGTGGTAATGGCTAGAACAGAATAAGTGGAATGGTATCAAATACATCAAACACATGATTTCCAGGTGTTTGATGCCATTCCATTAGCGCCGTTCCGGACATCATTATGAGCCTCCATACCCTCAGCAGCCTCCTGTGTTGTAGTTATAAACGTGTCACGTTCAACCCGTTAGCAAGTCTAAAATGACCGAGTTTCCACGCTAGATGTCATACAGGGACTCAGAATATGTAGTGGGGCGTTTCAGACGTCCCCAGTGGCTGCATTACAGGTGGAGATCGGGGATATGCCATTGCAGATTAGGAGACAGCAGCTGGCAATGAATTATTAGGTCAACCTACAAGGACATGGGGTGTCTCATCCTGCGAAAGGGATTTTACAGGCATGCTGGGAACATGAGCGAAGACAGAACACAAGCTTTGGGTGGAGATGGAGATGGGACTGTATGGAAGGGAGTTTAGTCCAACGGTAGTTATTCCTGTAAATTCACCATGGCTACTCCCGCCTCCAGTAGTTGATCTAGAAGTGTTGGAGATACTACAGAAAGATAGTGAGGGTGTTGATCCATCTGATTTGTGTAAGAGACGTCTGGATACTGTGTATCAGGATTTTGTGGCCATTTACACAGATGGTTCAAAAGATCCAAGGACAGGACGTACTGGGTCAGCATTTGTTGTGCAGGGTTTGTGGGGTGGAAGTCAGGAAACGTATTACAGATCATCTGGCTGTATATACAGCGGAGCTAAATGCCATACTGTTGGCCTTGCAGTGGGGGGAGGAAGTCAAACAAGACAGAGGAGTTATTTGCTCTGATTAATGTGCAGTGTTAATGAGTATCCAGTCCTTTAGCTCACGTAGCAGACAATACCTGCTTTATGAGGTGCTACAAACCCATGGCAGGATTAAACAGATGGGTATACAGATAAGATTTACTTGGGTCCCAGCCCATGTCGGGGTGGAGGGGAACGAGGCAGTAGATGAACAGGCTAAACAAGCAATTAGTAGTGGGGATGTTGATGTTGAAGTTTCAATGAGCAAGGCAGAGGCAAAAAGACTGATATATACAGTGATGGTGCAGAGATGGCAGGAGCAGTGGAATAGAGATTATACGGGAAGGCATTTATTTCAAGTACAGAGGAAGGGGAGGGGAGGACGGCAGGAAGGAACAGAAGAGAGGAGGCTATTTTTACAAGATTAAGGGTGGGACACAGCCAGTTGAATAAGACATTAAATGTGATAGGAAAGCATCCAACAGGAAAGTGTGATTATTGTCAGGAAACAGACCGTGGAGCATGTATTGCTACAGTGTGGGCAGTATCAGAGGGAAAGAGAGAGGATGAGATTTAGTATGAGGGAGAAGGGGATACAGGAAATTAGTTTAAAGAGTATATTGAGTAGAACGTCATTAGATATATTCTCAAATATTTTGTTATCTTTTTTAAGAGCAACGGGGCTGGCAGGTAGGATTTAGTTTCTCCTTGTATCTGGCCCACACTCCAGTACAATAGGTGGCGGTAATGCACCATAACGTTGGATGCCAACCGCCGATAAATCCCACTGAAGAAGAAGAAGAAGAAGAAGAAGAAGAAGAAGAAGAAGAAGAAGAAGAAGAAGACCGAGTTTCCTAGTTCCGACTAGCACATGAATGCGGCGTTAAACGCGCTGAAGTCGGAAGTCGGAGATTTCCCAGTTCTTCTGAACTTCTCCAAAATTACAAAATATAAATGTACCATATTTTTCTTGAATAGAAGAGCTTAAATAGCACTGAAGCATGTCAAATATAACACGTGGTTAGAATATAATAGAAGGAAATAGAATATAATTAAATGGAATTGAATATAACTTTTTCCCATTTCCACAGTTTATATTTTCCTCCATAGATCAAAGCATAATGAAATTCCAGTCAAATAGAGCTTCATGTTGTCAATAAATAGGCCTAAAATATATATAGCGTATATATTGGTCCATAACAATTTATTGTTCCCAAATGTGCATATAAGTATGTGCCCCTTCGGTAGCCTATCTGGGTGTTTTATTCCAGTTTCTGTCATTGGATGGCGACAAAGGATAGCTTTGTAGGCCACAATGCATTGTCCCCCGGATCAATTTTTGTAAATGGGCTCGCCCATGAGCTTCCACTTGTGTCAGTCACCATGGTGGCATACAGCAGAAAGCTGTGGCGGTGGACCCATCGTTACTTTTAAAACTATCATAATGATTTTTTTAAAAGGTTGCCTTTCTACATCTATAACGTTAGGTTTATTATTTAAAAAATGGACAATCGGTTATTGTCAGGATAGATTCCTACTTTTTTCCTTTGAAGGCGGATACATGGAATTGTGGCAAACGCAAGAATGCTGAAGATCCACGGATTGGCTTTTAGTGTCGGTTTAGATAAAGGAAGCGTTTTTCCATAATACAAATTGTACAGCAACAAATATACTGTGAGTTGGATTCTGGATTCTTCGAGCCGCGCCTTGATAACAAGTGTTTTTGTTGGGACCGGTGGCAGCCTTCTGGTATCGGTTTGGGGACAGAAGAAACCCCGAGGCTCACATTGTGGCCTGGCCGGGGGGACTAATTAACCATCTTTAGACCACTGGAGTTCTCTTAGTGGATAACAAAGTGGGAACAAAGCTTGTGGCTTGGTCTGTGCATATCCACACAGCGAATATTTGAAAATTGTCAACAGGATAAGCAATTTAATTGTTTTTAACACGTCTTCAAAACAATGGCGTCTTATGTGGATAACAGTTTTCGTCAAGCTGTGATGATGAATCCGGCAGAAAGAACTCAACAGGTCAGCATAATTACTTGATTAGCCTTCAGTGATGCTTATCTCGATGTTGTAAAAGTAATTTGTGAAACCTCTCTACTACTGTCACACAGTGTTCTATAATTTCCCGCTGCCACTCCTTCTACATTGTTACATTCTTTCTTTCTGCATTACTGTTGCCATGCGGCTACAGTGTTACGTATCCTGACTACATCCCGGTAAAGCTCTATCATTGGGAGATAATCTCCAGCTACTTTATATAACAGGACCTGATAGTAACCCAGCCATTTATGTCTCGAACATATTCAGACTTCAAAGCACATCAGAGCCCACGTTTCCTGTATTTTCCAAACGGCAATGTAAACATAGGCTACATTGTTTTCCAGACAGTGAAATAGGCTACGAATTGGTTACATTTACCCATGCAATTGTATATTGCAAGGGTAATTATTTCCAGTACATTCCAACCATTAGGCAATGGGCCCTGGCGCCCTGTGGTTTGTTAGCAGCAAGGGATACGCACAATAGCCTAGAGAATCGATAGCTCACCACTTCAAATAGTGAGCGAGGTGATAGTGACACTGCCACATGCTGATGTATCTGACATTGAGGAAACAATTAAAACGTCTGTCACGTGTTGTCATTGATGGCTCGTTAACCGTGTGCTAGTAGGTCAACACATTTCATGAAGTTTCAAAGTGGAGCATACCATTCTAGTCATCTGTGGTTGTACTACATACCATTAAATGAATATGGCATCATGCCTGTCGCTCTCATCTCCATAGTTCTTCAGGAAACAGCGTTGTTTTTTATAGACATGTCACACTACACATATTGGTGTGTCAATGTCTGATGTTGTTTACATCAGCCGTCAACTAAGCCGTCATATTCTATCCACATTCTGTCCATAATGTCTATACAGCCAGTGCATTCGGAAAGTATTCAGACTCCTTGACTTTTTCCACATTTTGTTAAGTTACAGCCTTATTCTAAAATGGATGAAATACAACATCAATCAATCTACACACAATACTCCATAACAACAAAACGAAAACAGGTTTTTAGAAATGTTTACACATTTATAAAAAATAAACAAAAACCTTATTTACATAAGTAGTCAGACCCATTGCTACGAGACTTGAAATTGAGCTCAGGTGTATCCTGTTTCCATTGATCATCCTTGAGACGTTTCTACAATTTGATTGGAGTCCACCTGTGGTAAATTCAAATGATTGGACAGGATGTAGAAAGGCACACACCTGTCTATATAAGGTCCCGCAGTTGACAGTGCATGTCAGAGCAAAAACCAAGCCATGAGGTCGAAGGAATTGACCGTAGCCTCGAGACAGGATTGTGTCGAGGCACAGATCTGCGGAAGGGTACCAAAAAATGTCTGCACCATTGAAGGTCCCCAAGAACACAGTGGCCTCCATCATTCTTAAATGGAAGAAGTTTGGAACCACCAAGACTCTTCCTAGAGCTGGCTGCCCGGCCAAACTGAGCAGGTCCTTGGTCAGGGAGGTGACCAAGAACCCGATGGTCACTCTGACAGAGCTCCAGAGTTCCTCTGTGGAGATGGGAGAACCTTCTAGAAGGACAACTATCTCTGCAGCACTCCACCAATCAGGCCTTTAGAGTGGCCAGACAGAAGCCACTCCTCAGTAAAAGGCAAATGACAGCCCGCTTGGAGTTTGCCAAAAGGCACCTAAAGGACTCTGACCATGAGAAACAAGATTTTCTGGTCTGATGCAACCAAGATTGAACTCTTTGGCCTGAATGCCAAGCGTCAAGTCTGGAGGAAACCTGGCACCATACCTACGGTGAAGCGTGGTGGCAGCATCATGCTGTGTGGATGTTTTTCAGTGGCAGGGATTGGGAGACTAGTCAGCATCGAGGGAAAGATGAACGGGGCAAAGTACAGAGAGATCCTTGATGAAAACCTGCTCCAGCGCATTCAGGACCTCAGACTGGGGCAAAGGTTCATCTTCCAACAGAACAACGACTCTAAGCACACAGCCAATACAATGCAGGAGTGGCTTCGGGACATGTCCCTGAGTGGCCTAGCCAGTGCCCGGACTTGAACCCGATCAAACATCTCCGGAGAGACCTGAAAATAGCTGTGCAGCGACGCTCCCCATCCAACCTGACAGAGCTTGAGAGGATCTGCAGAGAATAATAGGAGAGACTCCCCAAATACAGGTGTGCCAAGCTTGTACCGTCATACCCAAGAAGACTCGAGGCTGTAATCTCTGCCAAATGTTTCAACAAAGTACTGAGTGAAGGATCTGAATATGTATGTAAATGTGATATTTAATTTTTAATGAATTTGAAAAATTTCAAAAAACCTTTTCACTTTGTTATTGTGGGGTATTGTGTGTAGATTGCTGAGGAGAAGAAAAAAAAAAAGATTTTGGAATAAGGCTGTAATGTAACAAAATGTGGAAAAAGTCAAGGGGTCTGAATACTTTCCGAAGGCACTGTATATCAAATCAAATCACATTTTATTGGCCACATGCGCCGAATACAACAGGTGCAGACATTACAGTGAAATGCTTACTTACAGCCCTTAACCAACAGTGCATTTATTTTTAACAAAATAGTAAAAATAAAACAACAAAAAAAGTGTTGAGAAAAAAAGAGCAGAAGTAAAATAACAGTAGGGAGGCTATATATACAGGGGGGTACCGGTGCAGAGTCAATGTGCGGTGGCACCGGCTAGTTGAGGTAGTTGAAGTAATATGTACATGTGGGTAGAGTTAAAGTGACTATGCATAAATAATTAACAGAGTAGCAGCAGCGTAAAAGGATGGGGTGGGGGGGCAGTGCAAATAGTCCGGGTAGCCATGATTAGCTGTTCAGGAGTCTTATGGCTTGGGGGTAGAAGCTGTTGAGAAGTCTTTTGGACCTAGACTTGGCACTCCGATACCGCTTGCCGTGCGGTAGCAGAGAAAACAGTCTATGACTAGGGTGGCTGGAGTCTTTGACAATTTTGAGGGCCTTCCTCTGACACCGCCTGGTATAGAGGTCCTGGATGGCAGGAAGCTTGGCCCCAGTGATGTACTGGGCCGTACGCACTACCCTCTGTAGTGCCTTGCAGTCGGAGGCCAAGCAGTTGCCATACCAGGCGGTGATGCAACCAGTCAGGATGCTCTCGATGGTGCAGCTGTAGAATTTTTTGAGGATCTGAGGACCCATGCCAAATCTTTTCAGTCTCCTGAGGGGGAATAGGCTTTGTCGTGCCCTCTTCACGACTGTCTTGGTGTGTTTGGACCATGATAGTTCGTTGGTGATGTGGACACCAAGGAACTTGAAGCTCTCAACCTGTTCCACTACAGCCCCGTCGATGAGAATGGGGGCGTGCTCAGTCCTCTTTTTTTTCCCTGTAATCCACAATCATCTCCTTTGTCTTGGTCACATTGAGGGAGAGGTTGTTGTCCTGGCACCACACGGCCAGGTCTCTGACCTCCTCCCTATAGGCTGTCTCATCGTTGTCGGTGATCAGGCCTACCACTGTTGTGTCGTCGGCAAACTTAATGATGGTGTTGGAGTCGTGCCTGGCCATGCAGTCATGGGTGAACAGGGAGTACAGGAGGGGACTGAGCACGCACCCCTGAGGGGCTCCCGTGTGTTGTTACCTACCCTTACCACCTCACAATGGAATCCTCATAAACTAGTCATTACATATGCATACATACTCCGACATTGCTCGTCCTAATATTTATATATTTCTTAGTTCCATTCTTTTACTTTTAGATTTGTGTGTATTGTTGTGAATTGTTACATAGTACTGCACTGTTGGAATTAGGAACACAAGCATTTCGCTACACCTGCAATAACATCTGCTAAATATGTGTATGCGACCAATAAGATTTGATTTGTCTATCGTCTGTCATAGATATGCCTTTTATTTCCTACGCACGGGACTGTGCTGTCTGCCTGACTTCACAATGGAATCCTCATAAACTAGTCATTACATAGCAATGACTGTGAACTCAGTTATCCCACTATGCACGTGCAGATCCAAATTCTGCAAGACCATATTTGTAAGTATTACAGGCAAGCAGGCTAGAAATAAAAATAGATGTTGACGCTGATATGAGTGAAGAAGTGTTTGAAAAATGTGGACTGACCAGTCACCACACAAGTTCTCCTTGAAAGATGTCCAGGATGTTTTCAATTATAACTAGGCCCCCCATTTGCACTTTTGTTTTGGTATTGTAACTTGTCACTCATTTAAATATTCAGCTAGTAGTGTCCTCCTTACGCAACTGACAGCGTTTATCCTATTGGAGATGGCTTGGCCTCTTGGTATTATGGAAGCGTTGGGACCTAGGCTATCATCAACACCGGGTACTGACTGGTGGCGAGAAATGCTAACATAAAAAAGGTTAAATTGATACACACCTTGTTAGGGTTCCCACACGGCCATATCTCCATGTTACAGCGCTTGTTTATGGAAAACAGACAGAAGACAGAGTGGACTACCTGTGGTAATTAACTATCTGCGTCTCCTAACATCTGTGTGTAAATGGAAGACAGATGCCACAAACGTGTTGTCACTGAAATACTGTCTGCTGCAACTGTTAAAATGGTGCACAGTAAGTGTGTATTTAGCATTTGTGAGATTATTTTGATGTGATCTGAAAGTAGAGGGATTTATGTTTCTAGAACCGTACCGCAATCTAGCATTTACATTTTTAGTCATTTAGCAGACGCTCTTATCCAGAGCGACTTACAGTTGGTATATTCATCTTAACATATCTAGGTGGGACAACCACATATCACAGTCATAGTAAGTACATTTTCCCTCAAAGTAGCTGTCAGCAAAGTCAGAGCTAGTAAAGGGGAAAAAAAAGTCAAGTGCGAGTGTTAGTTCACCAAAGGCAATTGAGAATCATTTTACATTTTAGATGGAGGTTTTGGCTTCCAGAGCCAATTCACCCTTTAAACAGAACATGTAAGGTCCTTGAATTTTGAAGCATTTATGTAATCAAAACAAGCACATAAAGCACAAATGCGTAATAATTCATAAAGGTCATGTTAACTGACTGATTATCTCCTAGAACAAAACATATATAAGATCTCTTAAGTCTGTGTTAACATCAGATCTTATCCCAAAATCCTATTCTTTCCCCATTCATTTTCCCCATAGGAATGGCTAAAAGAACCAGACGTAACTCATTTCCATTTTTTAGGACTACAAGCTGGCGAGCTCTATAGAAAAGTAGCCTGGTTAATTTAAGTGGAAAAAGTACCCGGCTGAAAATGAGTCTAATTTTCAGCCATCCAAGAAGGGACAGTGAGTCAGACTTGTCAGCTCCTTGTAATTGTTTAGGCAGGTGCAAAAAGGCAAAGGCCATGAACACAGTCATCAAGACCTCTGGCTGCCAGTGAGTCACATAGCTCAAATGCCAGGCCTACCTCAGAGCTCAGACAGTGTCCTTGTGTGCTGGACTTAGCATGGAATTAGCATAGTAGTCAAGCAGTGGCTAGGAATAATTAAGTGAAAAGGCAGTGAGGAGAAGGTGAAGACAGGAGCCCGGGAGGCCCAGAGAGACAGAGGGTGGAAGCTTGTTTCTCTCTCTAGTCAGGATGCTTTTTGTACAGAGCCAGCTGGGAGGAAGGGCTGATGGCAAGACGGACTCACAGGAGAATACATTTTTGAAGTGACTGTTTTCATCCTACTTGTTTGTGTGTGGTTTCAGGTTTGTGACCTCTGGCCTATTTTGGTCACCCAGTCAGAACAGAAGCATGCGAGACAGGCCTGATTGAGAAATAAAACAGATTGCGAAGAACTTTGTCTCATACTTTTGCAAGCAGGAACCTTCTAGTTTGCCCATATACAATTTGCAAATATAAGCTAAATGCTTCAAACTCTCAGTCCATAAGCACAAAAGCAACTTTCCTTGGCCTCTCCTCACACCGCTAACCCTGTGGAACTTAAGTGATGTCACATGTTATTCTTGTATTGAAAGTGGAGGCCGAGCTCTGGCTTAACTGTTTACACACATGGCGGTTACAGTTACGTATTCATCACATTCTTAATACAGAAGTTACACATTTCAAGGGAAAAAGGGAAGAAAAGCACCAAATGCACCAATGAACGATGCCCACACTAGCTCAGAGCACAATATTTAGGTAAAGCCCTTGATTAGCTCGTTTTTGAGTTTTGTTTTCTTATCCAGTCCCACATTGGCTACTGTATTTCAGCTCATAATGACACATTAGATAATGGGGGGATGGAACAATTTATTATTATTGACAGGTTGCAGTACATTAGAAATATTGATGTATTGGAGTGTACCAGAGAGTTCTAGTTAAAGTCAATGATTGCTGTTCAAATTATGTGAAATCCTTGACCTAGTGGGCAGTCATTAGTTTTCTGTAACAGACCGTAGCAATGGAGGACAGGGAAATGAATAATACGGCTGAATTTCTCAGATTGCCTGCATTTGAATTCCAGGCACTGGAACACCTCATTGGAATACCAGGACGTTGTGTGCTATGGTGCTATTGTTTGTCTGTTAGTAAGCAAATCTAATAATGAGAAGGCCAATGAGGTTGGCCTATCCTCTATATTCAAATCCGCCACTGAGACTGTACAAAATCAAATGGTCACAAGCCGTTGCACTTTGCCGCACAATTTGACCACACTGGACTGTCTGTTAGAAACAAATCTGAAAGTGTCACTACCTTGCTCCCTAGTGTATGTACCTCTCTGATAACAGGCTTCTGTATAGTTCCATCTCTGCATTACAATCTGTTGGAAGTGAATTGTTTCTACTCTGTTCATAACAAAGGTAAGATCACAATCCATTGGTCTCATTTTAAGGCAGAATAATCCAATGTGGTGAATTATGAAATGTCTAGGCTACCTACACAGTGGGCTAAATAAATTGGATACATTTAAAGAATACATAGGCCTATATCTTACTAATACCACTTGCTCTGTGTTTCAAAGATATCTTTCAGATACAGTAATGTTTTTGGAGAAGGAAAGGTGCAAATCAAGCAGGAATATTCAACATAACCTTCATACAATGGACTGGATTCTGACCAATAAGCAGTTAGCATCCAGTGCTCCCTATGTACAGTGGGGAAAAAAAGTATTTAGTCAGCCACCAATTGTGCAAGTTCTCCCACTTAAAAAGATGAGAGAGGCCTGTAATTTTCATCATAGGTACACGTCAACTATGACAGACAAATTGAGGAAAAAAAATCCAGAAAATCCCATTGTAGGATTTTTAATGAATTTATTTGCAAATTATGGTGGAAAATAAGTATTTGGTCACCTACAAACAAGCAAGATTTCTGGCTCTCACAGACCTGTAACTTCTTCTTTAAGAGGCTCCTCTGTCCTCCACTCGTTTACCTGTATTAATGGCACCTGTTTGAACTTGTTATCAGTATAAAATACACCTGTCCACAACCTCAAACAGTCACACTCCAAACTTCACAATGGCCAAGACCAAAGAGCTGTCAAAGGACACCAAAAACAAAATTGTAGACCTGCACCAGGCTGGGAAGACTGAATCTGCAATAGGTAAGCAGCTTGGTTTGAAGAAATCAACTGTGGGAGCAATTATTAGGAAATGGAAGACATACAAGACCACTGATAATCTCCCTCGATCTGGGGCTCCACGCAAGATCTCACCCCGTGGGGTCAAAATGATCACAAGAACGGTGAGCAAAAATCCCAGAACCACACGGGGGGACCTAGTGAATGACCTGCAGAGAGCTGGGACCAAAGTAACAAAGCCAACCATCAGTAACACACTACGCCGCCAGGGACTCAAATCCTGCAGTGCGAGACGTGTCCCCCTGCTTAAGCCAGTACATGTCCAGGCCCGTCTGAAGTGCATTTGGATGATCCAGAAGAGGATTGGGAGAATGTCATATGGTCAGATGAAACCAAAATATAACTTTTTGGTAAAAACTCAACTCGTCATGTTTGGAGGACAAAGAATGCTGAGTTGCATCCAAAGAACACCATACCTACTGTGAAGCATGGGGTTGGAAACATCATGCTTTGGGGCTGTTTTTCTGCAAAGGGACCAGGACGACTGATCCGTGTAAAGGAAAGAATGAATGGGGCCATGTATCGTGAGATTTTGAGTGAAACCCTCCTTCCATCAGCAAGGGCATTGAAGATGAAACGTGGCTGGGTCTTTCAGCATGACAATGATCCCAAACACACCGCCCGGGCAACGAAGGAGTGGCTTCGTAAGAAGCATTTCAAGGTCCTGGAGTGGCCTAGCCAGTCTCCAGATCTCAACCCCATAGAAAATCTTTGGAGGGAGTTGAAAGTCTGTGTTGCCCAGCGACAGCCCCAAAACATCACTGCTCTAGAGGAGATCTGCATGGAGGAATGGGCCAAAATACCAGCAACAGTGTGTGAAAACCTTGTGAAGACTTACAGAAAACGTTTGACCTGTGTCATTGCCAACAAAGGGTATATAACAAAGTATTGAGAAACTTTTGTTATTGACCAAATACTTATTTTCCACCATCATATGCCAATAAATTCATTAAAAATCCTACAATGTGATTTTCTGGATTTTTTTTTCTCATTTTGTCTGTCATAGTTGACGTGTACCTATGATGAAAATTACAGGCCTCTCTCATCTTTTTAAGTGGGAGAACTTGCACAATTGGTGGCTGACTAAATACTTTTTTTCCCCACTGTACGTGATTCTATCTTGTGGTCCAGGGCGCTCTGGCTACGCTCTGGGTAATGCCCCTCCACACAGTAGCTGCTTTGAAGTGTTGCTAGGCTACCCGCTCCCTTCTATCACATTGCAAAACAACTTCCTGTGATCTGCTTCCATAGATTGTACACTTTGTTCTGCAGCCATACTCCGTGCAGTACAAAGACATAGCCCCTGTTTCTCTGTACGTGTTCTCACGCCACTCGGAGGGAAAACCGCTTTCCTCGCGCTGCACGTTTCCTCAAGGTGCATTGCGCTCTCTGCTTATATCTGTCAGTGCTTGAAATATAGACGGATCAGGACATTTCTTTGACGGTCATACATTTGTCGGGGATGAATCACCCTCATCTCATGGCAAAGCTATGTTTCAATTCATTATGCCTCATGACATATTTCTTAAAGGAAGCAACTTCAGACATGAATCAAGGCCCCACACTGTAGGTTCCATTGTTCTTCACTGCAGAATGTAGGAATCAACATATTACTAAACACTACACACTTTACATAATGTGCATATAATCCATGGTATTGTACAAAGGGTAGAGACCAGTGGCGGTTGGTGCCGTTTAAGATTAGGAGGATGATTTATTTGTTTTATGGCTGGCATTATTTCTATTACAGCATATTGGGTGACTGTCATTCATATTCCATTCACCCAGCTCAGTGTAACATCGCTAGGTTTAGGCTACTACATGATACTCAAATTTGCCCTATACCCATCATGAGGTTGCTAAAGCCTAGCCTACAAATGAAAGTTTATAAGGTAGGTGCACAGGTTGAGAGACAAATTGGATTAATCAAGGTGACATAGTGATACATTCAATAGCGCCTTGCACAAGCTTGCCTGCATATCAAATGTTATTGGTCACATGCACCGACTATAACAGGTGTAGACCTTACTGTGAAATGCTTACTTACAAGCCCTTAACCAACAATGCAGTTATTTTGTATTTTATTTTTATTTTTTGTAAGGAAAATATTTGCTAGATAAACTAAACTAAAGTAAAATAAATAAAAGTAGCACAATAACGAGGCTGTATACAGGCGGTACCAGTACCGATGTGCGGGGGTACAGGTTAGTCGAGGTAATACACTATATATACAAAAGTATGTGGATTCGGCTATTTTGGCCACAACTGTTGGTGGGAGGTGTATAAAATTGAGAACACAGCCATGCAATCTCCATAGACAAACATTGGCATTAGAATGGCCTTACTGAAGAGCTCAGTGACTTTGCACGTGGCACCGTCATAGGATGCCACCTTTCCAACAAGTCAGTAAGTCACATTTCTGCCCTGCTTGAGCTGCCCGGGTCATCTGTAAGTGCTGTTATTGTGAAGTGGAAATGTCTAGGAGCAACAACAGCTCAGCTGCAAAGTCTGTCTATGAAAATGCCATTTAAAATAAATATATAACCATGCATAATGCACATTCACTGGTTGGTGTGAGTGGCAGGGGGAGCGGCTTGGTGTGTGCGTGTAAACCACAGAGTAAGAGGCGAAGCAAAAGGTTTCACTCTCGCTAAAATCTGTCCAAAATAATCCCAATACGCTTCTGTGGGCTTATTTTGAATCTAAGCTTGTCACCTGCCTTGCTGCCTTTGGGACAACGACTTCCATTGTTAGGGCAGAGACATGCGCATCGTCATTATATACAGATCTCTAGTGGAAATGGGAAGGTGCACACAGCACAGAAGGAACGAAGGAGACATGACCAAAAACGCATGAGAACAAGCGGACATAAACACTCATAAAAACAAAAAACGTGATTCTTCGAAACAGGCATTTGGAATATCACGCAAAAACATTAATTTGAATTACACTGAACAAAAATATAAATGCATGATGCAACAATTTCAAAGATTTTACTGAGTTACAGTTCATATAAGGAAGTCTTTCAATTGAAATTAATTACGCCATAATCTATGGATTTCACATGACTGGTAATACAGATATGCTTCTGTTGGTCACATATACCTTAAAAAAAGGCATGGGTGTGGATCAGAAAACTAGTCAGTATCTGGTGTGACCACCATTTACCTCATGCAGCGCGACACATCTCCTTCGCATAGAGTTGACCAAGCTGTTGATTGTGGCTTTTAGAATGTTGTCCCACTCCTCTTCAATGGCTGTCCGAAGTTGCTGGATATTGGCGGCAACTGGAACAGGCTGTCGTATACGTCGATCCAGAGCATCCCAAACATGCTCAATGGGTGACATGTCTGAGTGTATGCAGGCCATAGACTTTTTCAGCTTCCAGGAATTGTGTACAGATCCTTGTGACATGGGGCTGTGTATTATCATGCTAAAACATGAGGTGATGGCTGCAGATGAATGGCACAACAATGGGCCTCAGGCTCTCGTCATGGTATCTCTGTGCTTTCTGACATTGATAAAATGCAATTGTGTTTTTTGTCCATAGCTTATGCCTGCCCATACCATAACCCCACCACCACAGGGCACTCTGTTCACAACATTGACATCAGCAAACCGCTTGCCCACACAACGCCGTACACGCCGTCCGCCCGATACAGTTGAAACTGAGATTCAACCGTGAAGAGCACACTTTTCCAGCTTGCCAGTGGCCATCGAAGGTGAACATTTGCCCACTGAAGTCTTATGACACTGTACTGCAGTCTGGTGAGGACAACAAGCATGCAGATGAGCTTCCCTGAGACGGTTTCTGACAGTTTGTGCAGAAATTCTTCGGTTGTGCAAACCCACAGTTTCTTGTTTGCTTATAGAAAAGATCTTCATCAGCTGTTTCATCAGTTTCATCAGCTGCACGGGTGGCTGGTCTCAGACAATCCCACAGGTGAAGAAGCCGGATGTGTAGGTCCTGGGTTGGCGTGGTTACACGTGGTCTGCGGTTGTGATTTAAATACTCTGACAACACCCATTCCTGCAGTCAGCATGCCAATTGCACGCTCCCTCAACTTGAGACATCTGTGGCATTGTGTTGTGGCCTTTTTATTGTCCCCAATACAAGGTTCTTGATATGCCACACCTGTCAGGTGGATGGATTATCTTGGCAAAGGAGAAATGCTCACTAACAGGGATGTAAACAAATTTGTGCACAAAATTTGAGAAATAAGCTTTTTGTGCATATGGAATATTTCTGGGATCTTTTATTTCAGATCATAAAAAATGGGATCAAAACTTTACATGTTGCATTCATATTTTTGTTCAGTCTAATTCGATATATCACCAAGGCCATGGCTACTGTAAAATGTTTAACTTTGTATTTTTATGAAATTCACTGAGTAGGATGGTCCTCCACTGTTAGAGACAGAATAAACCATCCTCTTGCCCAGACACACAATATTTACATTTATGCTCTTTTATTACACTGCTCACACTGTGCTTGGCATTACATCTGATGCAGAATGGTATTGCGCTAGAGAAACAAAAGCACCAGAATGGCTTATGAGTGAAAAAGGCCTTTTGGCCTCGTTCCCTACTGCACAGGGTAATCCATCCTGTTCTTGAACTGGCCAGACATTAAGTGGATAAAATGGTCAACTGATTAGAAATCTGTTAATCCAACAGTGCTGTAGTCCACTATACGGACGTAATGCTTGTTTACAAAGATGTCCGTCTTAGTGTTAGTGGGCTGGGTGTCTGGCGTAACAACAGGGGTCATCGTCTGGGCACACGTGAAATTGTATTGTATTGGCCAGTTTTTGTCTCGACTTTTGCCCTTTGTGGCCAACCAGGGTCACCTTGGCCATTTGCCACTTTCCAGTTGTTGGACTACCAGAAACTTTTGCTAGATACCCACTCATCACTTATCGGCTCAAGAAGACTCATGATTTAGAAAAGCTACCCTAGCACTGGTGACTGGATACATGTTGTTAGTATGGCCTATCCTTTCACTCTCAAAAGCCTTTTAGTATCTTTGAATAATCAATGTCTAAACAAACACTGAGCCAAAATTATTGCTCATCCTTCATCCCTCTGCCTACTAGCTTAAAGATTTCAATTTGTCTTCTGTCTTTATGCAATGCTGGAGCATAGATTGGTAGCCCCACTATCTCGAAAAGCAGACTGTATTATAGAAAGTAAGGAAAAGCTCATCTGTTTTTGCTTCCCGCTGACAATCTCTCCAAAGTGGTGATGTTAACCATCTAATTATCCCAAACTTGAAATGAACACAACCACTCATCATCCATCTACCTTCGTAGCCAATGTGTGGTGAGGAGATTATGTCGCAAGATGGCTACAGTGAATCGTCCAGGGGGTCGCTAGATATCAGTGTTGGATGGTGGGGGAGTTACTCTTCCCTGACAATGTAAAGGGCTTTGAGACCTAGTCTAAATGAATGAATTTAGCTTGTCATACGATATGCTAACATAGGCAAAGTGTTGTAGCTGCTGTGCTGGGGAGGGGGTTACTGCTTGACCACGTGAACAGAATGAGCTGATTCATATCCCTTTCTTTATGACATAAGCACAAGCAAGAACAGCTGTCTTTCATGGAGGCCATTGTCAAACGAAAAAGCCCAGTGTGGCCAATGGATAATTGTGACTAGCTTGAGTCTCATGCAGGAAAAATCTACAAGGAGGTTTTGACATTTTATTGAAGTAGACAACTGGATAATGAAAAGGAAATGCTTACGTCTGCTTATTGTTACTTATGCATGCTCCTTTGCAACATTTCTTCTGAGTAATCTGCCTTCAAATTGCCTACCCTTGTTATTTAGGCTCCAATTGCAGTAGTAAAACAGTACCTAAGCACAACATTGTTATATTTAATCAACAATGACAAATCCTCAGTTGTTCGTGCGGTCCTGATGATTTCATTTGCCCTGCACAGCAGATTGGAATTGAGGTGCAGTGTGTCCCTCTATTTGAACCCTATCTGTGTGATTGGTCCCTGAGGGATTGTATAACCTGTGGCTGGTCACGTTTCCAAGACCCTGTCCCTCTTCTGCCCATCAGAGAAAATGTCCGTTGCTTGCCAGGCCTGATCCTAATCTAATTCTGCCTTAAATGTCCAACCATTATTTTTTTGTATTTTTTATTTTCTTCCTTTCCCTCTTTTGGGAAAAAGTGTCATTATCTCTGGTAGAGCCTTGCCTCGGCTGAACTTCCAGCTAGATTATCTCTAAACACCTCAAGCCTCTGCTACCAGACTGGCAACTTCAATATATTAGCTGGGCACTCTTTCCTCATACTGTGCGCCATTGTGCCTTTACAAGCCAGTTTATTACAACATTTACTTCTCAGACTGACTTGCTTGAAGCCTTGGCAGTATGCTATTGCTAATCTCTGACCGGTTACGTGTATCTGACAGATAATGTGCCATATTCTTGTAATGACACCATCTCCAAGTCAACATTGATTTTGAGTGTCTCTGACATCACTCAAGGATGCCCTCCCACTGTACTTTTAGCATATTCCTCAGTGTGATGCGCTGTACATTTCATGATGTATTACAGAGCATAATTTATTAGTGGCATCACCTCATATATCCGTGGTAGACCTAGACCTGGCTAATTGACTGGTTTGACCTCAAACTGCCACCCACCGCCAGAGGTTTCTCCCAGATGACCTGGAATTTCCTTTGCATTTAAACTGTTCCTGCTGAGAACAAATGCTTTGCATAAATCATCTTGTAATCATTAATATTAATATTGCCTATGTGGTACGTACATTGTTGCTGCAATATGGCCCAACAGCCAAGAATGTTGTCTTTCTGGTATAATACCATATTAGTGGTGCTATTTCCTGGTATATGTTTGTGCTCTACTTCAGAAAAACATTGAATGTTGTTTTTTGTTCTATTATTGAACTAGACAGACAGACCTGGTGTTGCTGGCTGGCTCTCTGCCTTAAAGGCAAAGAGTACTACAGAGATGAGCAGCAGCTGCTTCAATATTATGCCCTCTGCTGTAGGGCTGAGCGGTATACCGTATTTTACGATTTACCGGTATTGATGTATGGACCGGTTTGGGGTTTTATTTTACCTTCTATAACGGTATTTCAATGTTTGGTTTGTTAAATGTGATGTGCCATTCCTCTGTGTATAACGTCTGTTTATAGTTTACTCCGCTACTTGAGTCTCTCTATGCCGCTTTCCGAACACACCAAGCCCCGCCCACTATCACTCAAGGAGTGCAGATGTTGTTGCTTGACCACGAGACCACTTGCCGTTCACTCTTCAGTCTGCATGGTCAATGCAGCAGATGCAACAAGATGTGAATGACAGCGATGCTGCTATCCACTTTGCTTCTTAATATATAGGGCGTTCACTCACTGCTCTAGAATGTAGAGGAAAAACTGGGAAATTCAAAGGGATGCTGAAATTATTGTCAATTTATGGCAAAGAAAACTGTCCATAAATTGCATATAATTAATAATTAGATTGTTCTCTACAATATTATAACCTTAATAAACTTGTAATTGATTGTGTTGGTGAAATAAGACATTTAATTTGCTGTGACCATTGCTAGTTTAGACTGCCGCTCTTGGTTGTATCTCTTCCATATTTAGCGTTGGGAAGCGGTACCATTTTTCCTCTGGTCTTTTTTCCTCGTGTCTATTCAGCAGCCTGATGGTCTGGGGGTAGAAGCTATTGGCCTGTCTGTTAGTTACAGCCATGATGCTCCTGTATTGGCCTGAGTGATGGATGCGTGAAGAACAGGCCATGGCTCGGGTGGCTGAGGTCCCTGATGTTCTTCTTGGCCTTCCTGTGACACCTGGTGTTGAAGGTGTCCTGGAAGGCAGGCAGTGTGCACTTAATGATGCGTTTGGCTGTAGAGGTCCCGTGTAGCTCAGTTGGTAGAGCATGGCATTTGCAACGCCAGGGTTGTGGGTTCGATTCCCACGGGGGGGCCAGTATGAAAAAGTATGAACATGTATGTACTCACTAACTGAAAGTCGGTCTGGATAAGAGCGTCTGCTATATGACTAAAATGTAAGAATGTAGAGTCTTGCGGTCCGCGGCGGTGGAGTTGCCGTAGTAGGCTGTGATGCAGCCCGATGGTATGCTCTCGATGGTGCTCCTGTAGAACACTGTGAGGGCCCTCTGAGACAGGCTGAATTTCTTCAGCTTCTTGAGGTTAAAGAGTCGTTGTCATGCCTTCTTCACCACGGTGTCCGTGTGGTTTGACGATTTCAGCTCCAGAGATGTGTACGCCGAGGAACTTGACGTTTTTGACAGTCTCCATGGCGGCTGCATTGAGGATGGTGGCGTGCCCAGCCTGGTTCTTCCCGAAGTCCACAATCAGCTCCTTTGTTTTGCTGACGTTGAGGGAGAGGTTGTTTACCTGGCACTACACCGTCAGAGGGTCCAATGAAGATCTTTCAGAACATTTTTGGTGTCGGCTTGTACACAGCCATGGTGATAATCCCTGAGAACTCTCTCGGAAGGTAAAAATGGCGACATTTGATGACCAAGTATTCCAAGTCGGTAGAGCAGAAGCTCGCAAGTTCCTGTATGTTTCACCTATCGTACCACTTATTGGTCATAAAGCAGAGCCCTCCGCCTTTCTTCTTGCCAGAGAGAGCTCTCTTCCTATCCGCTCGATGAACTGTAAAACCAGCTGGTTGGGTAAAATCCATTTGGATGTTGCAGGAAAACCCAGTCTCAGAAAAACAGTATGTTGCAGATACTGATGTCCCTCTGGAAGGAGATCCTCGCTCTGAGTTCAAGTTTATTTACTGATTGAACATTGCCGAGTAGTATGCTCGGTAAGAGGAAGATTTGAGTAAAACACTAGAAAAAGTAGAAACCTGCAATGTTTTGTAGGAGCTCAGGGTGAGGCGCCATCTTAGCATGTTTACATGAGCAATTAGGGTTAAGTGCCGTGCTCAAGGGCACAACGACAGATTGTTTTTCACCTAGTCGTCTTGGGGATTCAAACCAGCGACCTTTTGGTTACTGGCCCAATGCTCTTAATCGCTAGGTTACCTGCCCACTATTATATTCTAACTATAGAATTAGAATAATAATTCTATATCCATGATTCCAACAGTTCACCCAAGTGTTTTGATCTAAATCGCAACTCAAATCGCAATTGCAATATTTGGTGAAAAAGAAGGCCTCATTTATTAATTTTTCCCATATCATCAGTGTTACCAACTATTTTTCAAGGAAAGTAGCTGTTGGTTACTCAATTTGTCGCTAGATGACGTCATGATGTAAAAGTCACGTCATAACGTTAATTTGTGCATGCACATTTTTTTTAAAAAATTTTTATGCTTACATGCTGATTAGACCAGGCACGCACATTTTGATTTTGTCCATCCACACCAGACGCGATCAGGACACGCAGGTTGAAATATCAAAACGAACTCTGAACCAACTATATTAATTTGGGGACAGGTCGAAACGCATGGAACATTCATGGTCATTTAGCTAGCTTGCTGTTGCTAGCTAATTTGTCCTGGGATATAAACATTGGGTTGTTATGTTACCCAATCACCCACGTGGGTATATGCTCCTAAAAACCAATGACGAGATGGGAGAGGCGGGACTTGCAGTGCGTCAAATGTAAAAAAATAGAACCGAGTTCTATTTTAGAGCCTGGCTACGCAGACGCGCGCGAGCAGGTTGGATGAAATGATTGAATAACATGTATGTGTACATTTATTTTGCAACGCTCGTGCACGAAACGCGAGTGGTGTGGTCAGCATGTTACATACTGACTACACCGGGCGCGTGTCTGCTAACGCGCATGTTGATTTTGTCCCTCCACACCAGATGCGATGAGGACACGTAGGTTGAAATATCAAAACGAACTCTGAACCACCTACAGTGCTGCTTGAAAGTATGTGAACCCTACAGGGCTGGTCATTATTTTACTATAAAATATTAAAATAAACATAAAATCCTTATCTAAACCCCAAGGTTTACCTTTCCTAACGATCTCTCCTTTGATTGGTTCATTTGGTAGCTAATTATTTACCCACCTGATTCTACTTACCTACTTGATTTAACCAATGCAACTTGGGGTTCACTTATTTTTGCACCTGCACTAATTTTATTTTTTATTACTACACGCATGATTTCCTCTACACCAACATATGGTATTGGTAAATATAAACCTGTTATGTCAAATCAAAAAGACTGGTTCTGATTAAATGAAGATTTCATGGTAAAAACCGAAATAATCTGTAATTGCACAAGGGGTTCACATACTTTCAAGCAGCACTGTATATTAATTTGGGGACTGGTCAAAATGCATGAAACATTCATGGCTATTTAGCTAGCTAGCTTGCTGTTGCTAGCTAATTTGTCCTGAGATATAAACATTGGGTTGTTATTTTACTTGAAATGCACAAGGTCCTCTACTCAGATAATTAATCCACAGATAAAAGGGTAAACCTAGTTAGTTTCTAGTAATCACTCCTCCTTCAGTCTTCTTCTTTAGACTTTATATGGCGGTTGGCAACCAACTTTAAGGTGAATTACCTACACCAACTGGACTGGAGTGTGGACCTCAGTTCAGCTTTCAATCACCCACGTGGGTATATGCTCCTAAAAACCAATGAGGAGATGGGAGAGGCGGGATTTGCCAAATTCTATTTTAGCGCCTGGCTACGCAGACGCGCGCGACCAGTTTGGATGAAATGATTGAAAACATGTACAGTTGAAGTCGGAAGTTTACATACACCTTAGCCAAATACATTTAAACTCAGTTTTTCACAATTCCTAGTAAAAATACCCTGTCTTAGGTCAGTTAGGATCACCACTTTATTTTAAGAATGTGAAATGTCAGAATAATAGTAGAGTGATTTATTTCAGCTTTTATTTCTTTCATCACATTCCCAGTGGGTCAGAAGTTTACATGCACTCAATTAGTATTTGGTAGCATTGCCTTTTAAATTGTTTAACTTGGGTCAAATGATTCGGGTAGCCTTCCACAAGCTTCCCACAATAATTTGGGTGAATTTTGGCCCATTTCTCCTGACAGAGCTGGTGTAACTGAGTCAGGTTTGTAGGCCTCCTTGCTCGCGCACACTTTTTCAGTTCAGCCAACACATTTTCAATAGGATTGAAGTCAGGGCTTTGTGATGGCCACTGCAATACCTTGACTTAGTTGTCCTTAAGCCATTTTGCCACAACTTTGGAAGTATGCATGGGGTCATTGTCCATTTGGGAGACCCATTTGCGACCAAGTGTTAACTTCCTGACTGATGTCTTGAGATGTTGCTTCAATATATCCACATAATTTTCCTTCCTAATGATGCCATCTATTTTGTGAAGTGCACCAGTCCCTCCTGCAGCAAAGCACCCCCACAGCATGATGCTGCCACCCCCGTGCTTCACAGTTGTGATGGTGTTCTTCGGCTTGCAAGCAACCCCCTTTTTCCTCCAAACATAACGATGGTCATTTTTTCCCGCATTTTTACATTTTAGTCATTTAGCAGACACTCTTATCCAGTTACTTACAGTTAGTGTGTGCATACATGTTTGTTTTTTATACTGGCCCCCCTTGGGAATCGAACCCACAACCCTGGTGTTGCAAGCGCCATTGCTCTAACAACTGAGCTACACGGGGCCCTGTATGGCCAAACAGTTCTATTTTTGTTTCATCAGACCAGATTACATTTCTCCAAACAGTACGATCTTGTCCCCATGTGCAGTTGCAAACCGTAGTCTTGCTTTTTTATGGCGGTTTTGGAGCAGTGGCTTCTTCCTTGCTGAGCGGGCTTTCAGGTTATGTCGATATAGGACTCGTTTTACTGTGGATATAGATACTTTTGTACCTGTTTCCTCCAGCATCTTCACAAGGTCCTTTGCTGTTGTTCTGGGATTGATTTGCACTTTTCGCACCAAAGTACGTTCATCTCTAGGAGACAGAACGCGTCTCCTTCCTGAGCGGTATGACGGCTGCGTGGTTACATGGTGTTTATACTTGCATACTAGTGTTTGTACAGATGAACGTGGTACCTTCAGGCGTTTGGAAATTGCTCCCAAGGATGAACCAGACTTGTGGAGGTCTACAATTTTTTTTCTGAGGTCTTGGCTGATTTCGTTTGATTTTCCCATGATGTCAAGCAAAGAGGCACTGAGTTTGAAGGTAGGCTTTGAAATACGTCCACAGGTACACCTACAATTGACTCAAATTATGCCAATTAGCCTATCAGAAGCTTCTAAAGCCATGACATCATTTTCTGGAATTATCCAAGCTGTTCAAAGGCACAGTCAACTTAGTGTATGTAAACTTCTGACCCACTGGAATTGTGATACAGTGAATTATAAGTGAAATAATCTGTCTGTAAACAATTGTTGGAAAAAGTACTTGCGTCATGCACAAAGTAGATGTCCTAACCGACTTGCCAAAACTATATTTTCTTCACAATAAATTTGTGGAGTGTTTGAAAAACGAGTTTTAATGACTCCAACCTAAGTGTATGTAAACGTCCGACTTCAACTGTGTGTGTGTGTGTGTGTGTGTGTATATAATTAATTAAACAGTACAGAAAAAATTGAGTAAGGTATTTTTGTAAAACTGTTTTAAATGATTATTATTAATGCCTTGGAGAGCTGTGGTGTCGTTTTAACAAGGAACCGTAACAAAAAAAACAATTCACTTCACTAGCTGTAGAAGCAGGGAGAGGACTGAGTCTAGGGCGGGGAGAGCGGCGAGGAAGGTGCCCAAGTGACCAGTGCGCGCGCGCGCACGCACGCACGCACGCAGCTGGCGGAGGTGGCACCTCGGAGAGGGAGCAGACTGCAGAGCAGCACAGCTGAGCTCAGGCGAGCTGGCACACAAGCAGGGAAGTCACTAAAGGCACCCTTAAAAAATAGCTACATTTGTTGCTATACTCTTTAACCAATAAAAGTCGCTGGAGGTCTGAACTAGCTAAATCTAGCGACGAAATCGCTAAATTGGCAACATTGAATATCATGCAGCCCTACCTGGCAGTGTGGAAATTATCTGAAATGAGTGCAGCAAATGCACAAATTGATAAATTATGAATAAAAATGTTGGTTGAAGTTTGAACAGTTTGAAACAGTGGTCAGCAACCTTTTCTGAGTCAAAGATGAGATCTAATGCTCAGATAAAAAAAAAAGACTTACATTAACCAATTAAAAACTGTTTTGTAGCTATGAGGTTTGCGCAGTAGGCTATAGGCCCAATACATAATCACTGCATATTCCCTCTACGTCGTCCATTATTTCCAAGGGAATGTACAGAACATCAGCGTTTATCCCTTACATATTGTGTATGCTTGAATTGCCCTGCCAATGCTGTTCTTCTCTGACCATTTGAAAATTATATTTAAAAAATGTAGGTAGGTATATAATCACACTGTTAATATATGATTTGTTGTATTACTTTTGAGGCACAGCTGAGTGAGCATAATCATTTTCTTTTAATTTTTTAACTGGACTGATGGCCTGCATCTGATGGTCAGTCTGAGGGGAGGGAGGGAGCAGCGGTGAGGTTGCCTCTCACTCCACTCACCGTCCCTCCGCTCTCCCTCCCTCTGCCGAGAAAAGGGGACACCGTCTTCCAGCTGATGGTGAAACTCAAGTCTCACTGCATTATTTCTGCCTCATGCACCAATGCATGTTGTTACTCTGACCAGAGAAAGTGAAATATTCCTCGATATTAAAGACACAAGCCGCTAACAATAACACAAGCTTACCGTAGCATTTTGCTATACTCATTCATTGCAGCTGCAGTGCTGGTTGTAGCGTGAGTGGAACTGGGGAAAATGCACATTTTAAGGCTCATAAAAAGCGTGTTGAGCAAAGTGTTGACAGTGCTGAATAACAACTTAAACATGAACTTAATCATAAAAACAGCAGCTCTTTTCTGTATTTGTTGAGTCTCTCTCTAGTCATGGTTTTAAAAGTTTTGAAATCTCACAGTATCAACTTTGCTGTGCATTCCAGGCTTCTTTTTACAGTCTATGGCTCGAGGAAACTGTGCTGGCCTGATTGGCCAGCAGTAGGCCTATAGGTGCACTTGATTTGCTCTCTGGGCCTGCCGGGTAGGCAGAGTTCTACTTTCAGACACATTAAATGGGTCAAAATGGGGACACTTTGCCTTCCCGGTGCTAGGGCTGCTGAGTAAAGTGCACCTACCGCCAAAAGCATAAAAAAAATTAGGAAAGCAAGGCTTTTATCGTTTGATTTTTTACAGAAATGTTTGGTGATCAACTAGGAATGTCTTTGAGATCAACCAGTTGGTGACCACTAGTGTAAAACAATCAGAATGGAGAAAGCCCCATTTGAAATCACTCAGAATTTGTGTTGCCACCCTAGGGTCGTGCACTACTCATAAAGCAAATTTAGAACAAAAACATAAAATACCGTTTTTCTTTTTAAATAGTACAAATATTGTTATGTAATATTTTGGCCATGTCGCCCAGCCCTAATCCGCTGTCAGAAAATCACTGGCAACTGAATATTCAGGTATCGCCATGATGCTAGTCATGTGGTTAAAGACACGTTGCTTAGAATAGTCTCTTCCCTTAAGTGCTCTTCTAGCATGTACTCACATTTTTTTAATTTTTTTATTAATGAATACATTATAGTTTAATCCCTCATTGGTATGAAAACATTGCTTCAGACTGTTCTGAAATCATGACATTCATCCTCTCCCAGCTCATGTTCCATATTTCTTGTGCACTGCAATTTCATTATTTTATGATCCACATCTAATAATGTGATGGGTTGATAGTAGGCTAATTTGTGGACAATTTTGTAAATGTCCACTTGAGATGCCTGTATGATTATCAAATAAGACCAAAGAGGGGGTTTAATAATAAAGGAGACTAGAGGTAGGATATTTCCAATTATGCAATCGCCTATAAAAAAATTAATGAAATGCCCTATTTAGTATTTGGATAAAGACAAAATGCAGTTGGAGAGGAATGAGTTTCAGTGCATTTGGAAAGTATTCAGATCCCTTATTCTAAAATGGATTACACATTTTTTCCCCCCTCATCAATCTACCCACAATACCCCATAATGACAGCAAAAACCAAGACATGAGGTTGAAGGAATTGTCCGTAGAGCTCCGAGACAGGATTGTGTTGAGGCACAGATCTGGGGAAGGGTACCAACACATTTCTGCAGCATTGAAGGTCCCCAAGAACACAGTGGCCTCCATCATTCTAAAATGGAATAACTTTTGAGCCACCAAGACTCTTCCTAGAGCTGGCCACCCAGCCAAACTGAGCAATTGGGGGAGAAGGGCCTTGGTCAGGGAGGTGACCAAGAACCCGATGGTCACTCTGACAGAGCTCCAGAGTTATTCTGTGGATATGGGAGAACCTTCCAGAAGGACGACCATCTCTACAGCACTCTACCAATAAGGCCTTTATGGTAGTGGCCAGACGGAAGCCACTCCTCACTAAAAGGCACATAACAGCCTGCTTGGAGGTTGCCAAAAGGCTCCTAAAGGACTCTCAGACCAAGATTCTCTGGTCTGAAGAAAGCAAGATTATACTCTTTGGCCTGAATGCCAAGCGTCACGTCTGGAGGAAACCTGGCACCATCCCTACAGTGAAGCATGGTGGTGGCAGCATCATGCTGTGGGGATGTTTTCAGCGGCAGGGACTGGGAGACTAGTCAGGATGGAGGGAAAGTTGAACGGAGCAAAGTACAGAGAGATCCTTGATGAAAACCTACTCCAGAGCGCTCAGGACCTCAGACTGGGGTAAAGGTACACCTTCCAACTGGACAACGACTCTAAGCACACAGCCAAGACAACACAAGAGTGGCTTCGGGACAAGTCTCAATGTCTTTGAGTGGCCCAGCCAGCACCCGTACTTGAACCCTATCGAACATCTCTGGAGAGACCTGAAAATAGCTGTGCAGCAACACTCCCCATCCAACCGGACAGAGCTTGAGAGGATCTGCAGAGAAGAATGGGAGAAACTCCCCAAATACAGGTGTGCCAAGCTTGTAGCGTCATACCCAAGAAGACTCGCGACTGTAATCGCTGCCAAAGTTGCTTCAACAAAGTACTGATTTAAAGGGTCTGAATTCATTATGGGGTATTGTGTGTAGATTGGTCAGGGGAAAAAACAATTTAGAATAAGTATGAAAAAATGTATGCACTCACTAATTGTAAGTCGCTCTGGATAAGAGCGTCTGCTAAATGACTAAAATGTAAAATCTAATAAGGCTGTAACGTAACAATGTGGAAAAAGCCAAGGGGTCTGAATACTTCAGAATGCACTGTAATTGCAAAAGGAAGGAGGTTGCTGAGCTTTGGTGTTGTGGTATTTAGCTGGCATTCCCTCAGCTCCCTAACTGTGCTACAATCTGTTTCCAGATTTGGAGGCTATCTTTGGTGTGCCTAAGCTGGACTGCTAGGCTTTACCCTGTCTCATTAGGTACCGTTGTGTAGACCTATTTCAGGCCTAATCCCCTCTATGTAATGAACTTAATTAACCTAAGCTAGTTTTCATCAGGTCATTTGCATATTAACCAGGTCAGGCACAGACTAGTGGTGGTCAGTCTAGTGAATTAGTAATTACACGGGAGTTACCCAATTTGCAAATGAGTAGGGGAGGGGCGACCCATATTAGTGTACTTTGTCAAGTTCCTTTAAGTGAGACATGATGCAAGGGGACAATTCTGTGGCGTCAGTTGGTGGTTAGTGGTAGTCCTGGGGGCTTTATTTAGTAGTAGTAAGTTGAAGCAACAGTTGGTGGTTAGTGGTAGTCCTGGGGGCTTTATTTAGTAGTAGTATGTTGAAACAGCAGTTGGTGGTTAGTGGTAGACCTGGGGGCTTTATTTAGTAGTAGTATGTTGAAACAGCAGTTGGTGGTTAGTGGTAGACCTGGGGGGGTTATTTAGTAGTAGTATGTTGAAACAGCAGTTGGTGGTTAGTGGTAGTCCTGGGGGCTTTATTTAGTAGTAGTATGTTGAAGCAGCAGTTGGTGGTTAGTGGTAGTCCTGGGGGCTTTATTTAGTAGTAGTATGTTGAAACAGCAGTTGGTGGTTAGTGGTAGACCTGGGGGCTTTATTTAGTAGTAGTATGTTGAAGCAACAGTTGGTGGTTAGTGGTAGTCCTGGGGGCTTTATTTAGTAGTAGTATGTTGAAACAGCAGTTGGTGGTTAGTGGTAGACCTGGGGGCTTTATTTAGTAGTAGTATGTTGAAACAGCAGTTGGTGGTTAGTGGTAGACCTGGGGGGGTTATTTAGTAGTAGTATGTTGAAACAGCAGTTGGTGGTTAGTGGTAGTCCTGGGGGCTTTATTTAGTAGTAGTATGTTGAAGCAGCAGTTGGTGGTTAGTGGTAGTCCTGGGGGCTTTATTTAGTAGTAGTATGTTGAAACAGCAGTTGGTGGTTAGTGGTAGACCTGGGGGCTTTATTTAGTAGTAGTATGTTGAAGCTGCAGTTGGTGGTTAGTGGTAGTCCTGGGGGCTTTATTTAGTAGTAGTATGTTGAAGCAACAGTTGGTGGTTAGTGGTAGTCCTGGGGGCTTTATTTAGTAGTAGTATGTTGAAACAGCAGTTGGTGGTTAGTGGTAGTCCTGGGGGCTTTATTTAGTAGTAGTATGTTGAAGCAACAGTTGGTGGTTAGTGGTAGTCCTGTGGGCTTTATTTAGTAGTAGTATGTTGAAACAGCAGTTGGTGGTTAGTGGTAGACCTGGGGGCTTTATTTAGTAGTAGTATGTTGAAGCAACAGTTGGTGGTTAGTGGTAGACCTGGGGGCTTTATTTAGTAGTAGTATGTTGAAGCTGCAGTTGGTGGTTAGTGGTAGTCCTGGGGGCTTTATTTAGTAGTAGTATGTTGAAGCAACAGTTGGTGGTTAGTGGTAGTCCTGGGGGCTTTATTTAGTAGTAGTATGTTGAAACAGCAGTTGGTGGTTAGTGGTAGTCCTGGGGGCTTTATTTAGTAGTAGTATGTTGAAACAGCAGTTGGTGGTTAGTGGTAGTCCTGGGGGCTTTATTTAGTAGTAGTATGTTGAAGCAGCAGTTGGTGGTTAGTGGTAGTCCTGGGGGCTTTCTTGTCCCTTTGGGTAACTAATGACTTGTTTGAAGTGTGCCCTAATCCAATATTTGTTCGCTGTGACTGAACAGGTCAGAAGTTATCTTGTGGTCTCTAAGACATTTGTTTAATTGATGAATTTCAATTTTTGGGATTTACATCAGTGTCTTGCCTTGTATTGTTTTCATGCTGGTGCACATGGCTAGCCTATTACCAAGGCCATGTTGTGGTAGAGGGTATGTGAGTTGTATTTTGTCTATGCCTTACCTAAGTTTAATTAAAGCGCTATAAGTCACTCGGCTTGCTGACGTGTGGCACAATGTTCACATATCACATTTACATTTTAGTCATTTAGCAGACACTCTTATCCAGAGCGACTTAGTGAGCATACATTTTTTTTCTTTCATACTGGCCCCCTGTGGGAATCGAACCCACAACCCTGGCGTTGCAAGCGCCATGCTCTACCAACTGAGCTACACGGGGCCCTGTTGAAACCAACTTCTGCTTGTCAATAGCCATCTAGATCAGTGTAATTACCTTGTTACCACACTGGAAGTAACTGTTTTACCCAACTACACGTTTTAATGTCATATGCACAAGTACAGTGAAATTCCTTTCTTGCAAGCTCTAACCCCAACAAAGCAGTAATCAATAACAATGCAATACTATAAATAACAAGGTAGAACAGAAACACACCAGATATAAAAATAAGAACATGATAAAGTAAGTAAGCATACTAAATTATATACAGGGTCAGTTCCAGTACATATTTACAATGTGCAGGGATACTGGAAATGCATACATAAAACTGTAGTTGTACCCAGGCCAAACATATATATATATATATTTTTTTTTTTTAAACAAATATAGCCAATGCCTGCGCAACTTGTAAAGCTTAGCCTCGTTAGAAAAACCTTTTTAAAGAGTCAAGTAGGCCTACATTTGCAGCAACACTCACTGAAATGGATGCCTCTCCATACCACACCAGCAGAATTTTCCAATATCCAGGGTCTTCATTTTTCAAATCCTCTAAACTGAGAATTACCCTCAAATGAAAAATCCACCCTTTTCATTTTTGTAGCATGATTAGGCTTGGTGAGTAGTGCCCTGAGGAAGCCTACATTTGTGACTTGGGGCCCGCCAGATAACAATAGTGAAATTATTCCTCCATTTTTCTTTTGTTAAACAACATCCTCAGGATGTAGCTTGAAATGCCACCGTCTGTAGTTGGGGAAGTTTTTTAGACGTAGTGAAGAGCTAGGTCCTTGGGTGGGATCATAAGGCTACTTTGTAAACAGGAAGTGCAGGAACATTGAAAGGCTATCTGATAAACACTTGATTTCCCATTTCCAAGAGCAAGGCTTTTTCTGAACAGTTGCATAATGATAAAAATTGTATTTTTTCCAATGTAACTGCACCAGCTAATGATCATTAATACTGTTGATTTGTAGTAGCCTACATACTAAGTAATTGCACAAAATAACAGATGCCCTCATGTTATATGCCTTGATTCATTGTGGCACTAGAATGGACCATTACCTGTGCCAGGATGTCACACTGACATAATCTAGTAGACCTAGTATTAAATGTGTCTTGGTCATGGGAGCTCCTGTATCCACCTCAACCCAATGACACCCACACTTTAACCAAATACACCATCAGCGTACATTGAGGAAAGTTTTTTAACCCCCTAGAGTCGATTTCCGTGCCCCTGCGGAAATCTAATGAGCATAATTTAAAAATTCCCATAAATCTGTCAGTTTAAGGTAGATATTTTTTTGCATTGGATGTGTCTCAATCCACTGCATCTGCCGATATCGCACTTCCACATCTGCAGTGACAGAGCTAGAGCGGTGTTTGTCGACCATGAGACATCATGAAAATCGGTCTTCTCACAAAATCGTGGGTAGCGTCCGAACGGTTTTGCCTAAAAACTATTATGACCATTATGTTCCATGTAGTGAATCTGTTATTCAATACGTTTGCATGGGCTAATAGCAGTAAGGGCCACATTTAAAAAATATATATATATCTTTTTTTATACTGTACTTTAAGGGGTCTTAAATTCAAAATCAAATAGCTAAATGATCCTTGGTGTATGACCTTAAAACAATTCCATATAGCTTAGTAGAACCCCCCTCCCCCGGCTAAGACAGGGCTTAGAGCAGGGGTGTCAAACTCATTTTAGCTCAGGGGCCACATGGAGGAAAATCTATTCCCAAGTGGGCCGGACCGGAAAAATCATGGTGTATATATAACTTAAAAACAACAACTTCAGATTGTTTTCTTTGTTTTAATACGATCAACATACAACATAAAGCTGGAGCCTGAGGACAGTGTGTCCAAAATAGTACAAGCACAACATCACTATTAATCATAAAACACGTCAAGTTTATTTGAAAATTCTAAAGAAAAAGAACACACAAACACACAATGCCTCAGTGATTAACAGAACTGTTTCACAGATCACAGAACTATATCAGGGTGTCATTTCTCAGGCAGAAATGTAGATAAAAATAATGAAATCCTGTTCCCCAAACAAGTGCAAGAACCACAGTCAAGAATAGGTTAAATATACAACTAAAATAAAATCAATTAAAAACAATAGCACATCAACATAAAAACATATAAACATAAAGCTGGAGCCTGAGGACAGTGTCCAAAAGCACAACATCACTATTAATCATAAAACACCTCAAGTTATTTGAAAGTTCTGAGGACAAAGAACACACAAACACACAATGCCTCAGTGATTCACAGAAGTATATCACAGATCACAGAACTATATCAGGGTGTCATTTCTCAGGCAGAAATGTAGATAAAAATAATGAAATCCTGTTCCCCAAACAAGTGCAAGAACCACAGAGTCAAGAATAGTTTAAATATACAAATAAAATAAAATCAATTAAAAACAATAGCACATCAACATAAAAACATATAAACATAAATCTGAAAGCGTTGCTCAAACTCCCGTAACAGTCCAGTTATTTTATCTTTGAACCGCTTCATGTCTGCCACATGTTGGGTCGCGCACACATTTTTCAGACAGGGGAAGTAGGCTGCATCACCACCGGCAAGTTGCGTCTCCCACAATGACCGCTTCAACTTGAAAGAACGTATGCTGTCATAATACTGCGTGACAACTTTGTTGCGCCCTTGCAGCTGTTTGTTCAAGTTATTCAGGTGCTCTGTAACATCCACCATAAATGCAAGGTCCGGCATCCATTCTGCGGAATGAAATTCTAACACTGGTTTGCCCTTTTCTTCCATGAACTGTTCAATTTCTTCTCGTAAATCAAAGAAACGCCTCAGCACCTCGGCTTAACCATCTTACCTCAGTGTGGTATGGCAGGCCATAGATGTGGTCTTTCTCTCTGAGAAGGCTGTCAAACTGACGGTGATTCAGGCTTCTGGATCGGATGAAATTAACAGTTTGGATGACCACCTTCATGACGTTATCCATCTTTAATGACTTGCAACACAAAGCCTCCTGGTGCAAAATTCAGTGAAAAGTCAAAAAATCACGTCCTCCATTTGCAGATTGCACTTTCTCTCTGAACTTTGTCACAACGCCTGCTTTTTTCCCGATCATTGAGGGCGCACCATCTGTAGCCAGGCTGACAGCGCGGGACCAGTCCACTCCGACCCTGTCCAGCGCGCCGACGAGTGCGGTAAAAATATCAGCTGCTGTCGTTGTATCTGTCATCGGCACCAACTCCACGAACTCCTCGGTGACGGTCAATGTGTCATCAACTCCGCGGATGAAAAAATGGCCAGTTGTGCAACATCTGTAATGTCCGTGCTTTCATCAATTGCAACCGAAAACGCAATAAATGACTTTACTTTTTGCTTCAACTGGCTGTCCAAATCCACTGAAAGATCGGAAATCCTGTCTGCAACTGTGTTTCTAGTCAGGCTGATATTTGCAAAAGCCTGCCGCTTTTCAGGGCACATAATCTCCGCTGCCTTCATCATGCATGTTTTTACAAATTCACCCTCACTAAATGGTTTTGAAGCCACTGCAATTTAATTAGCAATGAGGTAGCTAGCTTTCACTGCAGCGTCACTGATGTCTCGGCTGTGAGTAAACACAGACTGCTGTTTCTTCAGACCCGCCAACAGTTCATTCACCTTCTCTCATCTCCGCTGTCCTTGAAAGTTGTCATATTTGTCAGCATGAAGACTCACATAGTGGCGACGAAGGTTATATTCTTTCAGCACTGCAACATGCTCTGAACACACCAAACATACAGCTTTCCCATTCAATTCCGTGATTAAATAGGATGACCATTTTTCTTGGAACACTCTGCGTCCACTTTTCTCTTTTTTGACAGAGACATATTGGGGCAATGAGGGTGCCAAAGCACATAATGTTAAAAGTAGAAACAGCAGTTTATTTTATTGAAAAATTGCAGCGCATTTTTATACTTAAAAAGAAAAAAGAAAAAAAAGAAAATGAATTATTATTTTTTATTTTTATTTTTTAAATCATCTCGCGGGCCGGATTAAACCCGTTTGCGGGCCTGATCCGGCCCGCGGGCCGTACGTTTGACACCCCTGGCTTAGAGCGACTGGGTTAAAGACTCTGAGAACAGAAGTGCCATTTGTCTCTTAAAACTGACAGTATATATAAGGCGATAATTATACCCTCAGGTAGAGAGGTGAAACAGACGGGATACTGGTGAGAGATCCATCTCCATTATCACTGGAACGTTGGCGCAATGTTGGTGACTCGGTCATCTGGTTACTAACAAAGGCGTCTCGCCTCTGGCCTGCTCCCAGATCACTGGGGACATGTTGTCTCTGCACAAATTACCCCCAGATATCAAAGCCCCTCTTGAAACACAGTAAACACATGGCAAGTGACGAGGGAAAGTAACCTTGACTCGCAAGGTAGAGCAACTGAAATGCCCCTAAGTACTGCTAGAGAGCCACAAATGCATTGGTTCAGGGTTGGTGTTCAGGATCTGCTGTCTGTGTGGATTGGGGGGAGTGGTTTGGGAGAGGTTTGTGTGGAGTGATTTTACGAGGGTGATGCATGTGTGCATTCCTTCTCTAAATAATAGAAATGACCAGTTGTGAGCAGTCGACCTGCATATCATAAAGAATATCGATTACAAGTCCATTTAAATCCCCCCTGCCATTGAAACCCCATCAAGTTGAGAGAGAAGCTCACCTCTCATCAATCTGAAGATGTCACCATTTACCATCTTAAATTTACTACCCCCCCAAAATTCCATGCCCATCTGGCGAGGGGGGGGGGGGGGAGTTTACGCCCTAGGAGCCTAAAATATTCCCTCCAAATGAAAGCCATGCTCGTAGCAAAGCCGTTTTGACGGGTTGTTCCCTAGCAACTGGGGCATGATATCAACATAGCCCATGGCTGGAATTGCCTTTCAGAGAATGCTGAGGGGAGAAGTTGCACGGAGTAAGGAGATTGATTATTGGATTCCATAAATACCCAAGTGGAGGCCTGAAAATATGCACTGGCGGATAGGTTGAGGGTTAATGGCCACAGGAGCAGAGAGAATGGCTGGTTTACAGCAGCCCTGTATCGAAGCCCAGCAGAGCCCAGACCTGACTTGCTATTATCATCCCAACTACTTCTGATTCATGACCTTGCCCCAGTCCTGCCATGCTTGTATATTTAATTGGACAGAAAAACAAAACAATACATTTTGGCATATTTGACCCCATACAGCAAATCATTTGTTTGGTCAAATTGACCTTAGTTATTAATATATCGTTCTACCCAGTTTGCTTCATTTTGGGGTGGATTAGCATGAATTGATCTTTATGGGATGTTCTGTAACTTTGTGATTACCCCGTACCTCTTTGAAGGCTTTGTTTGGGCGAAATGGAGCGTATTTCATTTTGCCCGACAGTTGGCTTTGTTCCCGGCTGGGACCTGCTAAAACTTGGTTGAATGACAGTGCTGAATTATCCTTTTGTTGAAACGAGTGTTCAGAGTCCTCGGTCAAATCCATACTGAGCCATTGTGGTTAGGTTAGAGCAGGGTTCTTCAATTCCGGTCCTGGAGGGCCGAAACACTTCCGTTTTTTATTTCTACCTGGTAGTTAATTGCACTCACCTGGTGTCCCAGGTCTGAATTAGCCCCTGATTAGAAGGAGAGGATGAAAAACAGAGGTGTTTCGGCCCTCCAGGACCGGAATTGAAGAACCCTGGGTTAGATGGTTGGAGTCGGGGGCAACGGTTGTGTTGAAGTTATTAATGATGATAAGAGGTTGTGGACAAAGTCATGGTTTGTTGTTCGGTTAACAGTATCTGTGGTCAGAGACGTTGTGGCTAGAAGCTGTGGTGAGAAGTTGCTAAGAAGAGTCATGGTGATTGTTTGAATGTGAGTCAGTTTGCTGCTAGTCAAGTTGATTGTGGTCAGAATGGTTGAACTTGGAGGCTGTGTGGTGAGGTCATTCGGGTTTGGGCAACACTTATATCCTTGTGTAGCACCTTTTGTACTGGTAATGTTTGAATAGCCTGCTGTTGGTTAGTTAAGAGGTAACTTTTTTTGGTCTAGTTTAGAGGTTTTGATTGGCTATTTCATGGCTAACCATACTTTGAGGTATTGCCATGTCTAACCATGCTGACATAATTGTGATCTATAGTTACACACAACTCACACCCCGCTCAGAGCATAAAATGCAGTGCTAATTAGATGACTGTTGAGATCCTGTATCGACGTCGCTTGACTAATGTTGTGTGGATAATGTTAAAATAACACCAGACTGAACGCCTGCGGGCAAGCTAATGCTCATTTGGCGTGTACAGATTGGCTCTTTCGCACCCATAGGCATAGCAGGGTTACAATGTCGTGTCCTCACAATGCATAATCTGATATTCAGCGATGGGTCCACACGCTGCATTATTCAACATGGACACACTTTTCACTGGTATTATACCTCCTTGCTTTGTCCATCTTTCTCATCCCAATGAAAGCTGTTATTATTTATTTCCTTCACGTTTTTAGTTTTCCCCCAACATTCATACCTACCTCCCTCTCCCGTCCCCATAATTCCATTGTCTATACATAGTCTTAGGCCTAACATTGCCGTTTCCCCACATTCCCCCAAAATAACATTGTTAAATGTTTGCTCACAAACGAGATTGCCGCTGCCATCTTGATTACCTCTCTGAGGATCCACCCTGAGGAATGGTAAACATACTCATGAATTATGCATACATGTTTATTTACCACGTCAATTATTCCGACGATATCAGTTGCTTGGTTTTTGCCAGGGGATTGTAGTTTGTGGAGAAAAATAACAGTGGCTGAATTTAGCTTCATGAACAAGAAATAATGGCAGAGTTTTGTCAGTACCTGATGATATTGTAGATGGAATTGTCTTGGCTGTTTTCTATAAGAATAATTCAGTAATAGTAGCTCTTACAAAAATAACTAGCCTACTTATGCAGGATATTCCTCTATGCTGACGACATCCTTTGCAAATATGCAACTATCCCCAATAGAAGGTTTCTGTGGTATAAAATGTGCCAATTTCCCCACCATGAAGCCTAAAGAATGTTTCTACAGAAAGTTATTACAGTTATACCAGCACAGGCAGAACTCTGGTCTCATTTAAAGGTCCTATCCCCTAGTTGCCTGCCTGAGGGTATGACAGGTTAACAGTGGAAGCCATCTTACCATCAGAATCTTACACATTAACAAGTGATGAGCTGTGTTGATAACTGAAGCTCCTCTGGTTACTTTACCACAGACATGTTTCAAGCCAGCAGCTTATTGCTATCTTGTTATGAGATCATGTACTTTAAGATTGTGAGACATGAGTTCAGACCCATTTAGGAAGTATTGACTACAGCCAAGTATTACTACTATAGCTGCTATACTGTAGGTAAGGAGGTTGCCTTAGAAACGGGCCCCATTTATTGTTCACTCACTTGGGTTTGGAGAAAACGATCAGTAAAGATGCACAGTGAGGGGACTATTTAATTGTTTTACTCCTCCTCTGTTTTTAACTCCGCACCCTGCTCTTAACCAACCATAATGACCCTAAAAATTATCTCTGCACGTGACGAGGCCTGAAAGGCTCTTGCTTCAACATCCGTGTTCACCGAACCGCCCTACAGGTCCAGAGCGTCAGTGCTTCCTAACTTGTCTATTTTTAGTACTTTTTTACCTCCCTGGTTTTCCATGCTCTGATGAATGAATGCAGTGTAACGGTGAAATGTACCAGTCCTGTGCCTTTTGTGATGCTAACATAGAATATTAGCAGTGTGTTAGCATGATAGCTAGTGCAGTGGTCACCAATGGTCATCAGTCAAGGCCTGCACACCCTATTGATCCCATGTATCTTATAAATATATGCATTTAAGATTCCTACTTGTAAATTGCAATTTAGAACGCAGGGCAGCCAATTCTGATTTACAGCTCAAACCTGATTTAAGAAATATGGTAGTCCAAAGGGTGCATACCATCATCCTATGTGCATGCTTAAGGAATCTAACTGCGCTATTGTTCTTAAAGACTTTATCCTGGCAGCTCAAGTGGAGGTGCTAAGCTCATTCACATGCCTCCTAGATTCCTGTTACTGAAAGCCACAATGTCCCCTCCTCCCATAATTCACACAAACAGGGTGTGAAGAACTGCTACAGACTGGGTTTCCTTGAAACTATCGATTAGCATTAGCAAATGGTTTCTAGTTCCGTTGCACTGCATTGTTTTTCTACCAATTTCCAGTATGTTTGTGTGCTGTGTTGCTTTAGCTTGTTGGAGTTAGCTAGCACAGCAATACTAATGCTGCTACTAGCTACTTAGCTTTGTGTAATGTGTGTTGGTGCCAGCCTCCAATGAACTAGCTAATCATTTTAAGGTAGCACCAGGGGGAAACAAGTGTTGCTCCACACCAACATTCCTGCCATAGTGTGGCGCACATGGAGTTTTGAGAACAAGACAGTTGGCCCTTCTCTTTGCCAGGAGTCAGGACACCCACTGATACTGTGTGTAGCGCCCAGCTACTCTGTGACCTTGCTCTCCTACAGAAAGGTTCCACCTGCTGTCTGGTCGCACCGGCAATTGATAAAAATACCCCTCAGGCCCCCACACTCTTTGTCAATAGAGATTCAAGGACAGCAGTCACTGTCCTCTCACTCACAGGCATACACAGCTACACACACACACACACACACACACACACACACACACACACACACACACCACTGCACACATTATTGATGTTACTTCCACAATGACACACACTTGCACAAGCATTATGCATCATGTGCCCACCTGCCTGAGGTGTACGTGTCTCCTACAACATTTTGGATAAACTGTTATCCTTGCTATTTTGAATGGGCTGGGGGCCTCATGAGTCCTGCTTGGCACACTGACACCGATGGGGGCTGGGGCGTGTTTGTGCTGAACCGACAGTATAAACGTACTATGTGCCATTTGCACATACTTGACAGTAGACAACACTTATCTGGTGACCTTCACCACTCTGTCTGTCTGACTGTCCTCTGCCTCTATCTCATTATACAGTCATACCCTCCTCCCAGTCAGCTGCCTTACTAAATACTGATTACATTAAAGCCACAATTTGAATTATGTGTTTCAGCCCAATGCCATTAATATAAATTATATTTTAAAAAGATGTATGTGGAGCATTTTGTTCTTCTCACTGATGTCTGCATGAGCTAATAACACTCACTGTAATACTTTACAGTGAGCGGTCTCTGGCTAGCACCAGAATGTAGCCAGGCTCAAGACATGTTCTAACTAATGGACGACCCAGATGCCTCTTCCTCCTGGCATGTCATACCTTCCATATGTTAGGGAGCGGCGGGGGGCATAGCATAGGCCTTGTGTGTTATTTGTGTGGACACGAAGACATTATCTCGGCAGTGTCATCTGAGGAATGCAGTCCTCACCCCTGGCTGACACACAAGATGGCCCTTCTACTGTCACAGTGAAGGGATCCATGGACACCGGGACGCAGCCTGGTGGGAGGGACAACCAGATTAAAAGAGGCCTAACCTGATTAAGGCTAAAGGTTAAATTCAAAATGGCAGCAGTCATACTGATAATGGGATGATTTTTGCTTTCTTTTTTTGTTTCACCGGTCACTAGATTGAGCTATGAACTTGCTGCCACATCTCATTGCCTCATTGTGGTCCTCTGTAGCTCAATTGGTAGAGCATGGCACTTGTAACGCCAGGGTAGTGGGTTCGATCCCCGGGACCACCCATACGTAAAAATGTAAGCACACATGACTAAGTCGCTTTGGATAAAAGTGTCTGCTAAATGGCATATTATTATTATTATATATTATATTGCCCTCTGAAGATATGGTGAAATCATCACCCTCAGTGACAAGTGAGTGATTTGTTAGGAATCTAGGGCGGCTCTGAGTCGCGGGGGATTAATTTGTGCTTTTCACAGCTTTTCTCCGAAACAGAACCACAATCTATCTGTGCAAAGCGTCCCCGATTTAAAGGCTCAATTCTTGACGTGCCCGCCTGCCAGGGATCGGGGACACAGGCGTCTTAAGGCGGAGACATGCTAATGAGCTGAGCTAACTGGTAGACTACACATTGTTTTGATGGAGCAGAGAACCAGTCTAGTTACACAAGGCATGCCAACAGGATGCTGCTCACTGTGAACTTGATGTTGGCAACAACTTCTCATCAGGTGACAGACCCATGCCTCCCCACACGTGACCTCACTGTTGGTCTACCTCTGTCACGTATGGCCAGTGGTTGAGTCAATCTCTGTCACGTATGTCCAATGGTTGAGTGACTGTCTCCTGATATACTTTTTAGGAATACTTTTCAAATACATCCTTACTTTGTTATTTCCTTCAAGGTGATCACTGATCTGCTATAGAGATTATTCCCATTTTAAATTTAAAATCTCTATTTTATGATGTATTGGAGCAGGGCCTACCTCAGAGGCTGCTACTGTTGACTGAATGATGGAGGTTATGATGGCAACACTGTCTTACAAAATGCCCACAGAGCTCCTGTCATTGGTTTACTTCCCTTTGTGAGGTCAATGCACCCAATGAAATGCTCATTACACTCATCCCATGTCAAGTTTTATGGCCAATAACATGTCATATAATTTTAATATCCTGTGGAAACCGAAGACCACATTCACCACTACCACCCATCTCATGGCACCAAACACAAAATCGAACATGTTACACATTACAAATTCTCACAGCAATCTCACAGATATTGTATCATTATAATATATAGGCTAATATATCACAACATTGGAGGTCTCTTAAGCTAAGCCAATGAGGTTTAAAATAGTAATAAATATAATAATTTGGTGGGTGCTTGTATTATCAATGGCGACCCTGGAGCGATTAGGGTTAAGTGCCTTGCTTAAGGGCACACTGGCAGATTTTTCACCTTGTCTGCCTGGGGATTGGAACTAGCGACCTTTCGGTTACTGGCCCAACACTCTAATCATTAGACTACCTGCCGTCCTCTTTGTAGGTGATGTCCACGTTTACCTTCCCCACAGGACTTCATTGTCTTTAAGGTGGTGACCACACCTTTGATGTCTCGCCTACTGTATCAAGGTGAAAGATGCAGGGGGGTTTGCATTCACGCTGACCCAAAATAATAAACCATTGAAAGGAGCGGACAATGAAAGCTCCCTATCTTGTTTGCAGACACATCAGTGGTTTTGAGATAAGAGGAGTGGATGGCATTTTAGGTTTTAAATGAGGCTCTGTTGTTGGTGTCCCTTCCCATTTTAGTGAAAGTGAAAGGGAGCGAGTTGAGGTCAAGTGGACAATTGCTGACTGGAATCTCTAAAATGTGTTATGAAAATGTTGTAAATTCTTCACCCTCGAATTGAAGTTATATACTAAATGAGCATGTTTATTTTATTGATTTATTTCACCTTTAGTTCTCATCATAACTTGAATCTAGATCATGTTATAGGCCTAGTTCTCCTCCTAACTTGAATCCAGGATGTCAGTGGACATGCACGGTTTAGCTAAACATTGTCACTTCCTCCTTGAACTCTCTCTGCTCAACTGATTGTCATGTCACTCAACGCTGCCCATGGAGTTACACAACAAACCATAGATAATGGGGACTGGAGAGGCAGCCTTGGTCATATTGTGTTTGGCCCTCAAAACAGGGAACACAAGGCTATCATTGTTGGCTAATGCCCTAATGTCCTGGGAGGAAATACCTCTGCCTACAGTATTGTACGCTACACTGCTACTGTCTGACTCAGATCCAGAGGTGTGGTGAAACATATAATGAAATAAGCAGGAAGTGGATGATAACAGAGCAAAATGCCCCAGACCCCATAAAGAATAACATATCTGGTATTTCAAAAATGCAAAGGGTCAGAATGAGTAGAATTTACAATTGGTGTCAGCGGTAGGATGTTATGGTGTTGGAGCTCTGGTAGCCTAGTAGTATGGGGCATCTTGGCCCACCTCATTTTGATCTGTCCAGCGTAGCCATGCTCTGACTCATAACCCTGTCATTGTCTGAGAGACTTTTGTATTTAGTCACGGCCAATGGGGAAATTAATGAGATGGACGTCATTTCCACAACACCAAGGCCTTGATGAAACATGGTGTGATTGTAGTAGCCTACTCAGGGTAAAATCAGAAGCTAGACAGTAGTGGTGTTATTGAACAACTGATGTTATAATAGCAAGTAAGACTAAGTCCATTGTGTGGTTATTCCTGACCACATTTGTGCTTGAATAGCACTGTTATTAATAACCCCCATCACATGCTTGCTCTCTTTCTCTTTGTCTCTCTTTCGATCTCTGTCTCTGTCTCTCTCTCTCTGTCTCTGTCTCTCTCTCTGTGTCTCTCTCTGTCACACACACATCTAACTTGACAATCCCAAAACACAAAACCGGAAAATGAAAGCGCATGGTAGTGAGTGGCAGTGGGAAAATGGTGTCCCTCATTCTTTCCATGGAGCTAATCTCAAGAGTCAATATGAAATATTTAAGACCAAAACCACAATTGATGGTTCTGCATATTTGTCTATCTTACTGGATGGAGCTCCTGAGTGGCGAAGGAGTGGCGCTGTTTCTCACACTGTGACATCACTGAGCTATAGTAAGCCTATGGGAAAAACACAGTAGTAGCATGCCACCTAGTGGTCGTTATTGGTAAGGTCTGCTTCCATGCACGGCAATGGGCAATTAGACTTGTGCTGTGGTGTTTTGAATCCTCCTTACAACCCTTCCTTGAGGTTATAGTCTGTTAGTGTATGTGATTGGATAAGTCAAAGCAAGGTTTCCACGTTAGTGCGTTCACCTACCCAACCTCTCCAATCTGTGATTTGGCCTACTTTAGGGAAGACTGAAGGATGTTACCTAAGCTTTCAACAGGGCCTTGTTGTCCCGTGTGAATCCGTGTGAATCACCATGTTCACTGTTCATTCTACATAAGCAACGTTGAGGCTTAATGAGTCCAGATTATCCCTTCCAAAGATGGTATTTGTCTTGCTTAAAATCATTGTATAGCAACTTTGACAACTATAAGAATGTCAATACGTCTTATTTTGGTGTTATCAATTTCTATTCATTTCAGCTTGCTGGATAGTTTGTTTTAATGTACTGTGCCATTTTATTATGATAAATCCCAAATGAATTGGCCTGTGCTGTCCTTGTACAGTAGATGGTGCCAGAGCCCAGCCAGTCTCCATGCAGAATTATCAGGTCCACACAGTATACAAAACAGTGAGTGATGTGAGAACAGAACATAAGGCTACAATTAGGCTGGGGATATCACTGCATGATGTAACATGGGGCGAGGTAACCCAGTCTATGGAGCTTTGAAGGCCAACCTAGTTTAGTTTTTTAGTTTTAATTCAACTAACAGCCAATTGTCTAAACAGTGTTTTGTATTGCATGCATCTAGTGTATTTTGAGGGGATATAGGGCATTCTTTGATATCCTATTAGCAATTCCAGCTTTGCATAATAGCCTATAGACCTTGTCTGTTCAATGTGCACACATTCATATGTGTGATTGTACCAATAATAACTGTACAACGTTGTGTGTTTGATCTATGTTCTTGTGTTTGTAGTAACTCTTGCTTTGGTATGACTCGCGGGTCATTTTAACCAAACACTCCCTCCCCTTTCTCCATCTAACCTGAGGTGCTTCAAACCGGGTTGACCTCTCCATTCATTCCCCCTTGGTGTCAGACGGTCTCAGAGCCCAGAGCTTGGTGTCAGCTGACAAAGTCAAGACAAATGAGGGGAAGCACCACCCGTCCTGTTTTCTTTTTGGTCTCTAAAATAAATATTTCTTAGATAAGGTGCTTCTCACAGACATTTTCTTTGGGGCTCTGTGAGGGTGTAGGATGTTGCCAGAATGGCAGAGGAGGTGTGTCTGTCTAAATGTCTGTATGTCGGTCTTTACATACAGTATGTTTGTCTCTCCATACAGTGCATTCGGAAAGTATTCAGACTCCTTTACTTTTTCCACATTTTGTTAGGTTACAGCCTTATTCTAAAATTGATTCAATTGTTTTTTCCCCCTCATCAATCTTCACATAATACCCCATAATGACAAAGCAAAAACAGGTTTTTAGAAATGTTTGCTAATTTATTAAAAATAAACTGAAATATTACATTTACAAAAGGATTCAGACTCTTTACTCAGTACTTTGTTGAGGCACCTTTGGCAGCGATTACAGCCTTGAGTCTTGTTGGGTATAAGAAGGCTGTTCATTGACTACAGCTCAGCTTTCAACACCATAGTGCCCACAAAGCTCATCACTAAGCTAAGGACCCTGCGACTAAACACCTCCCTCTGCAACTGGATCCTGGACTTCCTGACGGGCCCCCCCGGGTGGTAAGGGTAGGCAACAACCCATCTGCAACGCTGATCCTCAACACCGGGGCCCCTCAGGTTTGCGTGCTTAGTCCCCTCCTGTACTCCCTGTTCACCCATGACTGCATGGCCAAGAAAGACTCCAACACCATCATTAAGTTTGCTGAGACAGCCTATAGGGAGGAGGTCAGAGACCTGGCAGGGAGGTGCCAGGACAACAACCTCTCCCTCAATGTGAGCAAGACAAAGGAGATGATCGTGGACTACAGGAAAAGGAGGACTGAACAGGCCTCCATTAACATCGACGGGGCTGTAGTGGAGCGTGTCGAGAGTTTCAAGTTCCTTGGTGTCCACATCACCAACAAACTACCATGGTCTAAACACACCAAGACAGTCGTGAAGAGGGCACGACAACACCTTTTCCCCCTCAGGAGACTGAAAAGATTTGGCATGGGTCTCCAGATCCTCAAAGTTCTACAGTTGCACCATCGAGAGCATCCTGACCGGTTGCATCACCGCCATGGCAACAGCTCGGAATCCGACCGTAAGGCGCTACAGAGGGTAGTGCGTACAGCCCAATACATCACTGGGGCCAAGCTTCCTGCCATCCAGAACCTATATACTAGGCGGTGTCGGAGGAAGGCCCTAAAAATTGTCAGACTCCAGCCAACCTAGTCATAGACCGTTCTCTCTGCTACCACATGGCAAGTGGTACCGGAGCGCCAAGTCTAGGTCCAAAAGGCTCCTTAACAGCTTCTACCCCCGAGCTATAAGACTGCTGAACATTTAATCTAATGGCCACCAGGACTATTTACATTGATGTCTTGAGATGTTGCTTCAATATATCCACATAATTTTCCTTCCTCATGATGCCATCTATTTTGTGAAGTGCACCAGTCCCTCCTGCAGCAAAGCACCCCCACAGCATGATAATAATAATAATAATATGCCATGATGCTGGTACCCCCGTGCTTCACGGTTGGGATGGTGTTCTTCGGCTTGCAAGCAACCCCATTTTTCCTCCAAACATAACGATGGCCATTATGACCAAACAGTTCTATTTTTGTTTAATCAGACCAGAGAACATTTCTCCAAAAAGTACTGTCTTTGTCCCCATGTGCAGTTGCAAACCGTAGTCTGTCTTTTTTATGGCGGTTTTGGAGCAGTGGCTTCTTCCTTGCTGAGCGGCCTTTCAGGTTATGTCGATATAGGACTCGTTTTACTGTGGATATAGATACTTTTGTACCTGTTTCCTCCAGCATCTTCACAAGGTTCTTTGCTGTTGTTCTGGGAATGATTTGTACTTTTCGCACCAAAGTACGTTCATCTCTAGGAGACAGAACGAGTCTCCTTCCTGAGTGGTATGACGGCTGCGTGGTCCCATGGTGTTTATACTTGCATACTATTGTTTGTACAGATAAATGTGGTACCTTCAGGCGTTTGGAAATTGCTCCCAAGGATGAACCAGACTTGTGGAGGTCTACCCTTTTTTTTTCTGAGGTCTTGGCTGATTTCTTTTGATTTTCCCATGATGTCAAGCAAAGAGGCACTGAGTTTGAAGGTAGGCCTTGAAATACATCCACAGGTACACCTCCAATTGACTCAAATGATATCAATTAGCATAACACAAGCTTCTAAAGCCATGACATAATTCTGGAAATTTCCAAACTGTTTAGAGGCATAGTCAACTAAGTGTATGTAAACTTCGGACCCACTGGAACTGTGATACGGTGAATTATAAGTGAAATAATCTGTCTGTAAACAATTGTTGGAAAAATTACTTGTCATACACAAAGTAGATGTCCTAAACGACTTGCCAAAACTATAGTTTGTTAACAAGAAATTAGTGGAGTGGTTGAAAAACTAATTTTAATGACTCCAACCTAAGTGTATGTAAACTTCCGACTTCAACTGTATGTAATTTTATTGTGTTACTTTTTATTTTTTACGTTATTCTATTTATATTTTCTTAACTCTATTTCCTGAACTGCATTGTTGGTTAAGGGCTTGTAAGTAAGCTTTTCAAGGTAATGTCTAGACCTGTTGTATTCGGTGCATGTGACAAATACGATTTGATACTACAAGCTTGGCACACCTGAATTTGGGGAGTTTTTCCCATTCTTCTCTGCAGATCCTCTCATGCTCTGTCAGGTTGGATGGGGAGTGTTGCTGCACAGCTGTTTTCAGGTCTCTCCAGAGATGTTCGATCAGGTTCAAGTCCGGGCTCTGGCTGGGCCACTCAGGGACATTCAGAGACTTGTCCCGAAGCCACTCCTGCGTTGTCTTGGCTGTGTGCTTAGGGTCGTTGTCCTGTTGGAAGGTGAACCTTCGACCTAGTCTGAGGTCCTGAGCGCTCTGGAGCAGGTTTTCATCAAGGATCTCTCTGTACTTTGCTCCGTTTATCTTTGCCTAGATCCTGACTAGTCTCACAGTCCCTGCCGCTGAAAAACATCCCCACAGCATGATATTGCCACCACAATGCATCACCGTAGGGATTGTGCCAGGTTTCCTCCAGACGTGACTCTTGGCATTCAGGCCAAAGAGTTCAATCTTGGTTTCATCAGACCAGAGAATCTTGTTTCTCATGGTCTGAGAGTCTTTAGGTGCCTTTTGGCAAACTCCAAGCTGGCTGTCGTGCCTTTTACTGAGGAGCGGCTTCCGTCTGGCCACTCTACCATAAAGGCCTGATTGGTGGAGTGCTGCAGAGATGGTTGTCCTTCTGGAAGGTTCTCCAATCTCCACAGAGTAACTCTAGAGCTCTGTCAGAGTGATTATCGGGTTCTTGGTCACTTCCCTGACCAAGGCTCTTCTCCCCCGATTGCTCAGTTTGGCCGGGCGGACAGCTCTAGGAAGTGTCTTGATGGTTCCAAACTTCTTTCATTTGAGAATGATGGAGGCCACTGTGTTCTTGGGGACTTTCAATGCTGCAGACATTTGTTTGGTACCCATCCCCAGATCTGTGCCTCCACACAATCCTGTCTCGGAGCTCTACGGACAATTCCTTTGACCTCATAGCTTGGTTTTTGCTCTGATGCTGACCTTCTAGGCAGAGTTGCAAAGAAAAAGCCATATCTCAGACTGCCCATCTTAATTTTTTATTTTTATTGGCCAGTCTGAGATATTGCTTTTTCTTTGCAACTCTGCCTAGAAGGTCAGCATCCCGGAGTCACCTCTTCACTGTTCTGGCCATTTTGAGACTGTAATCGAACCAACAATTGCTGATGCTCCAGATACTCAACTAGTCTCAAGAATGCCAGTTTTATTGCTTCTTTAATCAGCACAACAGTTTTCAGCTGTGCTAACATAATTGTAAAAGGGTTTTCTAATGATCAATTAGCCTTTTAAAATGATAAACTTGGATTAGCAAACACAACGTGCCATTGGAACACAGGACTGATGGTTGCTGATAATGGGCCTCTGTACGCCTATGTAGATATTCCATAAAAAAATCAACCATTTCTAGCTACAATAGCCATTTACAACATTAATAAATATATATATATATATATATATATATATATACACACATACACATACACACACACACACACACACACACACACACTGACTCAGTACCCTCTGCGGTGTCACTGCCCCAGTGTGCACTCACGGACAGTGGCTGTGCTGTGCTGACTGCATGGACACTTAGTTTCACCTCCATCTTGGATGAGTGCCACCGACCAAAGCACAACCTGCGACTGCAATTGGTCACTTGATGAAGGGAGGTACTGAATAAGGAGTTTATAGTGGTACCTCCTGTCTCTTCCCCTGGCAGTAGGCTACTTATTCCCCACTCTTATATTTAGTTCAAATACCTATGTGTTAGGGACAGCACTGGCCATTTTAGAAGGGTTGTTTGGCTCTTAGAACTGCGGATTCTTCATCTGTCTACTGTTGTTAATATGTTGACCTTTTTCCCATGATATTCCAACACCCTGCACCCTGTAAAATCTGAGTGTTAAAATGCTAATAATCTGACCGTTTCATCTGTTCCCACAGGACCTGGAGATAGTCTACTCCTATCTGCATGGGATGGAGGCCCTGTCTAACCTCAGAGAACACCAGCTGAGGTGAGAGCTCCCACATTGATTTACATTGATCAAATGAATTACACATGAATAACACATGAATATATACTTGATAATTACATGGACAATCTGTGATTAGCAGTTGTACAAAACCCTGATAGGATTAAAACTAGTATTAGATGGTGACACCTTCTCATCTTGAATGATACGTTATATCTCATCTTGAAATACATATCCAGAAATTTCAATTCCAAATGTCTCCAGCGACATCAGTGATTCAGCCAGTTTGACTAGGGCGTGCCAGTCACCAGTTAGGAGTGAGCTCAGTGTCTGGTCAGTTCTTAGTCTGGGGTACGTTCACATCAGGCCATGTGTGTATGCATGTGGATTACACTTCTGGGGAACAATACCAGAGCGCCTGACCCGGGCATGCTGGGACATTCCACATCTTGACCCCTTCACTTCCCCTTTCTACGCTCTCACACACACACACACACACACACACACACACACACACACACACACACACACACACACACACACACACACACACACACACGGAGGCAGGCACGCTCTCACACACACACACGGAGGCAGGCACACACACACACACACACACACACACAGAGGCAGGCACGCTCACACACACAGGGGCACTCACACAGAACATACACGTGAGCGTACGTACGTACACACATACACACACACCACGAGCCCCCTGCCCGCCCATCTGATTCACAAAGAATGTGCCCACCGCCTGTGGTCCAAAAGCATGTTAGCCCTTTAGCAACAATCCCACTACCTATGGGATTAGGCCATAGCTTTTTATTTTTATATTAAAGGAATGTTGTTTTCCTCTGCGGTAGCTAGTTCTCAGAGACTTGTTTTTCTCCTGCTTGTTCTGCGCAACAGGAACATTTATGTCAAACACTCTGGGCTGTTTTTGGAGTTTGCGTTTTTTGAAATACTTTTATTGGAATTACATTTCCTTCCCCTCAAAAAGGTAAACTTAGTAGAGCGCTTCTACAAACTCAATAAATTAAACTTAGTGAACCCAACCATCCATCTGTTATTTTGTATTTGCTAACTTTGTTATCACTGTTGTTGTCTCCTGTCCTCTCCTCTCCTGTCCTCCCCTCTCCTCTCTCCTCTCTCCTACAGGATAATGTGTGAGACAGTGCGCTATGAAAGACACGATGCCAATGAAGTGCTCTACTAGTAAGTACCCTTGTACATCCATTCTTAATAAATCATATGTAGATATTCTCTGCCGGAAGCCTTTACACTAGACATTGTCAGAGTCCAACTTATTGACATGCAGCGATTATGGCCCCTTAATGACGCACAGCGAAATTAATGATTTAATCGATGCTAATGAAAACAAATGGTTGTGAGCATCGACGCAGTCACCAGATATCCTCTATGTGCTACCTAGTAGTGAATCTAAACCACTGAAGCAGAGAGACCTGCAAGGTATTCCGGAACAATTGAATTTGGCCTACTTTACAAGTCATTGAGTTGTGGTTGATTACAAAATTAAGCTTTAATTGCTACCAAAACCTCGTCTTGGATGGTTAGCTCCTGGCTAGCTAGGCCATTTGAGGTAGTCCTCTGTATGGTTAGCTCCTGGCAAGCTAGGACATTTGAGGTAATCCTCTGCATGTTGTCTTCCAATCCACACTAAAAAGATAGTGGGGTGTCTTGAGAGGGTTGAAAAGGCTTAACGTGTGTGTGTGTGTGCGCGACTGTGTGTGTGTGTGCGCGACTGTGTGTGTGTGTGCTTGCGCGACTGTGTGTGTGTGCTTTGCATATTACTGCCTTAATGTTGCTGGACCCCAGGAAGAGTATCTGCTGCCTTAGAAGGAACTAATGGGGATCTCTAATGAATACAAATACTGTGCAGTGAGCTTTTTGGGGTGGTGCGTCAGAAGAAAGGGGCCCTCTGGGTTCCCCTGGCACAGTTTAGTTCTCCTGTTGGCACTGTCCGCTCCATTGTTCTTCCCCAAGACATCCTGTTATGAGGCTGAGCCAGAGACCCTCCTGGATACACACACACACACACACACACACACACTGGAAGACACACATACACTTGACAAGAGGTTTAGCTGTTGTCATCCATCTCTGAAGAGAAATAATGACCTATATAGACGGGGGTTCATCTCATTAAGAGGGAACTGATTAGAGGACCTGCCTCATTTAGATGAGAGCAGGGCTGTCCCAGAATGCCCTATAGTCAGAGGACACACACACACAGTTGTGCAAACACACACACACACACACACAGTTGCTCCCATTGGCCAAAAGTAGTAGTGGCGAGATGAGAGAGGGGGCGTCTGGTACCCTGCTGGTAGCTTGGGGCTAGTGTGACGACACTTTCAGCAGTCTCTCGCTACCCACTGTGTGTTTGTGTATTACTGTGTGTAAGTGTGCACGTGTCTGCCTGTGGTCATGTGTAATGTTTACGTAGTATGCATGTATGCATGCATGACTATTATTGGGCAGGGTAGGGGATTCCTCTTGTAGATGTTCAGACTGTTGTTCTTCCTGGATAAGTGCTGGGAGCAGACAGTGGGAAAATAAGATGCAGTCTCCCCCTGTGGAGAATCTGATTAAGGATCTTTAGCTGTAGTGGTGCCCTTTACCTTTTCTATTTTTAACAATGAGTTCTGTCTACCTGGGGACTATAAGGAGTTAAAGTTAGATAGAAATACTGATGGCCCCCTTTTGACAATTCCTGAGATGGAGGCATAGACATTACATTTTAGATAGGGAGGTGAAGGACTGTCAATTATTACAAGACTAAGCAACTCTTATCTCACATCCACTCCAATTCTGTCCTAACCTGAAACCCAGAAGTGAGGTTGATAGTGTGTATGCTACAGGCAATGCACCGCCATCTTAGTACATCAGTTTATAAACCCAGAGTATTTCACTTGACAGGAATTGATTATACCCCCCAGCAGTCCTCATCTCTGGGTTTCCCTCTTTCCTGATGTGTGCCTCTGGGTGTGGGTGTGTGTGTGTGTGTGTGTGTGTGTGTGTGTCTGTCTTCCTCTGTGTGAGTGTGTCCAACTTACCCTGTGTGTGTGTGCAGCGCTCGCACACAGCTGATTGAAAGTTTTCCCATCACCAGCTCCTACTCCCACCAGGGTCCGACTGTAATCAGCTGGGAACGTGCCCGCTCGCTTCTGGAAACAAGGTCATCTGATCTGGGAAGAGAACTGGGAGAAATAACTTGTCCCATCCAGACAACGCTCAGGGAACATTGCATTTACATCTTTCTGAATGTGCAGATCTAGATTGAGAAGAGTTTTGTTTACTATAAGAAACACCACTGTAATGGACTAAATGCACTGTAAAGATGCTTGGACAAAGACGGTTGATTCAACGTGTCAGCTGAGTGATGGCAATACTGGCTGATGGCAATGAGAGTGATGGTCTCTGTCGGAACTGGGGAGTGTCATGTCAGTATTGGGGTTATCAATATATTTTAGATATGAATATATTTAGTATAGTTTTATGTCACCAAATAACTGATTTTAACACTGTTTTGCAATGAAGGTCTAAAGTATCCTCAACAGCACTCTGTAGGGTAGCACCATGGTGTAGCCAGAGGACAGCTATTTTCCGTCCTCTGGGTACATTGACTTCAATACAGAACTTAGGAGGCTCATGGTTCTCAAAAATTAATGAACTGTGTGCTTGTGATCAGGGGTGTATTCATTCCGCTAATTCTGTTTTGTGAAACATTTCTTAAATGGAAGCAAACAGATCGAAACGGGATGGACCTACCTGAATTTGTCCAATAAAAACTCTCGTTTTAGTTGCAAATTGTTTGCAACTGTTTGGACTAATGATTACACCCTAGATCCGCTAGATGCAGGCAAGAGTGTGCAAGGTGGTATTGAATATGTCACTGTCTGTCACCTTGATTACTACAATTTGTCTCTCAACCTGTGCACCTACGTTATAAACTTTCATTTGTAGGCTCCGTTTTTAGCAACCTCATGATGGGTATAGGGCAAATTTGAGTATCATGTAGTAGCCTAAACCTATCAATGTTACATTGAACTGGGTGAATGGAATATGAATGACAGTCATCCAATATGCTGTAATAGAAATAAGGCCATGCCATTAAAATAAATATGTCCTCCCTAATCTTAAACGGAACAGCAAAAGTATTCAGACCCCTTGGATTTCTTCACATTTTGTGTTACAAACTGGGATTAAAATGGATTTGTCCTTTTTAGTCAACAATATACACAAAATACTCTGTCAAAGTGGAACATTTTAATTGTTTTTTAGGATGAAAGAAAATGATATATACACTACCAGTCAAAAGTTTTAGAACACCTCATTCAAGGGTTTTCTTTATTTTTACTATTTTCTACATTGTAGAATTATAGTGAAGACGTCAAAATTATGGAATCATGTAGTAACCAAAAAAAGTGTTAAACAAATCAAAATATATTTTATATTTGAGATTCTTCAAATAGCCACCCTTTGCCTTGATGACAGCTTTGCACATGCTTGGCATTCTCTCAACCAGGAATGCTTTTCCAACTGTCTTGAAGGAGTTCCCACATATGCTGAGCACTTGTAGGCTGCTTTTCCTTCACTCTGTGTTCCAACTCATCCCAAACCATCTAAATTTGGTGGAGGACGGAGGACGGAGGACTGTGGAAGCCAGGTAATCGGATGCAGCACTCCATCACTCTCCTTCTTGGTAAAATAGCCCTTACACAGCCTGGAGGTGTGTTGGGTCATTGTCCTGTTGAAAAACAAATGATAGTCCCACTAAGCCCAAACCGGATGGGATGGCGTATCACTGCAGAATGCTGTGGTAGCCATGCTGGTTAAGTGTGCCTTGAATTCTAAATAAATCGCAGACAATGTCTGCAAAGCACCCCCACACCATAACACTACCTCCTCCATGCTTTACGTTGGGAAATACACATGCAGAGATCATCTGGTCACCCACACCGCATCTCACAAAGACGTGGCGGTTTGAACCAAAAATCTCAAATTTGGACTCCAGACCAAAGGACAAATTTCCACCGATCTAACATCCATTGCTCATGTTTCTTGGCCCAAGCAAGTCTCATCATCTTATTGGTGTCATTTAGTAGTGGTGTCTTTGCAGCAATTCAACCATGAATGCCTGATTCATACAGTCTCCTCTGAACAGTTGATGTTGAGATGTGTCTGTTACTTTAACTCTGTGAAGCATTTATTTGAGCTGCAATGTCTGGTGACTCTAATGAACTTATCTTCTGCAGCAGAGGTAACTCTGGGTCTTTCATTCCTGTGGCGGTCCTCATGAGAGCCAGTTTCATCATCAAATTTCTTGAAATGTTCTGTATTGACTAACCTTCTTGTCTTAAAGTAATGATGGACTGTTGTTTCTCTTTGCTTATTTGAGCTGTTCTTGCCATAATATGGACTTGGTCTTTTACCAAATAGGGCTATCTTCTGTATACCCCCCTACCTTGTCACAACACAACTGATTAGCTCAAACACATTAAGAAGGAAATAAATACCACAAATTAACTTTTAAGAAGGCACACCTGTTAATTGAAATGCATTCCAGGTGACTACCTCATGAAGCTGGTTGAGAGAATGGCAAGAGTGTGCAAAGCTGTCATCAAGGCAAAGGGTGGCAATTTGAAGAATCTCAAATATAAAGTATATTTTGATTTGTTTAACACTTTTTTGGTTACTACATGATTCCATATGTGTTATTTCATAGTTTTGATGTCATCACTATTATTCTACAATGTAGAAAATAGTAAAAAATCAAGAAAAACCCTTGAATGAGTGGGTGTTCTAAAACCTTTTGACCGGTAGTGTATAACTAAAATATAGTCATTGCATACTGTAAGTATTCAGCCCCTTTGTTTAGGCAAGCCTAAATTAGTAAAGGTGTAAAATGTAGCTTAACAAATCACAAAGTTACATGTACTCTGTGTGAAATAATAATAGGGGTTGACATGATTTTTAAGTGACTAACCATTCTGTCCCACATACATACATACATACATACATACATACATACATACATACATACATACATACATACATACATACATACAGTTGAAGTCGGAAGTTTACATACACCTTAGCCAAATACATTTAAACTCAGCTTTTCACAATTCCTGACATTTAATCCTAGTAAAAATTCCCTGTCTTAGGTCGGTTAGAATCACCACTGTATTTTAAGAATGTGAAATGTCAGAATAATAGTAGAGTGATTTATTTAAGCTTTTATTTCTTTCATCACGTTCCCAGTGGGTCAGAAGTTTACATACACTCAATTAGTATTTGGTAGCATTGCCTTTAAATTGTTTAACTTGGGTCAAACGTTTCGGGTAGCCTTCCACAAGCTTCCCACAATAAGTTGGGTGAATTTTGGCCCATTCCTCCGGACAGAGCTGGTGTAACTGAGTCAGGTTTGTAGGCCTCCTTGCTCGCACACGCTTTTTCAGTTCTGCCCACACATTTTCTATAGGATTGAGGTCAGGGCTTTGTGATGGCCACTCCAATACCTTGACTTTGTTGTCCTTAAGCCATTTTGCCACAACTTTGGAAGTATGTTTGGGGTCATTGTCCATTTGGAAGACTCATTTGTGGCCAAGCTTTGACTTCCTGACTGATGTCTTGAGATGTTGCTTCAATATATCCACATCCTCATGATGCCATCTATTTTGTGAAGTGCACCAGTCCCTCCTGCAGCAAAGCACCCCCACAGCATGATGCTGCCACCCCCGTGTTTCACGGTTGGGATGGTGTTCTTCGGCTTGCAAGTGCCCCCTTTTTCCTCCAAACATAACGATGGTCATTATGGCCAAACAGTTCTATTTTTGTTTCATCAGACCAGAGGACATTTCTCCAAAAAGTACTGTCTTTGTCCCCATGTGCAGTTGCAAACAGTAGTCTGGCTTTTTTATGGCGGTTTTGGAGCAGTTTCTTCTTCCTTGCTGAGCGTCCTTTCAGGTTATGTCGATATAGGACTCGTTTTACTGTGGATATAGATACTTTTGTACATGTTTCCTCCAGCATCTTCACAAGGTCCTTTGCTGCTGTTCTGGGATTGATTTGCACTTTTGGCACCAAAGTACGTTCATCTCTAGGAGACATAACGCGTCTCCTTCCAGAGCGGTATGACGGCTGCGTGGTCCCATGGTGTTTATACTTGCGTACTATTGTTTGTACAGATGAACGTGGTACCTTCAGGCATTTGGAAATTGCTCCCAAGGATGAACCAGACTTGTGGAGGTCTACAATTTCTTTTCTGGCTGATTTCTTTTGATTTCCCATGATGTCAAGCAAAGAGGCACTGAGTTGGAAGGTAGGCCTTGAAATACATCCACAGGTACATCTCCAATTACATTTACATTTATGTCATTTAGCAGACGCTCTTATCCAGAGCGACTTACAAATTGGTGCATTCACCTTATGATAGCCAGTGGGACAACCACTTTACAATTTATTTAATTATATATATTTCTTTCTTTTATTTGTATTTTTTATGTTATTATTTTTGTTTTATTTCTCTTTATAATTTTATTTTATTCCTTTTATATTTGTTTTATTATTATTATTATTATTATTATTATTATTATTATTATTATTTATTTATTTTTGTGGGGGGGGGGGGGTAGAAGGATTACTTTTATACTATCCCAGGTATTCCTTAAATAGGTAGGGTTTCAAGTGTCTCCGGAAGGTGGTCAGTGACTCCACTGTCCTGGCGTCGTGAGGGAGCTTGTTCCACCATTGGGGTGCCAGAGCAGCGAACAGTTTTGACTGGGCTGAGCGGGAACTGTGCTTCCACAGAGGTAGGGGGACCAGCAGGCCAGAGGTGTAAGAACGCAATGCCCTCGTTTGGGTGTAGGGACTGATCAGAGCCTGAAGGTAAGCAGGTGCCGTTCCCCTCACAGCTCCGTAGGCAAGAACCATGGTCTTGTAGCAGATGCGAGCTTCAACTGGAAGCCAGTGGAGTGTGCAGAGGAGCGGGGTGACATGAGAGAACTTGGGAAGGTTGAACACCAGACGAGTTGCAGCATTCTGGATGAGTTGTAGGGGTTTAATGGCACAGGCAGGGAGCCCAGCCAACAGCGAGTTGCAGTAATTCAGACGGGAGATTACAAGTGCCTGGATTAGGACCTGTTCCGCTTCCTGTGTAAGGTAGGGTCGTACTCTGCGAATGTTGTAGAGCATGAACCTACAGGATCGGGTCACCGCTTTGATGTTAGAGGAGAACGACAGGGTGTTGTCCAGGGTCACGCCAAGGTTCTTTGCACTCTGGGAGGAGGACACAATGGAGTTGTCAACCGTGATGGCGAGATCATGGAACAGGCAGTCCTTCCCCGGGAGGAAGAGCAGCTCCGTCTTGCCAAGGTTCAGCTTGAGGTGGTGATCCGTCATCCATACTGATATGTCTGCCAGACATGCAGAGATGCGATTCGCCACCTGGTTATCAGAAGGGGGAAAGGAGAAGATTAGTTGTGTGTCGTCAGCGTAGCAATGATAGGAGAGGCCATGTGAGGATATGACAGAGCCAAGTGACTTGGTGTATAGGGAGAATAGGAGAGGGCCTAGAACTGAGCCCTGGTTGACACCAGTGGTGAGAGCACGTGGTGCGGAGACAGCTTCTCGCCACGCCACTTGGTAGGAGCGACCGGTCAGGTAGGACGCAATCCAAGAGTGAGCCGCGCCGGAGATGCCCAGCTCGGAGAGGGTGGAGAGGAGGATCTGATGGTTCACAGTATCAAAGGCAGCAGGCGGGTCTAGAAGGACAAGAGCAGAGGAGAGAGAGTTAGCTTTAGCAGTGCGGAGAGCCTCCGTGACACAGGGAAGAGCAGTCTCAGTTGAATGACCAGTCTTGAAACCTGACTGGTTTGGATCAAGAAGGTCATTCTGAGAGAGATAGCAAGAGAGTTGGCTAAAGACGGCACGCTCAATAGTTTTGGAGAGAAAAGAAAGAAGGGATACTGGTCTGTAGTTGTTGACATCAGAGGGATCAAGTGTTGGTTTTTTGAGAAGGGGTGCAACTCTCGCTCTCTTGAAGACGGAAGGGACATAGCCAGCGGTCAAGGATGAGTTGATCAGCGAGGTGAGGTAAGGGAGAAGGTCACCGGAGATGGTCTGGAGAAGAGAGGAGGGGATAGGGTCAAGCGGGCAGGTTGTTGGGCAGCCTGCCGTCAAAAGTCGCAAGATTTTATCTGGAGAGAGAGGGGAGAAAGAAGTCAAAGCATAGGGTAGGGCAGTGTGAGCAGGTCCAGCAGTGTCATTTGACTTAACAAACGAGGATCGGATGTCGTCAACCTTCTTTTCAAAATGGTTGATGAAGTCATCCACAGAGAGGGAGGAGGGGGGAGGGGGAGGATTCAGCAGGGAGGAGAATGTGGCAAAGAGCTTCCTAGGGTTAGAGGCAGATGCTTGGAATTTAGAGTGGTAGAAAGTGGCCTTAGCAGCAGAAACAGATGAAGAAAATGTAGAGAGGAGGGAGTGAAAAGATGCCAGGTCCGCAGGGAGTCTAGTTTTCTTCCATTTCCGCTCAGCTGCCCGGAGCTCTGTTCTGTGAGCTCGCAATGAGTCATCAAGCCACGGAGCTGGAGGGGAGGACCGAGCCGGCCGGGAGGATAGGGGACATAGAGAGTCAAAGGATGCAGAAGGGGAGGAGAGGAGGGTTGAGGAGGCAGAATCAGGAGATTGGAGGGAGAAGGATTGAGCAGAGGGAAGAGATGATGGGATGGAAGAGGAGAGAGTAGCGGGAGAGAGAGAGCCAAGGTTGCGACGGCGCATTACCATCTGTGTAGGGGCAGAGTGAGTAGTGTTGGAGGAGAGCGAGAGAGAAAAGGATACAAAGTAGTGGTCGGAGACATGGAGGGGAGTTGCAGTGAGATTAGTAGAAGAACAGCATCTAGTAAAGATGAGGTCAAGCGTATTGCCTGCCTTGTGAGTAGTGGGGGACGGTGAGAGGGTGAGGTCAAAAGAGGAGAGGAGTGGAAAGAAGGAGGCAGAGAGAAATGAGTCAAATGTAGACGTAGGGAGGTTGAAATCCCCCAGAACTGTGAGGGGTGAGCCATCCTCAGGAAAGGAACTTATCAAGGCGTCAAGCTCATTGATGAACTCTCCAAGGGAACCTGGAGGGCGATAGATGACAAGGATATTAAGCTTAAATGGGCTAGTGACTGTGACAGCATGGAATTCAAATGAGGAGATAGACAGATGGGTCAGGGGAAAAATTGAGAATGTCCACTTGGGAGAGATGAGGATTCCTGTGCCACCACCCCGCTGACCAGATGCTCTCGGGGTATGCGAGAACACATGGTCAGACGAGGAGAGAGCAGTAGGAGTAGCAGTGTTTTCTGTGGTAATCCATGTTTCCGTCAGCGCCAAGAAGTCGAGGAACTCTGCCTTGTTGGCAGCAGAACGGCAGTTCCAGAGGCTGCCTGAGACCTGGAACTCCACGTGGGTGGTGCGTGCAGGGACCACCAGGTTAGAGAGGCAGCAGCCACGCGGTGTGAGGCGTTTGTGTAGCCTGTGCGGAGAGGAGAGAACAGGGATAGGCAGAGGCATAGTTGACAGGCTGCAGCAGATGGCTACAATAATGCAGAGGAGATCGGAATGAAATGAACTAAACATCTGGGAAAGGAGAGAGCGGGGCCTCCCTCACCACAACTCCCAAATATAACTCTCCCAACTTCCACCTCAGAAACTATAATTGTTGTAAACTACAGCAGTTCAATGTTTTCTAGGAATAGACTAACTTAGTTTATTCAGCTAGCTAACTAGGTGCAGTATTATTCCGTGAAAATCGTCCAGGCACTTAGTCATAAGACGCCACAGCCAGCTAGCATGCCGGACTCCAACAACACGGTTTAGTGCCAATACTCGGCCACAACAAACCACCAGTCTATCAACACGCAAACAGATCGTTCGTGTCCGTGTCTAACGTTGTGGGTTAGTCCCGACAGCTTGAGCGAGTCCGTCGTCAACTTATTCAGCCAGTTAGTTAGCTAGAATAGTTAGCAAACTAGCTAGCCATTGCTTTCAGACAAAGAAGAACCCCTCCTTTCACGGCACGAACACACAGAGAGAGCCAAACTAACGTTAACTAGTCACCCATGTCCCGAATTCCTTGAACAACTCGGGCTATCAATATGTAAAAAACAAAACACAAATGTAGGTTATGACTTACCCCTAGCAGCTACTGTTAGCAAGCCAAGTGCAAAGCTAGCCACTGAATTGACTCAGCCAGTTCGCGTCTGTTCGCTCGGTCGTTCCAGCTATTGTTTACTAGTAGCCATCCAGGTAGCAACAAGCTAGCTAAATTTCAAGCACAGTAGCCACTTGCTACCTAACGTTAACGGTTCAGACAATGAGGTTAGAAAACAGTTGAATGGTAGGCAATTATTGTATGTAATTATATTGTAGGCAGCCAGCTGGCGTAATTACAGGCACTCTCAGGCGTGAAACAACTATACCGTTGCTAATAGCTACTCGCCAGCTAGTCCAGGTGGTGGGTTAGCTAGCTAGCTTCGTGCTACACCGGGCATAGCCGAATACAATACTAACCTACAATAATTACATACAACAACCCACGATAACTACCTACAATACCTAACTACAATCTAAATACATAGTTTAAGCCTTACTCGACAAAGCCCAAGCTATGTATAAAGCCAAGCTTACCCGACGCCAAGCTTACCCGACGACCTCCTCCTTCCTTCCAGATGAGAGCAAAAACAGTCATGCGTGCATGCATTTTTTGTGTATGGGTGGTCCCGGGGATCGAACCCACTACCTTGGCGTTACAAGCGCCGTGCTCTACCAGCTGAGCTACAGAGGACCATCTGTAAGGTCCCTCCGTCAAGTATTGAATTTCAAGCACAGATTCAACTACAAAGACCAGGGAGCTTTTAGAAATTATCATAAAAAAGGTCAGTGATTGGTGGATGTGTAACAATAACAAATCAGACATTGAATATATCTTTAAGCATGGTCAAGTTACTTATGTTATTAAACCACCCAGACACCTCAAGGATAGTCGTCCTTCTGAACTGAGCTGCAGGACCAGAATGAAACTGCTCAGGGATGTCACCGTGAGGCCATTGGTGATTTTAAAACCGCTACAGAGTTCAATGGCTGTGAAAACAGAACTGAAGATGGATCAACAACATTGTAGTGAATCCCCAATCATTACCTAACTGACAGAGTGAAAAGAAGAATACAAATATTCCAAAACATGCATCTTGTACGCATCTAGGCGCTAAAGTAATACTGCAAAAAACATGACAAAGGAATACACTTTTTGGCCTAAATACAAAGCCCTGTTTGGGGCAAATCCAACACATCACTGAGTAACTGCCTCCTTATTTTCAAGCATGGTGGTGGCTGCATCATCGTATGAGTATGCTTGACATCGGCAAATACCTTTTCAGGATAAAAAGAAACAGAATGGAGCTAAGCACAGGCAAAAACCTAGAGCAAAACCTGCTTCAGTCTGCTTTACACCAGACACTGGGAGAGGAATTCACCTTTCAGCAGGACAATAACCTACAACACAAAGCCAAATCTAAACTGGATATGCTTACCAAGAAGACATTGAATGTTCCTGAGTGGCCAAATTACAGTTTTTACTTAAATCTGCTTGAAATACTGTGGCAAGACTTGAAAAATGCTGTCTAGCCATGACCCCCAACTTCTTGACAGAGCTTGACGAATTTAACAGAATAATGGGCAAATATTGCACAATCCAGGTGTGCAAAGCTCTTATAGACTTACCCAAGAAGACTCACAGCTGTAATCGATGCCAAAGGTTTTCCTAACATGTATTGACTCAGGGAGCTGAATACTTATGTAACGACAATTCCTTCGACCTCATGGCTTGGTTTTTGCTCTGATATGCACTGTCAACTGTGGGACCTTTATATAGACAGGTGTGTGCCTTTCCAAATCGTGTCCAATCAATAGAATTTACCACAGGTGGACTCCAATCAAGTTGTAGAAACATCTCAAGGATGATCAATAGAAACAGGATGTACCGGAGCTCAATTTCGAGTCTCATAGCAAAGGGTCTGAATACTTATGTAAAAAGGAATTTGTGTTTTTTATTTTATTTTGCAAAAAATTCAACAAACCTGTTTTCGATTTTTAATTATGGGGTAGATTGATTTTTATTTTTTATTTAATCAATTTTAGAATAAAGCTGTAACGTAACAATGTGGAAAAAGGGAAGGGGTCTGAATACTCTGCGAATGCACTGTATACTGTAGTTTAGCAGACACACCCCTTTAGAAATAGGCTCGGGCTGTCCCCCCCCCCCACCCCCCCACCCCAACATCATTTGATCATCATAACATTTCCTTTCCAGCTTCTAACACCCAGAGACCCTCAGCTCCTCTCCTACCTTACATCCTGTCTCTAGATGTGGTGTATGGGCTTGTCATCACTGAGCGCTTCTCAGACGATTGTTTCGCCAAACATGCTCATGACCCAGTTCAGTCAAGCTGTCGTGGCGCATAAGTATCTCATGTCTTCTTTTTGTTCTGTGCTCCTCTCCTCCTCAGCAATGTGCAAGGGAGCTAGCGCCTCTACGTGCGATTTAATAATTGAACATATAATTTGTGACTGCGAGGGAGGAGAGGAGGACGATAAAGGGGGGAACGAGTGCATCAGGGGAAAGGAGGGAAAATGGAGGAGAGAGAAATGGGGAGGGAAGCAGGATTCACACTGCATCACTAGGGTGTGCTATACTCAGCCTCATTAGCTCCAGAATGAAGGTGTGGAGAGAAGGAAGACGGGGGTTGGAGGGACTACTTTGTTCTCAATGATGAGAAACTCTCACTCACTATAATCTCTCGCTCTATGTCTCTCTTTATAAGTGTGCTTGTGCATGTTCGCTTGTCTGTTTGTTTGGGCGTGCATTCATTCCCATCCATCCCATCCTCTCTAAATGTGAGTGGGACACAAACCTTGGGCATGCCATATTTGCCATCGATGGATTTCCTACAGACTACCTTTCAGAGCTCTCCCCTGGTGGGACTCGATAAATACGCTGACCAATAATTACACATGACTGGCTGATTAGCACTAGATTTAAAGGGAACCCAATGGCAAGACAGGCACTTTAATAGCACATGCAGCATGTACAGGGTAGTGTGCAGCAACATCAATCTGCTCTGTAGTTAGTGTAAGACTGAACTATGATGATGAACTATGACGTGTCCATTGAACTCATACAGGTATTGTATCTTAATTTGTTCACTCTGTTGTCGCAGATAATTTTCCTGCGCCACAGGATTTATATCAATTCACTTCAGTTCTCTTTCTCCCTCGCTCGCTTAAACGCTAATGCACCAGACATAATAAATGTCCTACTGCTGTAGGTCCTATCAAAACTGATTTCCTGTTAGAATGTATTTATTTTTTAATAATCAAATCCTCCTGCTGCAGGATTAGTTTACTCCTGCGATGAAAGTTCTCCCATCTCCACTGAGGAACTCTGGAGCTCTATCGGAGTGACCATCAGGTTCTTGGTCACCTCCTTGATCAAGGCCCTTCTCCCCCGATTGCTCAGTTTGGCCGGGCGGACAGCTCTAGGAAGAGTCTTGGTCACTGTGTTCTTGGGGACCTTCAATGCTGCAGACATTTTGTTGGTACCCTTCCCCAGATCTGTGCCTCAACACAATCCTGTCTCAGAGCTCTACGGACAATTTCTTCGACCTCATGGCTTGGTTTTTGCTCTGACATGCACTGTCAACTGTTGGACCTTTATATAGACAGGTGTTTCTTTCCAAATCATGTCCAATCAATTGAACATTGATCATCTCAAGGATGATCAATGGAAACAGGATGCACCTGAGCTCAATTTAGAGTCTCAAAGCAAAGGGTCTGAATACTTATGTAAAAAGGAATTTGTGTTTTGTATTTTATTTTGCAAAAAATTCAACAAACCTGTTTTTTTTTTCTTTTTTTTTTTTTTTTTTTTTTTTTTAGTAAATTTGCTGTTTTCACTTTGTCATTATGGGGTATTGCGTGTAGATTCATGAGGAAAAAATTTTTTTGAATCAATTTTAGAATAAGGCTGTAACGTAACAAAGTGGAAAAAGTCAAGGTGTCTGAATACTTTCCAAAGGCACTTTGTATGTATATGTGTGTGTGTGTGTGTGTGTGTGTGTGTGTGTGTGTGTGTATATATACAGTATGTAAAATTTTTATATACAGTATCTCTCAAAAGTGAGTACACCCCTCACATTTTTGTAAATATTTGAGGATATCTTTTCATGTGACAACACTGAAGAAATGACACTTTGCTACAATGTAAAGTAGTGAGTGTACAGCTTGTATAACAGTGTACATGTGCTGTCCCCTCAAAATAACACAACACACAGCCATTAATGTCTAAACCGCTGGCAACAAAAGTGAGTACACCCCTAAGTGAAAATGTCCAAATTGGGCCCAAAGTGTCAATATTTTATGTGGCCACCATCATTTTCCAGCACTGCCTTAACCCTCTTAGGCATGGAGTTCACCAGAGCTTCACAGGTTGCCACTGGAGTCCTCTTCCACTCCTCCATGACGACATCACGGAGCTGGTGGATGTTAGAGACCTTGCACTCCTCCACCTTCCGTTTGAGGATGCCCCACAGATGCTCAATAGGGTTTAAGTCTGGAAACATGCTTGGCCAGTCCATCACCTTTACCCTCAGCTTCTTTAGCAAGGCAGTGGTCGTCTTGGAGGTGTGTTTGTATTCGTTAGCGTGTTGCAATACTGCCCTGCGGCCCAGTCTCCGAAGGGAGGGGATCATGCTCTGCTTCATTATGTCACAGTACATGTTGGCATTCATGGTTCCCTCAATGAACTGTAGCTCCCCAGTGCCGGCAGCACTCATGCAGCCCCAGACCATGACACTCCCACCACCATGCTTGACTGTAGGCAAGACACACTTGTCTTTTACTCCTCACCTGGTTGCCGCCACACAGGCTTGACACCATCTGAACCAAATAAGTTTATCTTGGTCTCATCAGACCACAGGACATGGTTCCAGTAATCCATGTCCTTTGTCTGCTTGTCTTCAGCAAACTGTTTGCAGGCTTTCTTGTGCATCATAAAATTTTAAATTTAAATAAATTTAAAAAATTTAAATAAATTTAAAAAAACAACAACCATGCAGACCAATTTAATGCAGTGTGCGGCGTATGGTCTGAGCACTGACGGGCTGACCCCCCACCCCTTCAACCTCTGCAGCAATGCTGGCAGCACTCATATGTCTATTTCCAAACGACAACCTCTGGATATGACGCTGAGCACGTGCACTCAACTTCTTTGGTCGACCATGGCGAGGCCTGTTCTGAGTGGAACCTGTCTTGTTAAACCGCTGTATGGTCTTGGCCAACGTGCTGCAGCTCAGTTTCAGGGTCTTGGCAATCTTCTTAAAGCCCAGGCCATCTTTATGTAGAGCAACAATTCTTTTTTTCAGATCCTCAGAGTTCTTTGCCATGAGGTGCCATGTTGAACTTCCAGTGACCAGTATGAGGGAGTGTGAGAGTGATGACACCAAATTTAACACACCTGCTCCACATTCACACCTGAGACCTTGTAACACTAACGAGTCACATGACACTGGGGAGGGAAAATGGCTAATTGGGCCCAATTTGGACATTTTCACTTAGGGGTGTACTCACTTTTGTTGCCAGCGGTTTAGACATTAATGGCTGTGTGTTGAGTTATTTTGACGGGACAGCAAATTTACACTGTTATACAAGCTGTACACTCACTACTTTACATTGTAGCAAAGTGTCATTTCTTCAGTGTTGTCACATGAAAAGTGTGAGGGGTGTACTCACTTTTGTGAGATACTCTATATCTATATATATATATATATATATATATATATATATATATATATATATATATATATATATACAGTTGAAGTCGGAGGTTTACATACACTTAGGTTGGAGTCATTAAAACTCGTTTTTCAAACACAATTTCTTGTTAAACTATAGTTTTGGCAAGTCGGTTAGGACATCTACTTTGTGCATGACACAAGTAATTTTTGAACAATTGTTTACAGACAGATTATTTCACTTATAATTCACTGTATCACAATTCCAGTGGGTCAGAAGTTTACATACACTAAGTTGACTGGGCCTTTAAACAGCTTAGAAATTTCCAGAAAATGATGTCATGGCTTTAGAAGCTTCTGATAGGCTAATTGACATCATTTGAGTCAATTGGAGGTGTACCTGTGGATGTATTTCAAGGCCTCTTTGCTTGACATCATGGGAAAATCTAAATAAATCAGCCAAGACCTCGGGAATAAAATTGTAGACCTCCACAGGTCTGGTTCATCCTTGGGAGCAATTTCCAACCACCTGAAGGTACCACGTTCATCTGTACAAACAATAGTACGCAAGTATAAACACCATGGGACCACACAGCCATCATACAGCTCAGGAAGGAGACGCGTTCTGTCTCCTAGAGATAAACGTACTTTGGTGCGAAAAGTGCAAATCAATCCCAGAACAACAGCAAAGGACCTTGTGAAGATCCTGGAGGAAACAGGTACAAAAGTATCTATATCCACAGTAAAACGAGTCCTATATCGACATAACCTGAAAGGCCACTCAGCAAGGAAGAAGCCACTGCTCCAAAACCTTCATAAAAAAAGCCAGACTATGGTTTGCAACTGCAAATAGGGACAAAGATCGTACTTTTTGTAGAAATGTCCTCTGGTCTGATGAAACAAAAATAGAACTGTTTGGCCATAATGACCATCGTTATGTTTGGAGGAAAAAGCAGAAGAACACCATCCCAACCGTGAAGCACGGGGGTGGCAGCATCATGCTGTGGGGGTGCTTTGCTGCAGGAGGGACTGGTGCACTTCACAAAATAGATGGCATCATGAGGAAGGAAAATTGTGGATATATTGAAGCAACATCTCAAGACATCAGTCAGGAAGTTAAAGCTTGGTCGCAAATGGGTCTTCCAAATGGACAATGACCCCAAGCATACTTCCAGAGTTGTGGAAAAATGGCTTAAGGACAACAAAGTCAAGGTATTGGAGTGGCCATCACAAAGCCCTGACCTCAATCCTATAGAACATTTGTGGGCAGAACTGAAAAAGTGTGTGCGAGCAAGGAGGCCTACAAACCAGACTCGGTTACACCAGCTCTGTCAGATAGAATGGGCCAGAATTCACCCAATTTATTGTGGGACGCTTGTGGAAGGCTACCCAAATAATTTGACCCAAGTTAAACAATTTAAAGGCAATGCTACCAAATACTAATTGAGTGTATGTAAACTTCTGACCCACTGGGAATGTGATGAAAGAAATCAAATCTGAAATAAATCATTCTCTCTACTATTATTCTGACATTTCACATTTCTTAAAATAAAGTGGTGATCCTAACTGACCTAAAACAGGGAATTCTTGCTAGGATTAAATGTCAGAAATTGTGAAAAACAGAGTTTAAATGTATTTGGCTAAGGTGTATGTAAGCTTCCGACTTCAACTGTACGTATGTCAGAGTGGGAACAATGTCCTCAATGCACTTCCTGATTCTCCCGAGTGGCACAGCGGTCTAAGGCACTGCATCTCAGTGCTAGAGGCGTCACTGCAGACCCTGGTTCGATCCCGGGCTATATCACACATCCGGCCATGATCGGGAGTCCCATAGGGTGGCGCATAATTGGCCCAGTGTCGTCCGGGTTAGGGGAGGCCGGGGTAGGCCGTCATTGTAAATAAGAATTTGTTCTTAACTGACTTGGCTAGTTAAATAAAGTCACGAGTCAGTGTATACGTCGATGCTATTCTCAGGGGAAACCCATAACATTTCCCAGTCCGTGTGATCGTATCAATCTTGATGCATAGATTCCGATTGGTCTGACCAATTTTCAACAGTCTGTACAGTCTTTACCATGAGTGCTTCCTTTTTAAGCTTCTGCCTGTAGGAGGGGAGGCTCAAAATGTAGACATTATCTGATTTACCGAAGGGAGGGTGGGGGAGGGCCTTGCCACTCTCCTGGAAGGGGGAGTAGCAATGGTCAAGAGTGCTCGATGAGCGAGTAGCACTGGAGATGTGTTGATAGAACTTTGATAGTGTTTTTGTCAGATTTCCTTTATTAAAGTCCCCAGTTACAATAAATGCGGCCTCAGGATATGCGGTTTCCAGTTTGCACAAAGTCCAGGTTAGTTCCTTGAGAGCCATGTCGGCTTGGGGGGAATATACACGGCCGTAACGATGACGGAAGAAAATTATTTTGGGAGGTAATGCGGTCGGCATTTGATGGTGAGGTATTCCAGATCGGGAGAACAAAAGGTCTTGAGTTCCTGTAAGTTACCATAATCACACCACGAGTAGTTAATCATGAAACATACACCTCCACCTTTCTTTTTCCAGGAGAGTTCCTTCTTCCTGTCCGCGCGATGGACGAGAACCCCACTGGCTGAATGGACAGAGACAGTATATCCTGAGAGAGCCATGATTCCATAAAATGGAGTATATTACAGTCTGGAAGGAAATCCTCGCCCTGAGCTCGTCTACTTTGTTGTCCGGGACTGAACATTAGCGAGTAATATACTCGGAAGTGGTGGATGGTATTTACACCTCCTGAGTCTGACTAGAAGCCCACTCTTTATTCCTCTTCTCCGGCGGTGTCTTAGAGCAACCCCTGGGATTAATGGAACTGCCTCGGTGTTCAAACAAAGGATCCAATTTAGGGAAATCTTATTTCTGGTTGAAATGCTGTTGAGTGATTGCCGATCTAATAGCCACAAGTTATTTTGGGCTGTAGGTAATAATGCAAGACACGTTCTGAGCAGGTAATGTAAGAAATAACACACACCAACAAAATACTGCAATGTTGACTAGGAGCTAGAAACAGGGCGACCATGTCTATAAGGGCCATCTTGTGCCATCAGTACAGACACTGTAATGTGTCTGTACTGGTATTTCCTCCTAGATCTCCACTTCCTCTTTATCAATGTGCTGTTTTATGTTTAAATATTTGAATAGTTTTCTTGGCAAGCCATGGTTCTCTGTCAGAAAACCCTCTCAATGGATTATTGGATCCTCCCTCATTGTACTGTGGTCCTCTGCTGCTGCTTCTGGCTACTTTAAACTGCAAATCTGACATCTTCACTGGAATTGCCAACTAGGCAGTTTTGATTCGGAAGCTGGACAACTTTGTGTGTGTGTGTCATCCACTCTGTTATACTGCTCAGGGTCAGTGTGAGTTCGTCTGTGATGTGTAGCACGCTGTTTGTGTGTTTTCACTTGAGTGTGTGCGGGTTTGAATTTGTGATTCACTGGTTCAATTCCCTCTGTTTTCTCTTTCACAGCCCGGACGATGTCGGAAGCTGCTGGTATATCCTACTGTCCGGGTCCGTCTTCATCAAGGAGTCCATGTTCCTGCCAAGAAGCAGGTAGGAACAACAGCAAGTTGGGACTGGATTTGATCAAATTGTCGGCCATTTTTAAACATGTTTTTGACCCAAGGGGGTCTTATATCAGAGTAGGGCTATATGTGCATCGGACTACAGACACTACAGGTGCAGACAAGTGAATAAAACTATGATGGTCACTGACTGAAATGTTAGTCTCACCGACTGAAATGTTCGTACCACTGACTAAAGTGTTAGTCTCACTGACTGACTGAATTATTCGTCCCCCCGACTGAAATTAGTCTCAATTAATAAACACAGTGATGAGATCCAGTCTTGCATGTGGGATTCACTTTCCCGACTGTGGGTGTCTTGAAACAATGCTCCTTTATGTAACAGACTGGCAATACGAAGCACAGTGACTTTAGAAGCTTAGCTCTAATAATTCTGTCAGTAACACTCATAGCTCATATGCATGTCTGGAGCATCGTTGCCACAGAGCGAAACAACGTAGGCCTATCTGAAAAATGCCAAGACAGCAGCTCCCCACGCTCAAATTTTACCTTTTCCGTTTTCCAAGGTGAAAGTGTGTCTCCTTGAGAGGGATTTGAGGATATTGGCAGATTAGACTTTAATGCTTGAGAGGTAACCTCATGGGAGAAGGGGTCTGAAAAATGTTTACTAAGCGTATGTTGCAGGCACTATGCAGGCACACAGGGAGGTACTTAGTTGTGCAGGAGGAGCTATATGGGTTTAATATTAGCCACTTAGTTGAACAGGAGGAGCTATATGGGTTGAATATTAGCCACTTAGTAGAACAGGAGGAGCTATATGGGTTGAATATTAGCCCACTTAGTTGTATAGGAGGAGCTATATGGGTTGAATATTAGCCCATTTGTTTTCGGAATAATGCACAGTACACTGTGACAGATAATCATATCACCTGTGCTGTTTCAGCCCAGTCTTTACAAAACATTAAGTGAAAGATAATGTATGTACATTTGGGAAGGTCTTGGAATTACTAATCTATGGAGTTTTAATGTATGCACATTTACAATTTGTAAATCTATATGTTGTGCTTGGTCAGCATGCATTGTGTGCAAGCAACCCCAAATATACAGCCCCACATAGATAGATGTGAAGAACCTTCATAACAACCAACATATGGCTCACTTCCAAAGCGAGAGTCACTGATAACGTTTTGATAAAGAAATCCCTATGTTACACTGTTTGCCTCGCAATGTAAAAAAAACCCTCATCAATCTGATTGGAGGCCTCTAGAGGTCATGGCACGATAAATCATCGCTATGATTACAGTGTGACCTTTCACACCATGGCTAGGCCTGTAGCCAGCCAATCAGAGCGCTCGGCACTGCATTAAGCCAGTCCATAAACGGGGTACAGGCGAGTGCGACAACGCGCCCAGGCGAGGGAAATTGGTTGTGACACGAGAACTTGAATAGACCCCCGATGGGAGTTCCTGGAGCTTTTAAAGACGAGGTGGAATTGAGTTTCAGACAGGGCCCTTTTTACCGAATGGGGAATGAGCCACTCTCTTCACTTCAACACCACCAGGAGTCTGGAGAACCTGATACACCTTCCATCTCTCCGTCTCTCGCGCTCTTGCTCTTTCTCTCACTCTATCACTTACTCACTATCTATCCCTCTCTCTCATTCAGTTACTCACACTATCTATCCCTCTCACTCACTCGCTCTCGTTGACACTTTTATTTCTCTAACTATTTCATGTACTCTCTTCTCTCATCTCGCTCTCTTCTCTCTCCTCTTCTCACCTCTCTTAGTATTCAGAGAGGGAAGTATGACTCAGACAGTTATTAAATTAAGAATCAAGAGCAGTCTGCCCTATTTAAACGAGGGTCGGCGTGAAAACGAAGACAAAACCTAATTTGTTCGGTGTATATAACTAGCTGTATATAACACATTCTAAATGTTTTGACTGGCATACATTACAGACACATGCAAATGTCAACAGCCTCACGGTCCAAATTAATAGATTGCAATCGTTCTGCTTGCCTTTTTTGGTTTAGAATAAGTATGCACAAAACATGGTACACATTTTTTTGTGTTTTCAATCATTGTCTTCAATGTAGCTAAAGGTTGATTCATATTGGCTTGTATAAGCGCTGGGGGTTTTATATGTCCACTTAAATATTTCTGCCAAATCTCTCATTCCTTTAATTTATTTTAGGATGTTTGAGTGTCTCCATTTAGAATTAACTTATAAACAGTTGAAGTCGGAAGTTAACATACACTTAGGTTGTTTTTCAACCACTCCACAAATTTCTTGTTAACAAACTATAGTTTTGGCAAGTCGGTTAGAACATCTACTTTGTGCATGACACAAGTAATTTTTCGAACAATTGTTTACAGATAGATTATTTCACTTATAATTCACTGTATCACAATTCCAGTGGGTCAGAAGTTTACAATACACTAAGTTGACTGTGCCTTTGAACAGCTTGGAAAATTCCAGAAAATAATGTCATGGCTTTAGAAGCTTCTGATAGGCTAATTGACATCATTTTAGTCAATTGGAGATGTACCTGTGGATGTATTTCAAGGCCTACCTTCAAACTCAGTGCCTCTTTGCTTGACATCATGGGAAAATCAAAAGAAATCAGCCAAGACCTCAGAAAGAAAATTGTAGACCTCCACAACTCTGGTTCATCCTTGGGAGCAATTTCCAAACGCCTGAAGGTACCACGTTCATCTGTACAAACAATAGTACGCAAGTATAAACACCACGCAGACGTCATACCGCTCAGGAAGGCGACGCGTTCTGTCTCCTAGAGATGAACGTACTTTGGTGCCAAAAGTGCAAATCAATCCCAGAACAGCAGCAAAGGACCTTGTGAAGATGCTGGAGGAAACAGGTACAAAAGTATCTATATCCACAGTAAAATGAGTCTTATATCGACATAACCTGAAAGGCCGCTCAGCAAGGAAGAAGCCACTGCTCCAAAACTGCCATAAAAAAGTCAGACTACAGTTTGCAACTGCACATGGGGACAAATATCGTACTTTTTGTAGAAATGTCCTCTGGTCTGATGAAACAAAAATAGAACTGTTTGGCCATAATGACCATACTTCCAAGATGGCGTAGCAGTGCGGTCGCTTTTATTTTTCGTCCTGTGTAAATATCCCGTTTCTTGTTTTTGTCTATATTTCTCAATTTTTTACTTTCATTCTTTAACTAAATATACTTTCCTGCAACCCGCCTCACCCAACGTGGAAAGGATTCTATTATTTCTTTATAACTTTCATCAAGAACCGTAAGCTGAAAATAGTGGCTACCTGTTATTAGTCACCGTTAGCGTCTTCACCATTGTCCGTGGCCTACACTATCCACCAGCCAGCTCTAGCTCTAGCCTGGACAATTCGTCGGCCAGTCTGCACAGCGTGCTATCGACCCAGCGTGCTATCGACCCAGAGCTTATTGGACTTTCTGCCGGAATCACTGGACCCTAGCGCCGGATCATCACAACCAGCTAGCTAGCTAGCTGCAACCTGTTGTTGGCTGATTACCATTACCATTGCCCTATAGCAAGCACCAGTTAGCCTTGAGCTAGCCTCAGGCCCATCTCCCGGCTATCTACCTCTCTGTCAACCGGACGGGACCTCCTAGTGTTGACACTGAGCCCCGCCGATCCAACACGACTGGTTTGCCGACGAAATAGTCTGATGTGGTTTCAACAGGCTTCCCGTTGCGACGACCACGAAGATCCATCTGCCACCCCCGGCCCGCTAGCACACGCAAACCACAACTGTGCTCCCTGCTAGCTGTGCAGAAGCACCAATTTGAACTGCTCTCGGACTCACATATTGCTGTTCACTGGACCTTATGATCACTCAGCTGCACAGCTGATGCCTGCTGGACTGTTCCTTTACACGGTACCCTGTCCTGTTTATTCTGTTTAGTCTTAGCCCAAACGTTATCGCTATTTCCAGTTGTGTCTTAGCTCTCTCTAATAACACATGTGACTGCTTTATGCCTCTCTCCCATGTCAATTATGCCTTGCCTATTGCTGTTTGGGTTAGTTCTTATTATACAATTTCAATGTAGAACCCCTAGTCCCTCTCAAACTGCCTCATACAGTTCCTTTGTTCCCCCCCCCATACACGCCGAGACCGGCTCAATCGATGCCTCCAATGACGCTATCTCTTTCATTGTTACACAACGCTTAGGGTTACCTGAACTGTACTCATATCCTTCCATATCCTTTTCTGTACATAATGCCCTGAATCTTTTCTACAACGCCCGGAGAACTGCCCCCTTTATTCTATGTACCCAACGCACTAGAAGACCAGTTCTTAAAGCCTTTAGTCGTATCCTTATTCTAGTCCTCCTCTGTTCCTCTGGTGATGTAGAGGCTAACCCAGGCCCTGCAGCCCCCAGTATCACTCCTACTCCCCAGGAGCTATCATTTGTTGACTTCTGTAACCGTAAAAGTCTTGGTTTTCTGCACATAAATATCAGAAGCCTCCTTCCTAAGTTTGAGTTATTCACTGCGTTAGCACACTCCGCCAACCCTGATGTTCTAGCAGTGTCTGAATCCTGGCTTAGGAAGGCCACCAAAAATTCTGAAATTTCCATCCCCAACTATAACATTTTCCGTCTAGATAGAACTGCCAAAGGGGGTGGAGTTGCAATCTACTGTAGAGATAGCCTGCAGAGCTCCATCATACTATCCAGGTCTGTGCCCAAACAGTTTGAGCTTCTACTTCTAAAAATCCACCTTTCCAGAAATACATCTCTCACTGTTGCCGCTTGCTACAGACCCCCCTCAGCCCCCAGCTGTGCCCTGGACACCATATGTGAATTGATCGCCCCCCATCTATCCTCAGAGTTCGTACTGCTTGGTGACCTAAATTGGGATATGCTTAACACCCCGGCCATCCTACAATCTAAACTAGATGCCCTCAATCTCACACAAATTATCAACGAACCTACCAGGTACAACCCTAAATCCGTAAACATGGGTACCCTCATAGATATCATCCTGACTAACTTACCCTCTAAATACACCTCCGCTGTCTTCAACCAGGATCTCAGCGATCACTGCCTTATTGCCTGCGTCCGTAACGGGTCCGCGGTCAAACGACCACCCCTCATCACTGTCAAACGCTCCCAAAAACACTTCAGCGAGCAGGCCTTCCTAATTGACCTGGCCCAGGTATCCTGGATGGATATAGATCTCATTCCGTCAGTAGAGGATGCCTGGTTGTTCTTTAAAAGTAATTTCCTCTCAATCTTAAATAGACATGCCCCATTCAAGAAATACAGAACTAAGAACAGATATAGCCCCTGGTTCTCCTCAGACTTGACTGCCCTTGACCAGCACAAAAACATCCTGTGGCGTACTGCATTAGCATCAAATAGCCCCCGCGATATGCAACTTTTCAGGGAAGTTAGGAACCGATATACACAAGCAGTTAGGAAAGCAAAGGCTAACTTTTTCAAACAGAAATTTGCATCCTGTAGCACTAACTCCAAAAAGTTTTGGGACACTGTAAAGTCCATGGAAAATAAGAGCACTTCCTCCCAGCTGCCCACTGCACTGAGGCTAGGAAACACTATCACCACCGATAAATCTACAATAATCGAGAATTTCAACAAGCATTTTGCTACGGCTGGCCATGCTTTCCACCTGGCTACCACTACCCCGGCCACCAGCTCTGCACCCTCCGCTGCAACTTACCCATGCCCCCCCCGCTTCTCCTTCACACAAATCCAGACAGCTGATGTTCTAAAAGAGCTGCAAAATCTGGACCCCTACAAATCATTTGGGCTAGACAATCTGGACCCTTTCTTTCTAAAACTAGCCGCCGAAATTGTCGCAACCCCTATTACTAGCCTGTTCAACCTCTCTTTCGTAACGTCTGAGATCCCCAGAGATTGGAAAGCTGCCGCGGTCATCCCCCTCTTCAAAGGGGGTGACACTCTAGATCCAAACTGCTACAGACCTATATCCATCCTGCCCTGCCTTTCAAAAGTTTTTGAAAGCCAAGTCAACAAACAGATCACCGACCATTTCGAATCCCACCGTACCTTCTCCGCTATGCAATCCGGTTTCCGAGCTGGTCATGGGTGCACTTCAGCCACGCTCAAGGTCCTAAACGATATTATAACCGCGATCGATAATAGACAGTACTGTGCAGCCGTTTTCATTGACCTGGCCAAGGCTTTCGACTCTGTCAACCACCGCATTCTTATTGGCAGACTAAATAGCCTTGGTTTCTCAAATGACTGCCTCGCCTGGTTCACCAACTACTTCTCAGATAGAGTTCAATGTGTCAAATCGGAGGGCCTGTTGTCTGGACCTATGGCAGTCTCTATGGGGGTGCCACAGGGTTCAATTATTGGGCCAACTCTTTTCTCTGTGTATATCAATGACGTCGCTCTTGCTGCTGGTGACTCTCAGATCCACCTCTACGCAGACGACACCATTTTGTATACATCTGGCCCTTCATTGGACACTGTGTTAACAAACCTCCAAACGAGCTTCAATTCCATACAACACTCCTTCAGTAGCCTCCAACTGCTCTTAAACACTAGTAAAACTAAATGCATGCTCTTCAACCGAACGCTGCTTGCACCCGCCCACCCGACTAGAATCACTACTCTAGACGGGTCTGACCTAGAGTATGTGGACAACTACAAATATCTAGGTGTCTGGTTAGACTGTAAACTCTCCTTCCAGACTCACATTAAGAATCTCCAATCCAAAGTTAAATCTAGAATCGGTTTCCTATTTCGCAACAAAGCCTCCTTCACTCATGCTGCCAAACATGCCCTCGTAAAACTGACTATCCTACCGATCCTTGACTTCGGCGATGTCATTTACAAAATAGCCTCCAACACTCTACTCAGCAAATTGGATGTTGTCTATCACAGTGCCATCCATTTTGTCTCCAAAGCCCCATATAATACCCACCACTGTGACCTGTACGCTCTTGTTGGCTGGTCCTCACTACATATTCGTCGCCAAACCCACTGGCTCCAGGCCATCTATAAATCACTGCTAGGCAAATCCCCGCCTTATCTTAGCTCATTGGTCACCATAGCAACACCCACCCGTAGTCTGCGCTCCAGCGGGTATATCTCACTGGTCATCCCCAAAGCCAACACCTCCTTTGGCCGCAATTCCTTCCAGTTCTCTGCTGCCAATGACTGGAACAAATTGCAAAAATCTCTGAAGCTGGAGACACTTATCTCCCTCACTAACTTTAAGCATCAGTTGTCAGAGCACCTTACCGATCACTGCACCTGTACACAGCCCATCTGAAATTAGCCCGCCCAACTACCTCATCCCTATATTGTTATTTATTTTGCTCATTTGTACCCCAGTATCTCTATTTGCACATCATCTCTTGCACATCATTCCAGTGTTAATACTAAATTGTAATTATTTTGCACTATAGCCTATTTTATTGCCTTACCTCCATAACTTGCTAAATTTGCACACACTGTATATATATGTATTTCTGTTTCTGTATTTTTGACTTTGTTTTGTTTTACCCCATATGTAACTCTGTGTTGTTGTTTTTTATCGCACTGCTTTGCTTTATCTTGGCCAGGTCGCAGTTGTAAATGAGAACTTGTTCTCAACTGGTTTACCTGGTTAAATAAAGGTGAAAAAAAAAAGAAAAAAAAAAAATCGTTATGTTTGGAGGAGAAAGGGGACAGCTTGCAAGCCGAAGAACACCATCCCAACCGTGAAGCACAGGGGTGGCAGCATCATGCTGTGGGGGTGCTTTGCTGCAGGAGGGACTGGTGCACTTCACAAAATAGATGGCATCATGAGGAAGGAAAATTATGTGGATGTATTGAAGCAACATCTCAAGACATCAGTCAGGAAGTTAAAGCTTGGTCGCAAATGGGTCTTCCAAATGGACAATGACCCCAAGCATACTTCCAAAGTTGTGGCAAAATGGCTTAAGGACAACAAAGTCAAGGTATTAGTGGCCATCACAAAGCCCTGACCTCAATCCTATAGGTGTGGTCAGAACTGAAAATGCGTGTGCGGGCAAGGAGGCCTACAAACCTGACTCAGTTACACCAGCTCTGTCAGGAGGAATGGGCCAAAATTCACCCAACTTATTGTGGGAAGCTTGTGGAAGGCTACCCAAAACGTTTGACCCAAGTTAAACAATGTAAAGGCAATGCTACCAAATACGAATTGAGTGTATGTAAACTTCTGACCCACTGGGAATGTGATGAAAGAAATAAAAGCTGAAATAAATCATTCTCTTTGCTATTATTCTGACATTTCAAATTTTTTAAATAAAGTGGTGATCCTAACTGACCTAAAACAGGGAATTTTTACTAGGATTAAATGTCAGGAATTGTGAAAAGCTGAGTTTAAATGTATTTGGCTAATGTGTATGTAAACTTCCGACTTCAACTGTATCTTCATTAATATAACACGGTTACTCCCAGCCAGCAGAGCTAGAAAGGGTTAATGGAGGCAGTGCCCTATATTAACCCTTTATTGATCACACTTTCCATTTTAATTTGTCATCATTCCCCATATAACCTAGCAGAACACCCACACTTCGCCTGAAGAAAACTCCCTGATCTTCTTACACTGTCTTGCCTAATGGTAACCACAACCATTTGTCAGCTGTTCCCAGCAAGCTTGGGTCCAGTTTTATAGGAATATAAACCTTGTTGCCATGTGAAAACTGACTCCTGCCTTTGTCCCAAATGGCATCCTATTCCTTACAGTATGTAGTGGACTACTTTTGACCAGGGCCCATAGGGTTCTGATCAAACGTAGTGCAATCTATAGGGAAAAGGAAGCCCTTTACGAACTGTAACCGGTGTCAACCCCTTACGAACTGTAACCGGTGTCATTTCTTGATGAAAACAAGATGTGCCGTTGTCTATTGAACTTCTGTAAAGCCTCTGCAAGACGCACAAGGACATTTTGTGTCGGAGGAAAGTTCTCTGCACATTTTTGCTGTTGTGTGAGTTGTAGTGTTTTCCCCGACCACAGAAAATATTTGTCGACCGACAGTCGTCTTGTTCTTTCGACCAATCGATTCGTCGAAATGTTTAAACTTATTTTTTCATATCCATATAGACAGACATACATAAAATCAACTACATATGCACTGAGCTTGTCTGATGCTTTAAGCACACTGTTTGATTAAAGAATTAAGACACACAAATAACTCTAAAAAGAGCCTGATGGTCACACTGTGCGCCTGTTGTCTCATTCTCCTCCCTACTGCAGTGAAAAGGCACCACAGCACAGCAAGTGTTTATTGCACTGTCCGTGCTGAAGCTGCAACAACATTTCAGCCATTTAGTTTCTTACTTGTTTCTGACTGAGAAGTTATGTTACCGAAATCCCACATTTGTTTACGAAAACCATTCCCTATTCCCTCAAACCCTTGCTCTTTACGTGAAACATGTAAGCATCGTATGCATGTGACCAATAGGGCCTGACCTATTGCCTATCATAATCACAACAATAAATTGGTTATAACAAACTCCGAACACAGTAACACATGACAGCAAAATGGATGCGGAGGACATGAAAAAGAAACTCGAAACGGTTGAATGTTTACTGGTTGCTCATGAGGGAATGGGGAAGTCAGATCTGTGGAAGACATTTGACTTAGTTGTGGAAACTACTGGAGATCAAGATAAAGGAGGGTATAGGAGCGAGCGTTGCGTGATTATTGTGTGCTAAACATTTGCTGTTAGATTACAGTATTATTTTTTCTGACCATTTGGAATACTCAAACAGACAACAGAAGCAAGATATGTCTTATTTCTGTAGATATAAAGTAACAAAAGTTTGTACTCACCTACTCATTCCAGGGTTTGTATTTAAAAATATAAAACTATTTTCTACATTGTAGAATAATAGTGAAGACATCAAAACTATGAAATAACACATATGGAATCATGTAGTAACCAAAAAAGTGTTAAACATATTTGAGATTCTTCAAAGTAGCCACCCTTTGCCTTGATGACAGCTTTGCACACTCTTGGCATTCTCTCAACCAGCTTCATGAGGAATGCTTTTCCAACAGTCTTGAAGGAGTTCCCACATATGCTGAGCACTTGTTGGCTGCTTTTCCTTCACTCTGCGGTTCAACTCATCCCAAACCATCTTAATTGGGTTGAAGTCGGGTGATTGTGGGGGCCAGGTCATCTGATGCAGCACTCCATCACTCTCCTTGGTCAAATAGCCCTTACACAGCCTGGAGGTGTATTTTGGGTCATTGTCCTGTTGAAAAACAAATGATAGTCCCACTAAGCGCAAACCAGATGGGATGGTGTATCGCTGCAGAATGCTGTGGTAGCCATGCTGGTTAAGTGTGCCTTGAATTCTAAATAAAGCAAGTCTCTTCTTCTTATTGGTGTCCTTTAGTAGTTTTTTCTTTGCAGCAATTGGACCATGAAGGCCTGATTCACACAGTCTCCTCTGAACAGTTGATGTTGATGTGTCTTACTTGAACTCTGTGAGGCATTTATTTGGGCTGCAATCTGAGGTGCAGTTAACTCGAATGAACTTATCCTCTGCAGCAGAGGTAATTCTGGGTCTTCCATTCCTGTGGCGGTCCTCATGAGAGCCAGTTTCATCATAGCGCTGGATGGTTTTTGCGACTGCACTTGAAGAAACTTTCAAAGTTCTTGAAATGTTCCGTATTGACTGACCTTCATGTCTTAAAGTGTAATGATGGATTGTCGTTTCTCTTTGCTTATTTGAGCTGTTCTTGCCATAATATGGACTTGGTCTTTGACCAAATAGGGCTATCTTCTGTATACCACCCCTACCTTGTCACAACACAACTGATTGGCTCAAACACTTTAAGAAGGAAAGAAATACCACAAATTAACTTTTAACAAGGCACACCTGTTAATTGAAATGCATTCCAGGTGACTACCTCATGAAGCTGGTTGAAAGAATACCAAGAGTGTGCAAAGATGTCATCAAGGCAAAGGGTGGCTACTTTGAAGAATCTCAAATATAAAATATATTTTGATTTGTTTAACACTTTTTTGTTTACTACATGATTCCGGAGTTTTGATGTCTTCTATTATTCTACAATGTAGAAAATAGTAAAAAATAAAGAAAATCCCTGGAATGAGTAAGTGTGTCCAAACTTTTGACTGGTACTGTTTATGTATGTTTTATAAAGCCAGGCACAGTTAACAGTTAAGCTATTGATTATAGAACTAAGTTGGTTTCCTCTCTCCTCAATTTTCTTAGACAATTAGGCTAATGCAAGGGCTGTTTCCTCGTCTCTGCTGCTGCTGCCTTCGCCACATTGTTCTCAATCCCAATATGCTGGTTAACTTTGCTATTATGCACATAGCAACATAGGGAAAGGTGCCAATTCTACGGCGCACTGAAGATTGTTTCAGAACCATGGAAAACGACCATATCCAATGCGGGAGAAAGAGCATTTTTTTTATAACATTTTCAGTTTATTAGTGTTGCACCATTATTTCTACATAATATAACCATATACAATTTCAGTATCACATGTCTTACAGTAATGGACTGTGCCACCCCCGTGGCCTCCGCAATGGATTAGTCAACTGAGACGGGCACGAATCAGACCGGTGTCTTGTGCACCATGGAGAAAAAAAAAGGTTGCGACTGCTCGACTAAAGAAATCTCTGTCGACCAACAGCCTATTGATAAAACAATCGAACAGTCGACTAAATGGTGTCAGCCATAGTGAGCAGCATAATAACATAACCATATTATGATTATCATAGTGAGAATTGTTACTCACTATGCCAATGTTGATGTCCAACCCTTGTTTTGAGACACGTTGTTTACTCTGAACGTTTACGCTGAACGTCCACGCTGAACGTCCAAGCTCAAACTCAAAATTATAAGAAAGTTTGATGAATCGAACTTGTAAATCAATCACGGTTTGTGGTTTGAATACTTGGATAAGACAAAAAAACATGACCAAAACAGTGCTGTATTGCACAAGATACTTAGACAGCACAGTATAGCACATTCAGACACTCCCCAATAGTCAAAATAGTCGTCTGTTAGAGTTCATGTATATGGTCTACAGGGAAGGACGGGTGGAAGTACGGGTCACCCACTCACACCAACTCACCCCACCCCACCCTGGCCTGTCCGCTCCCAGGCCTGCAGGAAGTGAGCCATGCACTGGAATGTTGGCCAGAGTCCGCACAGCGTAGCGAAAGACAGGCAGAGACACACACCCCCTCGGACACACTCACTCACTCAAACACCAGCACGAGGGTGCAACTATGAGCAGAGTGAAATGCCGCGATTGATCAGAACTTTCCCAAACTAGATGTACTCCCCTAGGACTAGTTCTAGGTAGTTTTAGACTGAGGAAGGACTTTGAGAGAGAGGATATACATACCAGATGACAGACCTCTGACAGGTACGAGTCCATTGAGCTTTTCTTAACTTCCAAGCACTGGGCGTGAGTCTGTGAGAGCATGTGTTTCCTAGGAGGACCAGCGTACGGTAGCACAGTAGTAGGTTGTAGCTGATATTATTACTTTTCTCCAGCAAGGGAGCTGCTAGCTATAAAACGATAGAGTATATGAAAGATGTCAGGAATGCAAGGCATGTCTTTGATGATTATTTTGGTATTGTTAGCGAGCACACACTGCCTCCAGTTCAGCTCAGCAGAGAGATTTGTTGGGTCGAGGAGGTTATACATCCGTTTGGAAACTGAACTAACACTAAATGTACCTTTTTTGTGCTTTTGAATTTGTGAGGGAAATGTATGAAAGGAGTAGGCACTAGGCATGATTGATGTTTTGTGAAGTTTCTGAGATGCACTCCACCCCAATGTGTACCCAAAATGGATGCACTCTACCCTGTGTCAGCGTCATTGAAGCATCATCAAGTTATATTTTGGGAAGGTAAAATGTATGAGTCATTAGTCATAAGTCACTCGTGAATTCTTTGGGGGATGTCGGCTTCTATTTACAGTTCAGGAAGGCTACCATGTGCCCGAACGGCATTTGTTTGTGTTTGGGTTGGATGGGCGAGAAGGCATCAGACTCTGCATCTTTTGATGCCCTCTAACCACTTGACTGTGTCTGTTTAGCCTTTGGTCGGTTGAAGTTGGTTGGAGACATTAAACCATTCCTTTCCCGGTCATATTTTCATTGACTTTGATCCCCCACATCATTGTGGTTTCAAGCACCAAAAGTCTTGTATAACCAGGGGTTTAATCTTTGTCCGGCTTAGGGGCCATGGACCATTTAAAAAAAGTAATTCCACCCTGGCTCCCCACCTTCCCTGACTCCTGGTTAAAGGACATAGCTTTGTGTGGAGACCCAACTGTAGGTTCAGTTCACACTAGGGCTGACCCCAATTAGTTGATTGTTTGGTCGATAGGCTGTTGGTCGACCAATATTTATTTTTAGTCGCAGTAGTGTGTATATATATATATATATATATATATATATATATATATATATATATATATATATATATATATATGCATACATGCATGCATACCTACCTACCTACCGTTGAAGTCGGAAGTTTACATACACTTAGGTTGGAGTCATTAAAACTCGTTTTTCAACCACTCCACACATGTTTTGTTAACAAACTATAGTTTTGGCAAGTTGGTTAGGACATCTACTTGTGCATGACACAAATAATTTTTCCAACAATTGTTTACATACAGATTATTTCACTTATAATTAATTGTATCACAATTCCAGTGGGTCAGACGTTTACATACACTTGACGGTGCCTTTAAACAGCTTGGAAAATACATTTGAGTCAATTGGAGGTGTACCTGTGGATGTATTTCAAGGCCTACCATCAAACTCAGTGCCTCTTTGCTTGACATCATGGGAAAATCAAAAGAAATCAGCCAAGACCACATACTTTTTTTTTTAAACCTCCACAAGTCTGGTTCATCCATGGGAGCAATTTCCAAATGCCTGAAGGTACCACGTTCATCTATACAAACAATAGTACGCAGGTATAAACACCATGGGACCAGGTAGCCGTCATACCGCTCAGGAAGGAGACGCATTCTGTCTCCTAGAGATGAACGTACTTTGGTGCCAAAAGTGCAAATCAATCCCAGAACAACAGCAAAGGACCTTGTGAAGATGCTGGAGGAAACAGGTACAAAAGTATATATATCCACAGTAAAACGAGTCCTATATTGACATAACCTGAAAGGCCGCTCAGCAAGGAAGAAGCCACTGCTCCAAAACTGCCATAATAAAGCCAGACTACGGTTTGCAACTGCACATGGGGACAAAGATCGTACTTTTTGGAGAAATGTCCTCTGGTCTGATGAAACAAAAATATAATTGTTTGGCCATAATGACCATTGTTATGTTTGGAGGAAAAAGGGGGTTATTGCAAGCCGAAGAACACCATCCCAACCGTGAAGAACGGGGGTGGCAGCATCATGCTGTGGGGGTGTTTTGCTGCAGGAGGGACTGGTGCACTTCACAAAATAGATGGCATCATGAGGAAGGAAAATTATGTGGATATATTGAAGCATCTCAAGACATCAGTCAGGAAGTTAAAGCTTGGTCGCAAATGGGTCTTCCAAATGGACAATGACCCCAAGCATACTTCCAGAGTTGTGGAAAAATGGCTTAAGGACAACAAAGTCAAGGTATTGGAGTGGCCATCACAAAGCTCTGACCTCAATCCTGTAGAACATATGTGGGCAGAACAGAAAAAGCGTGTGCGAGCAAGGAGGCCTACAAACCAGACTCAGTTACACCAGCTCTGTCAGGAAGAATGGGCCAAAATTCACCCAACTTATTGTGGGACGCTTGTGGAAGGCTACCCGAATCATTTGACCCAAGTTAAACAATTTGAAGGCAATGCTACCAAATACTAATTGAGTGTATGTGAACTTCTGACCCACTGGGAATGTGATGAAAGAAATACAAGCTGAAATAAATCATTCTCTCTACTATTATTCTGACATTTCACATTCTTAAAATAAAGTGGTGATCCTAACTGACCTAAGACAGGGAATTTTTACTAGGATTAAATGTCAGGAATTGTGAAAAACTGAGTTTAAATGTATTTGGTTAAGGTGTATGTAAACTTCCCACTTCAACTGTATGTCTTCCTGTCAAATCAAGCTGATAAATCCTCACACTGCTGATTTGTGGCACCTGGGCCCGGATTCACAAAACTGTCGTAAGAAGACATGTATTTGGCTAAGGTGTATGTAAACTTCCGACTTACACTGTATATATCAACGATATGGCGAGGGCACTACAACAGTCTGCAGCACCCGGCCTCGCCCTTCTAGAATTTGAAGTCAAATGTCTACTGTTTGCTGATGATCTGGTGCTTCTGTCCCCAACCGAGGAGGGCCTACAGCAGCACCTAGATCTTCTGCACAGATTCTGTCAGACCTGGGCCCTGGCAGTAAATCTCAGTAAGACAAAAATAATGATGTTCCAAAAAAGGGCCAGTTGCCAGATCCACAAATTCAAATTCCATCTAGACACCGTTGCCCTACAGCACACAAGAAACTATTCCTACCTCGGCCTAAACATCAGTGCCACAGGTAATGTCCACAAAGCTGTGAACGATCTGAGAGACGAGGCAAGAAGGACCTTCAACGCAATCAAAAGGAACCTAAAATTTGACATACCAATTAGGATCTGGCTAAAAATACTTGAATCAGTTATTAAACCCATTGCCCTTTCATGGTTGTGAGGTCTGGGGTCTGCTCACCAACCAAGAATTCACCAAATGGGATTAACACCAAATTGAGACTGCATGCAGAATTCTACAAAAATATCTTCTGTGTACAACGTAAAACACCATATAATGCATGCAGAGCAGAATTAGTCCTATACCCGCTAATTATCAAAATCCATAAAATTGCCTTTAAAATCTACAACCACCTAAAAGGAAGCGATTCCCAAACCTTCCATAACAAAGCCATCACCTACAGAGAGATGGAGAAGAGTCCCCTAAGCAAGCTGGTCCTGGGGCTCTGTTCACAAACAGAGCCCCATGACAGCAACAATATTAGACCCAACCAAATAATGAGAAAACAAAAAGATAATTACTTGACACATTAGACATATATATATTTTTAAACTGAGCAACCTAGAAAGCTATTTGGCCCTAAACAGAGAGTACACAGTGGCAGAATACCTGACCACTGTGACTGACCCAAAATGAAGGAATCTTTGACTATGTACAGACTCAGTGAGCATGGCCTTGCTATTGAGAGAGGCCGCCATAGGCAGACCTGGCTATCGAAAACAGGCTATGTGCACACTGCCCACAAAATGAAGTGGAAACTGAGCTGCACTTCCTAACCTCCTGCCAAATGTATGACCATATTAGACACCTATTTCCGTCAGATTACACAGACCCATAGAGAATTTGAAAAAACTAATCAAATTTTCATTAACTCCCATATCTATAGGGTGAAATACCACAGTGTGCAATCACAGCAGCACAATTTGTGACCTGTTGCCACAAGAAAAGGGCAACAAGTCAAGAACAAATACCATTGTAAATACAACCTATATTGATGTTGATTTAGTTTTCCCTTTTGTGCTTTAACTATTTGCACATCGTTACAACACTGTATATAGACATAATATGACATTTAAAATATCTTTATTCTTTTGGAGCTTTTGTGAGTGTAATGTTTACTGTTCATTTTGTTTATTTCACTTTTGATATGATCTATTTCACTTGCTTTGGCAATGTAAGCATGTTTCCCAGGGAGGGAGGGAGAGAGAGGGCTGATTTCCTTATATGAACTCTAACTCAGTAAAATCAGTCGAGTTCTTCCACACAGATCTCGACAAACTATTTCTGTATGGACCTTGCACAGGGGCATTGTCATGCTGAAACAGGAAAGGGCCTTCCCCAAACTGTTGCCACAAAGTTGGAAGCACAGAATCGTCTAGAATGTCATTTTATGCTGTAGCGTTAAGATTTCCCTACACTGGAACTAAGGGGCCTAGCCCGAACGATGAAAAACAGTTATTAAACATTATTCCTCCTCCACCAAACTTTACAGTTGGCACTATGCATTCAGGCAGGTAGCGTTCTCCTGGCATCATCCAAACCCAGATTCGTCTGTCGGACTGGCAGATGGTGAAGTGTGATTCATCACTCCAGAGAACACATTTACATTGCTCCAGAGTCCAATGGCGGCAAGCTTTACACGCCTCTAACCGACGCTTGGCATTGCGCATGGTGATCTTAGGCTTGTGTGCAGCTGCTTGGCCATGGAAACCCATTTTTGAAGCTCCTGAAGAACAGTTATTGTGCTGACGTTGCTTCCAGAGGCAGTTTGGAACTCGGTAGTGAGTGTTGCAACCGAGGACCGACGATTTTTACACGCTACACGCTTCAGCACTCCATGGTCCCGTTCTGTGAGCTTGTGTGGCCTACCACTTTTCAGCTGAGCTGTTGATGCTCCTAGATGTTTCCACTTCACAATAACAGCACTTACAGTTGACTGCTGCAGCTCTAGCATGGCAGAAATTTGATGAACTGACTTGTTGGAAAGGTGGCATCCTATGACGGTGCCACGTTGAAAGTCACAGAGCTCTTCAGTATGGGCCATTCTACTGCCAATTGTTCTCTATGAGATTGCGTGGCTCTGTGCTCGATTTTATACACCTGTCAGCAACGGGTGTGGCTGAAATAGACATCCACTAATTTGAAGGGGTGTCCACATACTTTCGTATATATAGTGTATGTACACCGGGGGAATTTACACAAGATAAACTAAGAATGATATGACTCCCAAATAGTGTATTTGGGAGTCACATCAACACACATTTTGGTGTTGATGTTTTTGTAAATAAGGTACAAGGGAACCCTTGTCTCAAATTGGGCACTGAATGCATCATACAAAGCTTGCAGTCTTCACTCTTCATCCAGCCCTGAGTTTTTGTATTACCCTACTCATAATTTCCATGGCTGCCGCCCCAGTTTGAGACTTTTGGTTTGTCCACTTCAATATTCCACAGACCACACCCCTCCTCATTGGAGAGCACACATACTGTGCAGCCTATGATGTCACCAAGTGGACTTTTCCACTTGAAGTGTATTTTTACTATGAAGACATATCCAACTTCAAATCACATTTTATTTGTCACATGCAACGAATACAACAGGTAGTAGACCTTACTGTGAAATGGTTACTTACAAGCCTTAATGCTTACTTACAAGCCCTTCAGGGAGGAATGTTTGTCTGTCTGTTCTATCGTTGGAACAGGAATTCCAGATTGAATCCCAACGATGCCAAGCAAAATGTATTAAAAATAGTTTTCCCTTCTTTCTTCTCTCTGTCGTTTGTTCTCTCCCTAGTTTTGGAAAGCGTTCTGCAGGGAGCCTGAGACGTGGATGTGAGTGCATCGTTCTGGAACCTTCGGAGATGATTGTGGTGAGTCCCGCCAGCATTGCCAACTTTACCACAGTAACGTCTCATCAAGCAACAGCACACCGCTTCATACACTGCTGTACTGGGACGGGGGTTTACAAAAGCGACTTAGGGCTAGCTTATGGGGACATGACTTCGCAACGACCTAACATGTTTTATGTGGACTTTTACACCCTATCTAATTTAGATGGTGCGCCCACAATATGAGTTATACTTAATTGCCTTTATTTTCTTTTTGTTTCGGCGTAACATCAACTACAAGTAATGCTGGTGCTTCTGTTGACATGCATTCAGCTATTGTACTTATAGCAGTTTTCTTGTTCACTGCTCACTCACATACTTAAATGTAATGCATATATAAAGTGTCTCAATTATCTCCAGTTATTTTTCAGTCTCTCCAGTTGAAGGCTACATTCAGGGATGTAAAGTTTGACCCAGCTTTATAACATCAGATGTTGACACAGACCTTTATAAAAAGCAACGTTGAAAATGAATCAATCCAGCTTTACCAGGACATAAAGGTAGAGGCACATTGCAATCTGCTGTCGAACAGGAGGCCTTGGAAGTGTGCTAGATCTTTAAAGATATGAAAGCCCACTGTTATTTTCTCTCTCTGACGTGTGCAGACACACACCACACATAATCATGCGCACACACATAATCAAGCACACACACACAATCAAGTGCGCACACAGACACACACAATTCACGCACACTACAATTTCACACCAATTTCATCACACACAAATCTCCTATCGCTCCGTTTGAATAGCGCAGTCATACTTAACCTATATGTGTTAACCACCATCTCCCATACAGTATTGTTGCTACTAAGATCTCTTCTCAGTAATCAGTGTCCTATGGATTTCTATAATAATAGTCATATAGATGGCGCCTTTTGTTAAATGTCTCCATCAGCTAAGCTCCAGCTCTTCTAATAGCCTTCTCTCATCCTCTCTGTCCTGCTGTTGATCATTACCCCTTCCTGGCATGGCCCTCAGCTATTATGGGAGCAACCAGCTCCCTTGAATTACTTGGAGAATGGCTTTGGAGTGCTATGATACCGAGACACCAGCAGCTCTCACACGCAAACCGAACCCATACGCACGCACGCACACATACACACGCACACATACAAACCGATTGACACACTCAAACCAAATCAATACACACACATACACAAACTGATAAACACATCACATGCACTTTCTATTGTTCTCTCTCATACTCAACTCTGTCATCCACCACGGTGCCGTTGCCATAGCAGCAGTTGGTACGGCAGAGAGAGAGAGAGAGAGGGAGGCAGAGAGATTTGATGTGGAATCCCAAAGGCTAAGTGCAATGAAATGTGAAGCGCAGTAAAGAAGCTGTCGATGGAGGAGAGTGTGCCCACTGGAAATGGCTTACATGGGTTATTCTAGCATCAGGCTTATGTCACCAGGCTACTGCACACGACTGTGAAGTATCAAATTGTTAAAATGCTTTTCGTGATCAGAGAAAAGATGTGTTGCTGCAATATTTTTAATGTCTTTTTATTTTCCAATAGCCGATGCCTCGTGAAAGTAGCTCTCTTTCTCCTCAAGCGCAAGTTGTATTCATCATTTATCAGCCCAGTTGTGCCATTATCCCTTATGTACCATTTCACGGGGCTGTGACTCTGGAAGGTGCTAGACAGCTAGAGCAGAGCCAGGTAGACAGTGGGATCATAAGGGAGGGAGGGCAGCAGCTGACTGAGGCTGACGGACACTGAGGCTGACGGACACTGAGGCTGACGGACATGGACACTGACACTGACTGACTCGGACACTGACTGACGGACCCGGACACTGACTGACACGGTCCCGGACACTGACGGACCCGGACACTGACTGACACGGACACTGACTGACACGGACACGGACACTGACTGACACGGACACTGACACTGACTGACACGGACACTGACACTGACTGACACGGACACTGACACTGACTGACACGGACACAGACACTGACTGACACGGACACTGACTGAGACTGACTGACACTGACTGAGACTCACTGACTGACACTGGCTGACTGACTGAGACTGACTGAGACTGTCTGACTGGCTGAGACTGTCTGAGACTGGCTGATTGACTGAGACTGGCTGAGACTGGCTGACTGACTGAGACTGGCTGAGACTGACTGATTGACTGAGACTGACTGATTGACTGAGACTGGCTGACTGACTGAGACTGGCTGACTGATGCTGACTGAGCCTTACTGACTGAGACTGAGACTGACCCACTGAGACTGGCTGAGATTGACAGACTGGCTGACTGACTGAGACTGACCTTACTGACTGAGACTGACTGGCGGCCTGACTGAGACTGACTGGCTGCCTGACTGAGACTGATTGGCTGCCTGACTGACTGACTGAGACTGACTGGCTGACTGACTGAGACTGACTGGCTGACTGACTGAGACTGACTGGGACTGGCTAACTGACTGAGACTGGCTAACTGACTGAGACTGACTGACACTGTCTGAGACTGACACTGTCTGACTGAGACTGATTGGCTGCCTGACTGAGACTGACTGGCTGACTGACTGAGACTGACTGACTGAGACTGACTGGCTGACTGACTGACAGACTGACTGGCTGACTGAGACTGACTGGGCCTGGCAGACTGACAGAGACTGGCTGACTGTCTGAGACTGACACTGTCTGAGACTGACACTGCCTGAGACTGACACTGACAGACACTGACTGACTGACACTGAGACTGACTGACTGAGATTGGCTGGCTGACTGACTGGCTGACTGAGACTTACTGACTGACTGAGCTTACTGACTGTTTGAGACTGACACTGTCTGAAACTGACACTGTCTGAGACTTACTGACTGAGATTGACAGACTGGCTGACTGAGAGTGACACTGACTGACACTGACTGACCGACACTGTGACTGACTGACTGAGATTGACTGACTGACTGGCTGGCTGACTGACTGACTGACTGAGACTGGCTGACTGACTGAGATTGACAGACACTGAGACTGACACTGTCTGAGACTGAGACTTACTGGCTGACTGACAGAGACTGACTGACACTGATAGTGACACTGACTGGGATTGACAATGACTGAGACTGACTGACTGAGACTGACTGACTGAGACTGACTGACTGAGACTGACTGAGACTGACTGACTGAGACTGGCTGACACTGGCTGACTGACTGTATGAGACTTACTGACTGAGGCTGACTGGCTGAGACTGGCTGACTGACTGAGACTAGCTGACTGACTGAGACTGGCTGACTGAGACTGGCTGACGGACTGAGACTAGCTGACTGAGATGGCTGAGACTTACTGACTGACTGAGACTGACTGACTGAGACTGACTGACTGACCTGACTGAGACTGACTGCCCTGACTGAGACTGACTGACTGACTGACCTGACTGAGACTGACTGACCTGACTGAGACTGACTGACCTGACTGAGACTGACCTTACTGACTGAGACTGACCTTACTGACTGAGACTGACTGGCAGCCTGACTGAGACTGACTGGCTGCCTGACTGACTGATTGGCTGCCTGACTGACTGAGACTGACTGACTGAGACTGACTGACCTGACTGAGACTGACTGACTGACCTGACTTAGACTGACTGACCTGACTGAGACTGACTGACTGACCTGACTTAGACTGACTGACCTGACTGAGACTGACTGACTGACCTGACTTAGACTGACTGACCTGACTGAGACTGGCTGACTGACTGAGACTGGCTGACACTGATTCTGACTGGGACTGACTGGGATTGACACTGTCTGACTGAGACTGACTGGCTGACTGAGACTGGCTGACGGACTGAGACTGGCTGAGACTGACTGACTGAGAATGACTTACTGACTGTATGAGACTTACTGACTGAGACTGACTGACGCTGACTGACTGAGACTGGTTGACTGACTGAGACTGGCTGACTGACTGAGACTGACTGACACTGATACTGACTGACTGGCTGACTGAGACTGGCTGACGGACTGAGACTGGCTGACAGACTGGCTGACTGACTGAGACTTACTGACTGAGATTGACAGACTGGCTGACTGACTGACTGAGAATGACTGACACTGACTGACATTGACACTGACTGACTGACACTGACTGACTGAGATTGACAGACTGCCTGACTGACTGAGACTGACTGACTAACTGAAACTGACACTGTCTGAGACTGACACTGTCTGAGACTGACACTGTCTGAGACTGACACTGTCTGAGACTGACACTGTCTGAGACTGACACTGTCTGAGACTGACTGAGATTGACTGACTGACAGACTGGCTGACTGAGATGGCTGAGACTGACTGACTGAGGCTGACTTACTGACTGTATGAGACTTACTGACTGAGACTGACTGAGGCTGACTGACTGAGACTGGTTGACTGACTGAGACTGGTTGACTGATTGAGACTGGCTGACTGACTGAGACTAGCTGACTGACTGAGACTGACTGACTGACTGACTGAGACTTACTGAGACTGGCTGACTGTCTGAGACTGGCACTGTCTGAGACTGACACTGAGACTGACTGACTGGCTGACTGACAGAGACTGACTGACTGAGACTGACTGGCTGACTGACTGAGACTGACTGGCTGACAGACTGAGACTGACTGGCTGACAGACTGAGACTGACTGGATGACTGACTGAGACTGACTAACTTGACTGAGACTGGCTGACTGACTGAGACTGGCTGACTGACTGAGACTGACTGAGACTGACTTACTGACTGTATGAGACTTACTGACTGTATGAGACTTACTGACTGAGACTGACTGTTTGACCTGACTGAGACTGGCTGACTGAGACTTACTGACTCACTGTGACTGACTGACCTGACTGACTGACCTGACACTTACTGACTGACTGACTGAGACTGACTGACTGACTGAGACTGACCTCAATCTGAAGCACATCAGGGCAAGGTATCTCTTTCTCCATCTCTCCTTCCATTACCCTCTTTCTCTCTCCCTTGATTTTCTCTCTCCCTCTCCATTCCTCCCCTGTATGTTGTCTTCTTCCGCTCTCCATCCCTCTTTATCTCTTCCTCTGTTTTATCCCTCTTCCTCTTCTTTCGTTCACACCCTTCCCTTGCCCATTCTTTCTGTATCTCTCACTCTCTCTCTCTCTCTCTCTCTCTCTCTCTCACATACATCCTTCTCTCTTTTCCCCCCTCTCCTGGAGTTGTGAGAGCTCCCGTTGACGTCGGAGAGGAGTGTTGAGGCGCAGCCCACACACGCTGCTATTTTTACGCAGTGAGAGGGGCGGGAAGAGGAGGGGGCAAGGAAAAGAAGAGCCAGTCACTCCTTTCTTTCCTCCTACCCCGTTTCCCCAGGTGGACTATATGGAGGAAAATGAGGAGTACTTCCAGAGGCAAGCATCACACCGACAGTCCCGCCGTAGGTTCCGCAAGATCAACCAGAAGGGCGAGCGGCAGACCATCATTGACACGGTGGACCCGTACCCCACCGGCAAGCCGCCAATAGTCAGGGGATATCACACGGTGAGTCACGTTTAGCTACCCGGCTCTTCCTCTGTTTAGTTAGTAACTAGGCTGTTGTGTGTTGCTGGACACTCATGTGGCGCGAAGATGGAGCGTCCAGTTTGTGTAGTTTGAGCTTCTGTGTTGGCTTAACTTAGTCCTTGCCTTAGCTTGTCGGATGCTAACTTGTGTAGCCTACTAGTTAGTACCTTATACCCTGGTCTGTGTAGCCTACTAGTTAGTACCTTATACCCTGGTCTGTGTAGCCTACTAGTTAGTACCTTACCCCCTGGTCTGTGTAGCCTACTAGTTAGTACCTTACCCCCTGGTCTGTGTAGCCTACTAGTTAGTACCTTACCCCCTGGTCTGTGTAGCCTACTAGTTAGTACCTTATACCCTGGTCTGTGTCGACCCTTGTTACTGCTTTGCTGTGGTCTGTAGTTATGTTGTTGTCAATGTACTGTGTTTGCTGTAGGCTTGCTGTGCCTTGTTTCACCCTGGTATTATAATTCTACCCTCCTGGCTACCTGTTCTCAAAACGCATTGTTCCATGCTGCGCACCCTTTTGCTGTCCTCCTTGCTGTAGGCTACCTTGTATACCTTTCTCTGCACCCTCACTGTTAGACCTTATAAAAGCTATACCCTCCTGTGTAGTGATCTTTGGACCCTTTCTCTCTAGAACTAGTATCCCTTTGCAACACCCCCTATACCCACTCCCTTTACTCAATGTGCATGTCTCCTTCACTCCATAACCCCAAGTGCATATTTACTGTGTGCCCTATTGATCAAGTCTTTGTCAGGGTGGTTGTTATTCTACACAGTCTGTCAGGATGGTTGTTATTCTTCTCAGTCTGGTTGTTATGCTACACAGTCTGTCAGGGTGGTTGTTATTCTACACAGTCTGTCAGGGTGGTTGGTATTCTACACAGTCTGTCAGGGTGGTTGATATTCTACACAGTCTGTCAGGATGGTTGTTATTCTTCGCAGTCTGGTTGTTATGCTACACAGTCTGTCAGGGTGGTTGGTATTCTACACAGTCTGTCAGGGTGGTTGTTATTCTTCTCAGTCTGATTGTTATGCTACACAGTCTGTCAGGGTGGTTGTTATTCTTCGCAGTCTGGTTGTTATGCTACACAGTCTGTCAGGATGGTTGTTATTCTTCGCAGTCTGGTTGTTATGCTACACAGTCTGTCAGGGTGGTTGGTATTCTACACAGTCTGTCAGGGTGGTTGATAATCTACACAATCTGTCAGGGTGGTTGTTATTCTACACAGTGTAGCGCAAGGAGTTCCCTGCATGTAGTTGAAGGGGCAAGCTGTGTTGAGTCACCCACCAGGAGTTGATGTGGATGGTAATTGTAGAACCAGTTAGTTTCTCCAGGGAAATCAGCAAGAGGAGGACTGGAAAGGAGGGAAGAAGAGAGTGAAGGGAGAAAAGAGCAGTCTATGTGGAAGACAGAACAGGGGCCCTTTTCATCATGTGGTCTCAAAGCCGCCTCCACCCATATTCTAAAAGGGCAGCATGTGTGGAGACGGAGAGTCTCTTATTTTCCAATGGAGCAGTCCACAGTCCACTGAGGTGGCCACAGCAGTGCCTGAGAGGGGTCCTAAAGTGTGCCCCGTTCATGGGAACCCATATTAACTATAATGAAGTGTTCACTTACAAAACATTAGGAACACCTGCGCTTTCCATGACATAGACTGACCAGGTGAATCCAGGTGAAAGCTATGATCCCTTATTGATGTCACCTGTTAAATCCACTTCAATCAGTGTAGATGAAGGGAAGGAGACAGGTTAAATAAGGAATTTTAAGACTTGAGACAATTGAGACATGGATTGTGTATGTGTGCCATTCAGAGGGTGAATATGCAATAAAAAATATTTAAGTGCCTTTGAACGGGGTATGGTAGTAGGTGCCAGGCACACCGGTTGGGTGTCATGAACTGCAACACTGCTGGGTTTTTCATGCTTAACAGTTTCTTGTCTGTATCAAGAATAGGAAGGAAGGTGTTCTTAATGTTTTGTACACTGTGTATACACTACAATTATGTGAACGCACCCCATATTGCTATTCATGGGAACCCATGGAAGTGCACTAAATGTTCACTCTAATGATGTGAACACATCCCATGGGCCATGTTGTTCTGCCCTATTTCAATCCATTCCTCCCATTCCTGGCATTCCCAAAGGATTGTGTCGACAACAGCACCCTGGCTCGTTTGGAATACCATGGAATAATGTGGGTTTGCCTTACAAAGCAGAAACACGGCAGACATCATCCACCCCCACAAACCGCCCCCTAATTTTACCCTGCCTCTGGTTTTGACATAAAAACACACCCTGAACTTTCTTATAGCGTGACGTCGCCTGTCACAAAATTCTAGTTCTCCTCAGAGGCCCTGTGGGAAGAATACATGGATGCTATGGTAACAAGTAGTCCCAAATGGCCCTTGGTGGAGTGCGCTTGAAGTACAGTAGTGCAGAGGGAAGAACTTTCAGACTGGGATTTTCCACCCAAAACCTAAGGCGTATTTAGAGGTGAAAAATGCAGCAGGGAGAAACTTTTGACAGGGGGATAGAGAGAGAGTGAGCAGCTAAAAGAGAAGCTAAAGGCTTCACTCACATTTAATTCACCTAAAATCTGACTTTGTAGACAATCAGAGTAGGTGTATTGCGGGGACATTGGTATTGTCTATTGTAAGGACATTTTGTTTTGTCGGGAAATCCCCTTTAATGCAAGGGGCCATTCATTCAAAGTGTCTCTTTCCTAATCAATCTGCTCTGTCCCTACTTTCAAATGTTATTCTTAAAAAATATATATCCTTATTGCTGTCTATGGTTGATAGGAATTTGCTTTATTATGTGCAATATACAGTATCCTCCCTTTAAGTTTGGGCCTTCCCTTTTAAGTGTGGGCCTTCCCTTTTAAGTGTGGACCTTCTTTTTATGTGCAGGCCTTCTTTTTAAGTGTGAGCCTTCCCTCAGTGTGGTCCATCCCTATTGAAGGCCCTCCAGGCAAAGAGAGTGCCAAGCCTTTGTCCCCCCAACAGGACCTGATGTGATGTGATGAGATGTGACCAACATCTACTGTGTCCTAAAAAGTTATAACTGGAATACTGCCAATGGCATGCTAACCTAGCGCTGGTGGTCTCCTTGGGACTTCTGATTCTGTGTGTAGCCCAATGTCCTGGTCTTCCCTTGAAAAATACATGGTCTTCCCTTGAAAAATACACTCCCAAGGGCAAGTACCTGAATAAATAAAGGATAGTTACCACTTGCCAGACATCCATTTTACCTCAGAAATCCCAGAAAGCAAAAATACTCAAAATGAAAAGCCTAGAATCCTGGCAGTAACGTGAGGCTAAAGCTAATAGCTACTGATGCAAAAGCCAAGCTACTGAAACACTAGCCATGATAAAGGACAAGTTCCAAATGGAGATGCAGTAAAACAGCCTTAAAAATGGTCGTCAAATCAGCCATTGTGGGTTAGGCTAACTGTGACATCTTAGAATGCATCACACGCCGCCCGCACACGCTCAGACGAGGTCGGCCACACTGACTGTGACCCCCTTGTTCTGTCCTCAGAATGGTCAACTCCTATTCAGTCTGTCTCTCTCTCTATGCTATTTCTCTCTCACTCTGTCTATCTCTCTTTCGCTCTGTCATGATGTAATTCATGTCCATTTAATGAGTCTGTCAACAGTGTGGTTAGATGGAGGTTTTATCTCTGTGATGGTGTTTCTCTCTCTCACTCCTTCTCTAAATGATTCTTCATCACTCTCTATCTTACCATCTTTCCATCTCCACCAGAACGGATGAGTAATCTCTCTCTTCGGGGTCTGCCGAGTGGCTGCCAGGTTCTTGCCGAGGCCCTGAGCAGCTGTTCCCTAATTACCATGCTGCAACGCACGTGGTCGGCGGCGGCCTCATCGAATCAATGCCCCTCAGTTCAACCTCCCCTCACGCCTCCATCTTAGTATCCAACCAACCACGTGCTCATTTGCGTCCATGATTGGTGTTAATTGTTTCTATATAAAGTGTAAACTCCCCAAAGGGGACCGACGTTATTGCGTTTAATGATTTCCGAAACCGTTTTGTCTCACAATATGGGCACTCACTGAACGCAATAAGGGCTTTCTTGTGTTTTTCTAAATAACGGTTTAGTGTCTGTGTGCGTTGAGGCTGAGTGAGTCTTCTTGGTGTATACGGTCTCTTTTATGCCCAACCAGTGAAAGAGTTTCTTCAGCTAGCTCATCAGTTGTCATGTGAAACAGGAAAATGAGGATGGGAGTGTTTGGCTCAATGAATAATGTACATGTTTGTGTGTTTCTAACCCTTCCCTGCCCAACTGGTGCAGAGGAAGGCTTTTTACCAGCTGCTGAAGCTTCGGGCTTAATTCTCTCTCTTCATCCCTGAGTGACGTGTGGCATGTTTGATAACACTCATCTTCCTCTGCTTCTTCTTTTCATGCCTTTCATTTCATCCTGAATGCTCCCAGGAATGCATTAAAGCTCAGGTACTGTATCTGTTAACAGTGTGGGGTGTGAGCGTGTGTGTCTTTGTCTGTTGGTAGTTTTACCTTTAGATATAGACACTCAGGCAGACCTTTTCATTTGATGGTGTCTGAAATGATTAAGTTGTTTTTCCCATTTACACCTAAAAGGAGAAAATGCATTGTGCTAAAAATACATTTACCTCTAGCTATATTATTGGGGCATGAATTGAAAAGCTATTGTGGTTGTATAGAGACTCACAATGTCACATCTGAAAATGACTCAACTATCCTGAAATGGATAGCAAATATAAATATGTTCAGAGATATAAAGCGGAAATGGAATCTGGTCGTAATCACGTAGCCTACAGTGCAGTGAGCATGATAACCATGATTGCCGTACCTCTTAAGGATTATGAAATGATATAATGAGTGTAATTTAGCTGTTGAAGAAACATCTAATCTCATCCGCTGAACAACGTCATTACTGGGTTTGGAGAACAAACAAAAAAAAAAAAAAAAAAACATGGTTTATTGTCACATACAAGCTCCTGATTCAATCCAAACAAATAATTGGGTTTGTGAAGTTCGACAGAAATATTTTTAGAATTTAGAATTTTTGTGTGAACATTGCTGTGTTGATTACATACGTGAACCCAAGTCATGAGTTGAATAGCCTGCAAGACTATTCATTCTTGCAGAACAATACTTTTGTGTTAGCCCTATAAGTTGGCTATTTCTTTAGATTGAGTATCACTCCTTAAATATAGTATCCTCAGAGACTTTATGTATCACATATTCCGATACTCCAATATTCTTATATTCCGATTTGGCGCCAGGATGCTGCTGGTGCCGGACGTTATCGGTTTAGAGACGGTGAAAAATATGAGTACTAGGTGAGCATTCAGTTCAGAGCTGGGCACAAAATGAAAGAGAAGGGTAGAGAGAGGAGTGAGACGAACCTGTCAGACAGACGCGCCTGTGGAAAAGCATGGGTCCTATTTTTAGAGCTGTCTTTTGTGAAGGCCTGTTCTGCTGTGCCTAGGTTCAGCTGCTGCACGGACACAAGAGCCTCAGGTTTAAAGGATTTACACAATATCATAGAGACTGATCCAAGGACTACTGTAATGACCAACCAGGGACTGACTAGGGACACACAGAGACAGATCCAAGGACCACTGTGATGACCGACCAGGGACCGTCCAGGGACACACAGAGACAGATCCAAGGACTACTGTAATGACCGACCAGGGACTGACCAGGGACACACAGAGACAGATCCAAGGACCACTGTGATGACCGACCAGGGACCGTCCAGGGACACACAGAGACAGATCCAAGGACTACTGTAATGACCGACCAGGGACAGATCCAAGGACTACTGTAATGACCGACCAGGGACCGACCAGGGACAGATCCAAGGACTACTGTAATGACCGACCAGGGACACACAGAGACAGATCCATGGACTACTGTAATGACCGACCAGGGGCACAGAGACGGATCCAAGGACTACTGTAATGTCCGACCAGGCACTGACCAGGGGCACAGAGACGGATCCAACCAACCAGGGACAGCACTTTTCTTTTTTCCATCTCTCGTTTCATCTTTCTTTTCTTTTTCGCTGGCTATGTAAGCAAGTTATGACAGATGAATAAGGGGTGGAAGGGGGGCACTTTTTCCTCATGTAATCAGAACAATTTTGAACATTCATAATTCCCATGTTAAGCATGTATAGACTGGTATGTAGCCTACATTTTGTAACTGTAACACTCTAGTGGGGGTCATATCAGGCTGTCTAATCTCTCTCACTGTCTGTCAACATTGGACGATGACATCATGGCTGTCCTGTTGTCCTCTTTCCTGTCAGGGAGACTGGGGGAAGGTTGGGGAAGGTGGAGGAGGCATTGTGCCTGGCTTACCTTAAGATAGTCGGTGACAGTGTTATCAAGTCAAAGTTGGTGACCTTCCATAGTAATCCTTTAACCCGATCTGAAACTGTCTCGGTACTCATCTCCTTACTCAATCTCATGTAGTCGGTCGGTCGGTCATACACAGTCACACAGTCTCACATTTTTAGCAACAAAGGTGAAATGTTTTGTAGCTGGTCTAATGGTGAGGTCTAGTATTTGGTGGTCTTCACCAAGCCCTGTTCTTTTGTAGGGTTAAACACAAGTCACTGTTGGTCTTATTTTATATTTCACAATGCTCATACCCAATTTTACACGTTGCAACGGCCATCAATCATCAATTTTGCAGACTGAGTGTATCTGTTCAAAGTCCAAACACCTCAGTGTGTCCCTGCCACACATCTTAGTAAAGACAGGGGAGTGTACTCCTATCCTTCCGGATGTTTTGCCCCCGCTAACTTGCCCTACATCTTTGGAGGAGTCTTGGACTATTGTTTCAAAAGCCTCTTCCTCTCCTCCCCTCATATCCTAGTGGGCCTCTCCTTTCCGTGTTTGGCTAGGAAATCCTCTCCACTTCCTGCCCAGAAAAGGAAATGCGCCCGCGCCAACACATGCCAACAGCAGCACAATACCCTGACACCTCCTGAACTGGCACAGGTGGCGTGGGAACAGCATTCAGGAAAGAGGCATGAGCCTCTTGTTTTCTCCCACAGGAAGTCAACCCTAGAGGAGCAGACAGTAGCGGTGTATTCATTTATTTTGTATATATATATAAGTCCCGGGCCTGGCCCCTTATTGATATGCACAGTCTGCTATTTAACAAGGCTCAAGACTGTCTCTCATGCATGCTAATTAGGTTAACGTAGCTATGAAGGTAATGTACTGTAGGAATTGCAACGTCAAGATCGATACTGGCAGTGTGGTAGCATCCGTTCTAGACGCTTTTGTTAGTTAGACGGATACTAATCGCTAACCGGTTGTTAGCGAGGTTTTATATTAGTTGTTTGCATAATCAACCTTTTTGCAGAACTAGAGTCAAGCTAAGCCTTAGCTTTAAAGCCAGCAATAATATATATAGTATTGTATGCTATTGGTCTATTTCTTAAGTAGCCAATGTTATTCAGTGATAAGAGCATTTGCATTGCTTAACCTTTGCAATTAGTCACTTTAGTGTTTAACTGGCGGTGTCTGGCGACGTGTCAGTACTGGCTTGTCTCTGTACATACAGTATAAGAGAGTGTCTCTGTGCACATACATGTCTGTGTGCTTTTATCTTTCCTACTGTGGTAATGACCTTTTTATGACCCGAATGCTATGCATCAGTAGGCTAACAGCATCGCATGATCCAAGCCCATAATGCATGGAACATACTTACAGTGAGGGAAAAAAGTATTTGATCCCCTGCTGCTTTTGTACATTTGCCCACTGACAAAGAAATGATCAGTCTATAATTTTAATGGTAAGTTTATTTGAACAGTGAGAGACAGAATAACAACAAAAAAATCCAGAAAAACGCATGTCAAAAATGTTATAAATTGATTTGCATTTTAATGAGGGAAATAAGTATTTGACCCCCTCTCAATCAGAAAGATTTCTTGCTCCCAGGTGTCTTTTATAGAGGTAACGAGCTGAGATTAGGAGCACACTCTTAAAGGGAGTGCTCCTAATCTCAGTTTGTTACCTGTATAAAAGACACCTGTCCACAGAAGCAATCAATCAATCAGATTCCAAACTCTCCACCATGGCCAAGACCAAAGAGCTCTCCAAGGATGTCAGGGACAAGATTGTAGACCTACACAAGGCTGGAATGGGCTACAAGACCATCGCCAAGCAGCTTGGTGAGAAGGTGACAACAGTTGGTGCGATTGTTCGCAAATGGAAGAAACACAAAATAACTGTCAATCTCCCTCGGCCTGGGGCTCCATGCAAGATCTCACCTCGTGGAGTTGCAATGATCATGAGAACGGTGAGGAATCAGCCCAGAACTACACGGGAGGATCTTGTCAATGATCTCAAGGCAGCTGGGACCATAGTCACCAAGAAAACAATTGGTAACACACTACGCCGTGAAGGACTGAAATCCTGCAGCGCCCGCAAGATCCCCCTGCTCAAGAAAGCACATATACAGGGCCATCTAAGTTTGCCAAGGAACATCTGAATGATTCAGAGGAGAACTGGGTGAAATTGTTGTGGTCAGATGAGACCAGAATCAAGCTCTTTGGCATCAACTCGCCGTGTTTGGAGGAGGAGGAATGCTGCCTATGACCCCAAGAACACCATACCCACCGTCAAACATGGAGGTGGAAACATTATGCTTTGGGGGTGTTTTTCTGCTAAGGGGACAGGACAACTTCACCGCATCAAAGGGACGATGGACGGGGCCATGTACCGTCAAATCTTGTGTGAGAACCTCCTTCCCTCAGCCAGGGCATTGAAAATGGGTCGTGGATGGGTATTCCAGCATGACAATGACCCAAAACACACGGCCAAGGCAACAAAGGAGTGGCTCAAGAAGAAGCACATTAAGGTCCAGGAGTGGCCTAGCCAGTCTCCAGACCTTAATCCCATAGAAAATCTGTGGAGGGAGCTGAAGGTTCGAGTTGCCAAACATCAGCCTCGAAACCTTAATGACTTGGAGAAGATCTGCAAAGAGGAGTGGAACAAAATCCCTCCTGAAATGTGTGCAAACCTGGTGGCCAACTACAAGAAACGTCTGACCTCTGTGATTGCAAACAAGGGTTTTGCCACCAAGTACTAAGTCATGTTTTGCAGAGGGGTCAAATACTTATTTCCCTCATTAAAATGCAAATCAATTCATAACATTTTTGACATGCGTTTTTCTGGATTTTTTTGTTGTTATTCTGTCTCTCACTGTTCAAATAAATCTACCATTAAAATTATAGACTGATCGTGTCTTTGTCAGTGGGCAAACGTACAAAATCAGCAGGGGATCAAATACTTTTTTCCCTCACTGTATAGCCATAGTGGTTAGCAGGGAACATTACAAATGGTTGATGTCGAAAGGCTCACCGGCCCCCTCAACTGAATCTGTGACTGCATTAATGTTACGCTCCGTTAGCATTGTCACATCAGTGTCACAATCAACTAAAATCAATGTGCCCCTGCTTTCCTTTGCATTTAGATTGAGATTGTTCAGCAGAATGTCAACCCATAGTCTACGTCCCAAATGGCACCCTATTCCCTACATAGTGCACTAAAAGTAGTAGTGGTCAAAAGTAGCGAGTGCACTATATAGGGGATATGATGTCATTTGGGACAGAGCCATAGTCTCGTTGTCACTGGGAACCATTAAAGTGCACTATATAGGGAATAGGATACTATTAAAGGGAACCATTAAAGGGTGACCTAGAGTGTCTGGCTGTTGTCCCCAGGCTCGACCCCCACTGCGGTGATGCAATGATATAATGACGCCCCGGTGCCCCTGACGATTGTTGCCAACAACGGTAATGACCGAGTCATCAGCACCAGAAGAAAGCACCTGAGCTTGGTGATGCATTACATCATCGCCCGGGGGCTGGAGAGGGTGATGGGATTACTGTCATAGTGGGTCTTCATGTCCTATTGGTTGGCTGAAGGCCAAAAACAAACCCTGCTTTCGAGGCATTCTCTTAACGTAGTAACTATACAGTGTGTAAGTGGCTTGCGAAAGTATTCACCCCCCCCTTGGCATTTTCCTATTTTGTTACCTTACAACCTGGAATTAAGATTGATATTTGGGGGGGTTGTATAATTTGATTTACACAACATGCCTACAACTTTGAAGATGCAAAATATTTTTTATCGGGAAACAAACAAGAAATAAGACCAAAAAAATGAACTTGAGCGTGCATAACTATTCACCCCCCCCAAAGTAAATAATTTGTCGACCCACCTTTTGCAGCAATTGCAGCTGCAAGTCTCTTGGGGTATGTCTCTATAAGCTTGGCACATGTAGCCACTGCGATGTTTGCCCATTCTTCAAGGCAAAACTGCTCCAGCTCCTTCAAGTTGGATGGGTTCCGCTGATGTACAGCAATCTTTAAGTCATACATTTTACATTCACATTTTTACATTTACATTTTTGTCATTTAGCAGACGCTCTTATCCAGAGCGACTTACAGTTAGTGAGTGCATACATTTTTTCATACTGCCCCCCCGTGGGAATCGAACCCACAACCCTGGCGTTGCAAGCGCCATGCTCTACCAACTGAGCTACACGGGACCACAGATTCTCAATTGGATTGAGGTTTGGGCTTTGACTAGGCCATTCCAATACATTTAAATGTAAACCACTCGAGTGTTGCTTTAGCAGTATGCTTAGGGTCATTGTCCTACTGGAAGGTGAACCTCCGTCCCAGTCCCAAATCTTTGGAAGACTGAAACAGGTTTCCCTCAAGAATTTCCCTGTATTTAGCGCCATCCATCATTCCTTCAATTCTGACCAGTTTCCCAGTCCCTGCTGATGAAAAACATCCCCACAGCATGACGCTGCCAGCACCATGCTTCACTGTGGGGATGGTGTTCTCGGGGTGATGAGAGGTGTTGGGTTTGCGCCAGGCATAGCGTTTTCCTTGATGGCCATGAAGCTACATTTTAGTCTCATCTTACCAGAGTACTTTACATATGTTTGGTGAGTCTCCCACATGCCTTTTGGCGAACACCAAACGTGTTTGCTTATTTTATTCTTTAAGCAATGGCTTTTTTTCTGGCATCTCTTCCGTAAAGCCCAGCTCTGTGGAGTGTACGGCTTAAGGTGGTCCTATGTACAGATACTCCAATCTTCGCTGTGGAGCTTTGCAGCTCCTTCAGGGTTATCTTTGGTCTCTTTGTTGCCTCTCTGATTAATGCCCTCCTTGCCTGGTCCGTGAGTTTTGGTTGGTGGCCCTCTCTTGGCAGGTTTGTTGTGGTGCCATATTCTCTCAATTTTTTAATAATGGATTTAATGGTGCTCCGTTGGATGTTCAAAGTTTCTGATATTTTTTTATGATCTGTACTTCTCCACAACTTTGTCCCTGACCTGTTTGGAGAGCTCCTTGGTCTTCATGGTGCTGCTTGCTTGGTGTTGCCCCTTGCTTATTGGTGTTGCAGACTCTCAATCAGAAATCTTTCTGATTGAGAGGGGGTCAAATACTTATTTCCCTCATTAAAATGCAAATCAATTCATAACATTTTTGACATGCGTTTTTCAGGATTTTTTTGTTATTCTGTTTCTCACTGTTCAAATAAACCTACCATTCAAATTATAGACTGATCATTTGTTTGTCAGCGGGCAAATGTACAAAATCAGCAGGGTATCAAATACTTTTTTCCCTCACTGTATGCAACAAAATAGGAATAACGCCAAGTGGGATGAATACTTTTGCAAGGCACTGTACGTGAACAAATAACCCTTTCAAGAACGACTCAATACACTCAACATGCAAATGTAGCATTTACTATTCTGTTGACCCTGGATTGATCTGCGTCAGAGCCATATATAGACATACTGTATATCTGTCTGTTCTCAATAAATACGCTACCGGTCAAAAATTTTAGACCAACTACTCATTCAAGGGTTTTTCTTTATTTTTACTATTTTCTACATTGCAGAATAGTAGTGAAGACATCAAAACCATAAAATAACACATATGGAATCATGCAGTAACCAAATAAGTGTTAAACAAATCAAAATATATTTTATATTTGAGATTCTTCAAATAGCCACCCTTTGCCTTGATGACAGCTTTGCACACTCTTGGCATTCTCTCAACCAGCTCCATGAGGTAGTCACCTGGAATGCATTTCAATTAACAGGTGTGCCTTCTTAAAAGTTAATTTGTGGAATTTCTTTCCTTAATGCGGTTGAGCCAATCAGTTGTGTTGTGACAAGGTAGGGGGGTATACAGAAGATAGCCCTATTTGGTAAAAGACCAAGTCCATATTGCCATCTACTTTAATGATTTTTTTTATTGGCAAGATTAGCAAACTTATGCATGACTTGCCAGCAACAATTGCTGACGCTACACATCCAAGTATATTTGACAAAAAAAATTATTCCGTAAAGTGAGTGTGGAAGAGGTGAAAATGTTATTGTTGTCTATCAACAATGACAAGCCACCGGGGTCTGACAACTTGGATGGAAAATTACTGAGGATAATAGCGGACGATATTGCCACTCCTATTTGCCATATTTTTTATTTAAGCCTACTAGAATGTGTGTGCCCCCAGGCTTGGAGGGAAGAAAAAGTCAGTCTGCCACCTAAGAATAGTAAAGCCCCCTTCACTGGCTCAAGTAGCCGACCAATTAGCCTCTTACCAACCCTTAGTAAACTATTAGAAAAAATGATGTTTGACCAGATACAGTGCTATTTTACAGTAAACAAATTGACATCAAACTTTCAGCATGCTTATAGAGAAGGACATTCAACAAGCACAGCACTTACACACATGACTGATGATTGGCTGAGAGAAATTGATGATAAAAAGATTGTGGGGGCTGTTTTGTGAGACTTCAGTGCGCCTTTTGACATTGTCGATCATAGTCTGCTGCTGGAAAAACGTATGTGTTATGGCTTTACTCCACCTGCTATATTGTGGATACAGAGTTACCTGTCTAACAGAACACAGAGGGTGTTCTTTAATGGAAGCCTCTCCAGCATAATCCAGGTAGAATAAGGAATTCCCCAGGGCAGCTGTCTAGGCTCATTACTTTTTTTAAATCTTTACTAATGACATGCCACTGGCTTTGAGTAAAGTCAGAGTGTCTATGTATGCGGATGATTCAAAACACTATACATGTCAGCTACTACAGCGACTGAAATGACTGCAACACTTAACAAAGAGTTGCAGTTAGTTTCAGAGTGGGTGGCAAGGAATAAGTTAGTCCTAAATATTTCTAAAACTAAAAGTATTGTATTTGGAACAAATCATTCACTAAACTCCAAACCTCAATTAAATCTTGTAATAAATAATGTGGAGATTGATGTTGAGGTGACTAAACTGCTTGGAGTAACCCTGGATTGTAAACTGTCATGGTCAAAACATATTGATACAACAGTAGCTAATATGGGGAGAAGTCTATCCATAAAAAAGCGCTGCTCTACCTTCTTAACAGCACTATCAACAAGGCAGGTCCTACAGGCTCTAGTTTTATCGCACCTGGACTACTGCTCAGTCGTGTGGTCAGGTGCCACAAAGAGGGACTTAGGATAATAATATGCATGTCAATCTCTCCTGGCTCAAAGTGGAGGAGAGATTGACTTCATCACTGCTTGTGTTTGTGAGAGGTGTTGACATGTTGAAAGCACCGAGCTGTCTGTTTGAACTACTGGCACACAGCTCAGACACGCATGCATACCCCACAAGACATGCCACCAGAGGTCTCTTCACAGTCCCCAAGTCCAGAACAGACTATGGGAGGCGCACAGTACTACATAGAGCCATGCCTACATGGAACTCTATTCCACATCAGGTAACTGATGCAAGCAGTAGAATCAGATTTAAAAAACAGATACAAATACACATTATAGAACAGCGGGGACAGTGAAGCAACACAAACATAGGCACAGACACATGCATACACACACATGATAACATACGCACTATACACACACGTACACATGGATTTTGTGTTGTAGATATGTGGTAGTGGAGTAGGGGCCTGAGGGCACACACTTAGTGTGCTGTGAAATCTGTTATGAATGTATTGTAATGTTTTTTTAAATTTATAACTGCCTTTAATTTTGCTGGACCCTAGGAAGAGTAGATGCTGCCTTGGCTAATGGGAATCCATAATAAATACAAATACAAAGAGAAATGACAGTCCATTACTTTTAGACATGAAGGTCAGTCAATACGGAACATTTCAATAACTTTGAAAGTTTCTTCAAGTGCAGTCGCAAAAACCATCAAGCGCTATGATGAAACTGGCTCTAATGAGGACCACCACACGAATGGAAGACCCAGAGTTACCTCTGCTGCAGACACCAATAATGAGAAGAGACTTGCTTGGGCGAAGAAACACGACCAATGGACATTAGACCGGTGGGAATTTGTCCTTTGGTCTGGAATCCAAATTTGAGATTTTTGGTTCCAACCACCGTGTCTTTGTGAGACGCGGTGTGGGTGAACGGATTATCTCCGCATGTGTATTTCCCACCGTAAAGCATGGAGGAGGAGGTGTTATGGTGTGGGGGTGCTTTGCTGGTGACACTGTCTGTGATTTATTTAGAATTCAAGGCACACTTAACCAGAATGGTTACCACAGCATTCTGCAGCGATACGCCATCCCACCTGGTTTGGGCTTAGTGGGGCTTTTCAACAGGACAATGACCCAACACACCTCCAGGCTGTGTAAGGGCTATTTTACCAAGAAGGAGGGTGATGGAGTGCTGCATCAGATGACCTGGCCTCCACAATCCCCCGACCTCAACCAAATTGAGATGGTTTGGGATGAGTCGGACTGCAGAGTGAAGGAAAAGCAGCCAACAAGTGCTCAGCATATGTGGGAACTCCTTCAAGACTGTTGGAAAAGCATTCCAGGTGAAGCTGGTTTAGAGAATGCCAAGAGTGTGCAAAGCTGTCATCAAGGCAAAGGGTGGAATATAAAATATATTTATTTTTTTGGTTACTACATGATTCCATATGTGTTATTTCATAGTTTTGATGTCTTCACTATTATTCTACAGTGTAGAAAATAGTAAAAATAAAGAAAAACCCTTGAATGAGTAGGTGTTCTAAAACTTTTCACTGGTAGTGTAGTTTTGATCAGAATTTGTTTTCCTATCCAACCCTGCAATAACAGGAACCACCATAGATCACTTTGCCACACCACATCCAAAGCTAATGGAAGGAAATCTGATGTTGAAGAAAGGCAGCACCGGTGGCAACACATATTTTGTTTGTGTAAGAAAGCTCTTTGTTTTTAACTGTCATTGTAGGAACACCGCTGGGTTTTCCTATTTGCCCGTTGGGGCTTTGATTCTTATCTGAATTGGCAGTTTATTGTTGTGCAATTTGAAAATAATATCAGCTCCGCTCCAATCCTATTCCCTATATAGTGTTCTACATTTGACCAAGGACCATACGGACTATGTAGGGAATACATACATTTGGGATGCAGCCTTGGATTGCCCTTTAAGCCATTGTTTGCTGTGCCTTTTCTCATTTAAAGCACTGTTCTTCTCATATCTCAGTGTCAGTCACCAAGCCTGGCCCACTGACCTCAGATCTGACTGGGGCTTTTTGTGTTTCCAATAACCAGATCAAATCGCAGTGTCAGTCACCAAGCCTGTTCCGCTGGCCTCATATCTGACTGGGCCTTTTTGTGTTTCCAATAACCAGAAGCCTTCCTAGGGGTATGGGCGTTCCCTGTACACACACACTTATACACACCATGCACGTATTGTATGTACATGCATAAAGTATACACACACACACCAGGCACACCGCACATGTGTGTGGTCATTTGATGGCTCTATCAGTCCTGTCTGTAATGTGATATCACAGTCCTGTCTGCAATGTGATGGGGGGGGGGGGGGGGGAGTCTGTGACCAGACTGCTACTGTCTCTGACACAAATGTGTGGCCCCCTCTCTCTCTCGCTCTCACTCACTCCCTCGCTCTCACACTCTCCCTAAATCTTGTCGTGTCCCTATGCTTCTGTCGCCACAGCAACCAACAAACGCGTCGTGGGGGCAGGTCATGCTCAGTCGCCGTGGTTACTATACTCCAACGGTGACAGCAGTGACATCATTGTTATACTGATTCAAATTGTTATACTGATTTAAAGCCATTCAAAGCAACACCGTTTGTCTCCAAATCCATATTCCTCTTTCGTTTTATTACCTGCTGTCTGAGTAAGTTATCAGGCCCTCCTTTCCTCTCCGCTCTCTCTCTCTCTGCCCAGGAAATGGCTTTCCCTGATTCCGTTGCCATGCCAACTGGCTGCAGCCGTGGTCGACTGCTGAAGTGAGAGTGATAATGACATTACTCTTTCTGTTCTCTTCCCCCTCTCTCTCTCTCCTCCTCTCTTCTCTCTCCCCTCTCTCCTCTAATAATAATAATAATAACATGCCATTTAGCAGACGCTTTTATCCAAAGCGACTTACAGTCGTGCGCATACATTTTTACCTATGGGTGGTCCCGGGCATCGAACCCACTACTTTGGCATTACAAGTGCCATGCTCTACCAACTGAGCTACAGAGGACCACCTCTCTCCCCTCTCTCCTCCCCCCTCTCTCTCCCTCTCCTCTCTCCTCTCTCCTCTCTCCCTCTCTCTCTCTCTCCTCCCTCTCTCCTTCTCTCCATCGATTCCTTTTGATTTCTGTGTTTTGCTCTCCTTTGCATCCTCTATCTTTCCTGCCTATTTTCTCTGTGTAGCTATCTGTTTATCTGTTTCTAGGTATCCTATTCATCCTCATTCCTCTCTCTCCCTCAGTCCCTCTCCTTTTCTCTCTTTCTCTATCCCTCTCTCCTTCTCGTTTTAAGCTGTGTAGAGTGTGTGTGTGTGTGTGTGTGTGTGTGTGTGTGTGTGTGTGTGTGTGTATAGAACAGCAGGCACCAGCGGCTGCTCTCTCAGCCTCAGTGAGGAAGGGAGGTCCCTATTCAAGCCACCCCTTCACCCCTCCCAAATACACACACTGACACATACACGTCCCCCTGCTTTGGTCGACAAATGAACCAGGAGTAGTGTTAACAAAGCATCGTGGAGGCTGTGGGTCATACGTCTCAGACTAATCTAATGGTGCGTAAAGCCTAGTGAGCGAGTCGGTGCGTGCGCGTGGGCGTGAGCGTGTGTGTGTGTATAGCCAGCCTACCATCGACAGCGAGAGAGAACAGAGCAGAGAGGGGAGGAAGAAAAGGAGAGGTAGGATGAGGGAGTGAACGTGAGTGAAAGTGCTGTCAGCCATTTTAGCCAGATTATTATTATTTTTTCTGCTTTATTATCCACACACCGGAGCTCATTGGAGGAGGAATCTACCTAGTTGGCATCAGCATAAAAGAACGAAGGCATGACCAGCATCCTCTTGGGTAGTCAGATCTTTCACCCTCTTTCTTTTTTTGCATCCTTGCGTTGGCAGAGCATAGCGGGGGCTGTGCAGGCTGGCCTGTCCTCTCGCTGCTACAGGGCTGCTGGTGTCAGCTTCAGCGGATACTCCCTGAGCATCACCCCCTCTCTTCCCAGAGAGCGAGACAGCCGAGAGGGGTGGAGGAGGAAGATGGGGGTGAGGCGCGCTGCAGTATAGAGAGCTGGATAAAGGATGTTACATTTTAGCCCGGCGTATATTGTATCATTATGAAACCATTAGCAGCAGCAGCCAGCCATGGAGTCCCGAGCCAGCAAGATAAAAACCCAGTAAGTATCGACGTGCGCATTTATTTTGCTCTATGACCCACTCTCTGGATATGATTATCTACCCTATAATGGCTGCGCATCGGGTTTCTCTCGAGCCGCGCCGAGATGAATGAATATGCAGGGCCCAGCCCACTATAACCCAGCGCCCACTATAGGTGTGTTGTGACGTGCGGGTTGATGGGCTGCTGTCCATGGTGCTTGTAGTGACAGCCAGAATAGAGATATTTGCAGGCTACTGAGCGATCTGCACTTGAGCTGTAGGTGAATCTGTAGGTGAATTGATCGGCTGTCAGCAACCGCTGGCATCACTCAACCCTCCGAGGCATCCTGCTTAGCTGTAAATCACAGAGATAGAACGGATTGGGGAGGGTAAGTTACATCTATCTAGCACACAGATTTAGCCTTCTATCTCTCTCTCCTCTTTCTCTTTCTTTCTATCTCCGCTTATCTCCTCCTCAGCAAGCAAGAAGTAGGCTAGTTTGTAATATTAATATAATGCAAATATTAATTAGCGAAACAGTGGGAGACAACAAACATAAGAGAGTATCATATTTCTGGTGTAGTGACATCATGCCCATGACTAATATGCGGAAATTGCATGTCTATTTAGTGAGAGTAGGTGGTTGTCATAGTAACATGGCTATTATGAGTTAGTGCATCAATTTGCTTCTCTCTGTCTCTCTCTCTCTCTCTCTCTCTCTCTCTCTGTCTCTCTCTACCGCTCTGTCTCTATCTCTCTTTCTCTGTCTCTCTCTGTCTCTCTCTCTCTCTCACTCTGTGTCTCTCTCTGTGTCTCTCTCTGTGTCTCTCTCTGTGTCTCTCTCTCGCTCTGTCTCTCTCTATCTTTCGCTCTGTCTCTCTCTCTGTGTAAGTCGCTCTGGATAAGAGCGTCTGCTAAATGACGTAAATGTAATATACACTCAACAAAAATATAAATGCTATATGAAAAGTGTTGGTCCCATGTTTCATGAGCTGAAATAAAAGATCCCAGAAATATTTCCATACACACAAAAAGCTTATTTCTCTCAAATGTTGTGCACAAATTTGTTTACATCCCTGTAAGTGAGCGTTTCTCCTTTGCCAAGATAATCCATCCACCTGACAGGTGTGGCATATCAAGAAGCTGATTGAACAGCATTATCATTATGCATGTGCACCTTGTGCTGGGGACAATTTAAAGGCCACTCTAAAATGTGCAGTTTTGTCACACAACAATATGCCACAGATGTCTCAAGTGTTGAGGGAGCCATTTGGCATGCTCACTGCAGGAATGCTCACTGCATTTCTCTACTGTAAGCCGCCTCCAACGTCGTTTTAGAGAATTTGGCAGTACGGCCAACCGGCCTCACAACCGCTGACCCACGTGTATGGCGTCGTGTGGCGTTGATTTTTGCACTCAGCATTCTTGGCAAATAGGACAGTAACTTTGTGCCCCAGTTTATAGGTATCATTGATTTTATTTTCATGAAATTAAAGAATACAATAACATTGCCCCTTATTCTATAGTGCCACTGAATATCAATGATGTCCAACAGATTTTTCAATACAGATTGCTGTTGTAGTTAATGTGAACCAATTCAGTGTCCAGTCATATATAAGACAATAATATGTCCACTTAATTCATAGTGCCAAGGAATGTCTTTGTTTGTTTAATGCTGACTTCAATTGTATAAGATCTTCATTATTGTAACACCATTCATCGTCCACTAATAAGGTCTCTCTACTCTGCTGAAGGGGGTTCAGAGGGGTTGTGGCCAGATGAGGGGCTTGACCAGCCTGAGGGGCTTTTGGCCAGATGAGGGGCTCGTCCAGCCTGAGGGGCTTGTGGCCTGGTCCTGGCTCTAGCCCCCCTGGTGAACCATTTGGTTCTGTGCACTGTGCCGGTTAATGAAATGTGACGGCCATCTTTGATACACTGTAATGACATCACATTCACAATGGTATTGGGGTGTGAATGTATTGTGGGTGTGGGCTACACACACACTTGCATGTATACACTCAGACACACACACACAAATGCATACGTGTGTGTGTGTGTGTGTGTGTGCGTGTGTGTGTGTGTGTGCGCACACCACAGTATTTGGTTTGATTGAGAAGACCAATTTAGGCTGTTTTGGCTTTCCATGTGTTGAATAACGTGTCACTGTTTGGAAGTGCTACACCAACTTCTTAAATTCCTTGACCTAGTGTGCTCTCTACTACTACTCCTAATAGGCCTAAACAACAATTCTGTGGCGGTTCCTGTTAAAACATTTAAATATCTACTGTAAGTGGTGAATATTGAGGAGTGATTTAGTAACCAGAAACATTCTCCATAGAGTATGGAGAATTTGGAAGTGTTCATTCCAGGAGCAGAACAGAGTCGTCACTTTTCCTACCTTAAAAAGCTGTGACTTGAGTCATTACATCCAATGTTAATACCTCTCTCTACCTCTCCACATGGAGTCTGAGATTTACTATGAACACGAATCAGGGGACATGTCGAGTCAAACCGATTTAGTTTCAAATGAACCTCCAAATGTATTCCACATCCAATCTATTCCATTTGTGAACCATGTGAGACCTCCAGAATTGCTCTTACTGAAGATGTTTTCATAATCCATCAGCAACATAGTGGTTATTTAAATTCCCCACGGACAGATATTATTATAATGATTAAATTACATGCTTGTTGCCATTGGTACTAAAGTCTTATCAAGGTTTTAGCTCAACGGGCTAACACAATCTTGTGATATGCTGGAGACCCGGGTTTGAACCCCAGTCGGTCACATCAGCAAGCAAGACCCTGTACCCAACTACCCCTGCTGCTTGGCCTATGGTTACCCAACTACCCCTGCTTCTTGGCCTATGGTTACCCAACTACCCCTGCTGCTTGGCCTATGGTTAACCAACTACCCCTGCTGCTTGGCCTATGGTTACCCAACTACCCCTGCTACTTGGCTTAGGGCTACCCAACTACCCCTGCTACTTGGCCTATGTTTACCCAACTACACCTGCTGCTTGGCCTATGGTTACCCAACTACCCCTGCTACTTGGCCTATGGTTACCCAACTATCCTTGCTACTTGGCCTATGGTTACCCAACTACCCCTGCTGCTTGGCCTATGGTTACCCATCTATCCCTGCTACTTGGCCTATGGTTACCCAACTATCCCTGCTACTTGGCCAATTGTTACCCAACTACCCCTGCTGCTTGGCCTGTGGTTACCCAACTACCCCTGGTGATTGGCCTATGGTTACCCAACTACCCCTGCTACTTGGCCTATGGTTACCCAACTACCCCTTCTACTTAGCCTATGGTTACCCAACTGACCCTTGCTGCTTGGCCTATTGTTACCCAACTACCCCTGCTGCTTGGCCTATGTTTACCCAACTATCCCTGCTACTTGGCCTATGGTTACCCAACTGACCCTTGCTGCTTGGCCTATTGTTACCCAACTACCCCTGCTACTTGGCCTATGGTTACCCAACTGACCCTTGCTGCTTGGCCTGTGGTTACCCAACTGCCCCTGCTGCTTAGCCTGTGGTTACCCAACTACCCCTGCTGCATGGCCTGTGGCTACCCAACTACCCATGCTACTTGGCCTATGCCTGCCCAACTACCCCTGCTACTTGGCTTGGGGCTACCCAACTACCCCTGCTACTTGGCCTATGGCTACCCAACTGCCCCTGCTACTTGGTTTAGGGCTACCCGACTACCCCTGCTGCTTGGCCAATGGCTACCCAACTACCCCTGCACCTTGGCCTATGGTTACCCAACTACCCCTGCTGCTTGGCCTATGGTTACCCAACTGCCCCTGCTGCTTGGCCTATGGTTACCCAACTACCCCTGCTGCTTGGCCTATGGTTACCCAACTATCCCTGCTGCTTGGCCTATGGTTACCCAACTACCCCTGCTGCTTGGCCTATGGTTACCCAACTGCCCCTGCTACTTGGCCTATGGTTACCCAACTATCCCTGCTGCTTGGCCTATGGTTACCCAACTGCCCCTGCTACTTGGCCTATGGTTACCCAACTATCCCTGCTGCTTGGCCTATGGTTACCCAACTGACCCTTGCTGCTTGGCCTGTGGTTACCCAACTGCCCCTGCTGCTTAGCCTGTGGTTACCCAACTACCCCTGCTGCATGGCCTGTGGCTACCCAACTACCCATGCTACTTGGCCTATGCCTGCCCAACTACCCCTGCTACTTGGCTTGGGGCTACCCAACTACCCCTGCTACTTGGCCTATGGCTACCCAACTGCCCCTGCTACTTGGTTTAGGGCTACCCGACTACCCCTGCTGCTTGGCCAATGGCTACCCAACTACCCCTGCACCTTGGCCTATGGTTACCCAACTACCCCTGCTGCTTGGCCTATGGTTACCCAACTGCCCCTGCTGCTTGGCCTATGGTTACCCAACTACCCCTGCTGCTTGGCCTATGGTTACCCAACTATCCCTGCTGCTTGGCCTATGGTTACCCAACTACCCCTGCTGCTTGGCCTATGGTTACCCAACTGCCCCTGCTACTTGGCCTATGGTTACCCAACTATCCCTGCTGCTTGGCCTATGGTTACCCAACTGCCCCTGCTACTTGGCCTATGGTTACCCAACTATCCCTGCTGCTTGGCCTATGGTTACCCAACTGCCCCTGCTGCTTGGCCTATGGTTACACAACTACCCCTGCTGCTTGGCCTATGGTTACCCAACTACCCCTGCTACTTGGCCTATGGCTACCTTCCAAACACGAGGCGCTCAGTAAATATTGACAGGAAACAGAACGGCAAAGTTTGCCAACCAACCGCTGCACTTTCAAATTGAATTGATCTTGGTTGTAAGCACTTATAAGCGTCGGGTAATTGACTCTATTACAGAAGGGCTTAAAATGTTGAGCTACGTTTTAAAATACATTATTATTTTCATGTTAAATAAATACATCTTGTTTTCACACTAAACTCTTTAAATGTTCCCCACGGACACCATAAAAGTGGGAAATGTAATTAACAGCTGCTCGTTTGGTTATTAATTATTTGGAAGTAGTTTAGCGATCATTTAATATTTGTTCACGTATGTTCTATTAAGACGGCTATGTAATCACAGGAGAATGAGATGGCTTAAGGCCTTTTTTAATTTAAATTAAATTAATGTAGAGGGACATCAAATGAACTGAAGAAGATTAATAAATTACATCTTGAATCAAGAATCACTCTGGGAACTTAGAACTCAACCACTGTCAAATCGCAGTGAATTCAGCTACAAAATAATTTATACATTTTCACATGGGAACTCGTTCCCCTAACTCCACCTCCGCCCTGGCCTACACAGAGGCAAATGGCTACACATACCATGCAAACATCTAGGCATCTCTAATATAGACATTACACTAATTTGGTTGCAGTGTTATGGTCAGGGCTAAACAAGTGTTGCACCCACCATGTAGCCAAGTGCCTTTTAAACGCCTGACAGCCATGCGTGGGTGGTGTGAGTGGGTTGAGACTGGTGAAACTGACCAACTGTCTGTTTGTGTGTGGCGTGTGTGTGTGTGTGTGTGCAGCTCCCCGCAGACTTCAGCCGACTCCACCTGTCCGACGGCTTGCACCCACAGGTGACCCACGTGTCTTCCAGCCACTCAGGATGTAGTATCACCAGCGACTCTGGAAGCAGCAGCCTGTCAGACATATACCAGGTAAGCGCAGGCCCCATCCCCACAACGTCCCCCATAACGCACCCCCAACGTCCTCTAAATGCCCATGGAGAAGCCCCCCCACTCTGGAAGTAGCAGCTTACCAGGTAAGCAGGCCTCTCCCAAATGTCCCCATAACCTCCCAACAATTTCCCAGCAACATACCCCCCAACCCCCTTTAAACGCCAATATAACATAACATACCCCCCCCCCCCCCCCCCCCCCCCCATCTTGTGACTGTAGTCGGGTTCCATAGCCAATCACACCTAATCCTCTTACCACACGCAGGCACCCCATTGGCTCCTGACCTCGTAACCTGCTGTCTGTGTATCTGTGAGTGCAGTGTGTGTTAGTGAGGGTGTGTGTGCGCGCGTTAGTCGTTGTCAGTCTGTTGCCGTTTGTGTGTCGTGCACACGCACAATCTGTGTAGAGTACATAGTGTGTGTGTGCGCGTATATACATGTGGAGGGGAGGGGACAGGTTGTGAACAAGCTCTACTGTGCCCAGGCCCTGATCCAGTCTTAGGACCATCTGCTAGGTCCTCATTAACAGGTCTGCTGTAGCGGCTCCATTAAATCCCTCATCTTCTCTCTCTCTCTCTCTCTCCACATTCTCTCTCTCTCCACATTCTCTCTCTCTCTCTCTCTCTCTCTCTCTCTCTCTCTCTCTCTCTCTCTCTCTCTCAATAACCCCTTTCCTTCGCCAGTCCTTCTGTCTCTTTATGATCTATCTGTCCATAGCCTCATCTCTCTCTCCCTCCCCACTTCTATTCAGTCTTACTCTCTCACTAATGGAGATGACCCAGACCCACCATCACTTCTTCTGAGAATGTTAGATTTGCCATCTTCAAAGCTTAGAGAAAATGGCTGAACCAGTAGTAGTTCAGGACAAGCATGTGTGGGTTTACATCTGTCATCGGGGCTGAAGCATAGAGTGAAGGAGGGGTTGGTACAATGGAAAAACATGTAAAAACACAGGAACTTGTAGTCAGTGAATATCAATGGACTCAATCGGATATCTTAGCAGCCGGAGAACTGTATTTGTTGCGCCAGCCTCTCTAGGATGATAACTCAGTGATAAGGACAACATCATATATATTTGACAATATTAAGGACAACCCAAATCACAGGACTGTATGTGTAAGATCTATTCAAAGATGGATGTCTACCAGGGTAAAGCTCTTGGCGATGATGCCCCTTGTTCGTCAGAGTCCTCCACGAGCCATGTCGGCTGGAGTGCCCCATTTGTCTCTCCCCCCAGAGAGAGGAATAGAGCTGCATCCTCTCTGTCACTGCCTGGCAAACATGGCAGACTGTTTTGCCTCTGAATAAATCATGAAATTGGTTCTTCAGAATGAGGCTTGAAAGCATTGATCCAAGAATAGCCCTGTTGAAATATTAACGACCCACCCCCCCCCACCCCTTTCTTTTTTTGCTCACCACACTTTATGGATCTCACACAAACACACATACAGAGGGGTTCTGACTTGCTCTGTATCAAATCCGAAGGTGTTTTAACCTCCCGTGGCACACACTTCTAAATTAAGATCGGCACACTATTTATGAATATTTAGTATATTATAAGCCTTATTCATAAATCTAGGTGGGTGGCTAATATGGAATTGACGTACAGAAATATTGAATAAAGGAATGCTTCCGTGAGAGGACTAGCCTACATCCTATTGTAGATAAGTAATAGGGTCAATGAGGATGTCCAGTGACTTACATCTCTGCTATTTTAGGACATTTGACATTTTTCTGGTTTCCTCCTGAGATTTGGAGCATGCCAACAATGTTTGTTCGTGTGGAATATTGCTGTGTTTTCTACCGGGTTTCGGCATCGGTAGACATTGACTTTCACATCAAGGTTGAGCTGAAGACAGATGGCTGTTTTCTCTGTTTTCACTGCTGCCAAAATTTCTAGACGAATTCAAGACAGTTTTCTAGCATTTTCCATCTCACCAGCTCAGTTACTCCCTGTCGCATAGGGAACCGACATACCTCGATCTTCAGATTTTCTGCTGTTTCACTCCACAAGTCCACACCTTACCAACCCCTTTGCTCTCTCTCGCCCTATCAGGCCCCTCCCCTGCCCCTCCCACTTTGCTGACCTCCTGACGCCTGAGTGGCTAGTCAGACAGCACCCTGAATCATTAATGAGACATTTGCACATGGTGGTTAAGGAGAAATGACATAGGGCTACGTTCGGTGAGAGACAGGGACTCTTTGAATCTCAGAAAAATTTAAACACACTGGCGGTAAAGATGCGTCTTGGACTAGGCTGCTGCAGGCAGTTTGCGAAGGCAACGTTGTTTTCGTATCTCTCAGTGAAAAGGCAGGAGTTTAGGCACCTTATTCAGGTAGGAGGGGTCGGTTAACGCTCAACACATCTGGGCCAGGAGGGTTTTCATCTCCCTGTGTTTCGTGCCTGGTTTTCGTTCCGAGCATGAAACGCACAACAGGGCCTCTCAGCGATATTTATAGCATGTGAGAAGCCTTGATGAATGCACAGCGCCAAGCTCTCTATTAAAATGAGTGTGACATTGTCAATTGCGCATCACTCTTTCAGGGAGAGAGGGAGGGAGGGAGGGAGGGAGGGAGGGAGGGAGGGAGAGAGGGAGAACCACAGCTAGAGAGAGAGAGAGAGAGAACCACAGCTAGAGAGAGAGAGAGAGAGAGAGAGAGAGAGAGAGAGAGATTGATTCTTGTCGCTTTTGAAGAATTGAAACAGGTTCTGCTTCTTGCCTTTGTTTTGTTTGCCAGCCCTTATGTGAAGTTTTTGCACCAAAACCCTGATTTAGATTTACCAACCTCACCTCAGCCCACCAGTGTGCCGCTGTTACTACTTGGAGTAGATGGATAGAGCTGACATGCTTAGTATGGACCAGTGACCGTTTTCCTGCACTCATATTACTAAAACTAAGATTGATGGTGGTTGTTATGATAGAAAAAGCTGTTGTGTTTTTGTTGATCCTGGATGACTTGATCCATAATGACTGACCTACATCCATCTTTTCCTCTGACCCCCAGGCCACGGAAAACGAGCCGGGTGACATGGACCTCAGCGGCCTGCCTGAGACCGCCGTCGACTCAGAGGAGGACGATGACGAGGAGGACATTGAGCGAGCGTCGGACCCCCTCATGAGCCGCGACATCGTGCGGGACTGCCTGGAGAAGGACCCCATGGACCGCACTGATGACGACATAGGTGAGTCCCTGCTAGCACACAGAATGTTCCCCTAACATTCCTTAAAGGTTCCTCTGATTGATTTGAAAAGTAACTTTCTCACAATGTTCTGGGAACCAAAATGTATTTAGCTGGGGCATGCCAGTGTTTCCCCTCCCTCCCCTGCTTTGCTATGTTGCTTCCTGGCTCCTATTACACAGAAGGGGACAACTGTTCCACACCAACATTGAACCCTTACACTAAATCTACAAACAACTGTTATTATCCCTATTCCATTGTGTCTGATTACAGTACTACTGCTAAAATACCTTGTAAGTGCTTGCTATTTTCTGGCAAGACATTTGGAAAAGCAATGGGAGACAATTAGATTTGGCTTTGTTCACAAAGGGAAATCCTACTCTGAATCCCCATTGTAGGCTCGTCAGAGTTTAATCAAGCATTCATGATTTTAATCAAACAATCCACAGCGACGCCCCCTCTCCCAGTGTCCGCCCTTAGTGCATCTCAACAGCGAATTATGTGTCCATCTGCAGTCGTTTGTGCTTCACTGCTTTCATTGGGTGAATTTATTTTAGCCCTCAGTTCTATTCTTTCTGTGCCACACGAAGCCTGTGATATCATAGGCCTGTTAGCAGCAATACAGCTACAGTGATAGTGACCAAAAAGCTTAGCTGTAGATGTGATGTGTGGATGATATAGTGGATACAAATGAAGAAAAAGAGAGTGAGAAAAAGAGAGAGAGTACCCCAGTCTGTCTCTCCTTCCCTCGACGAAGCCCACAATCTCCCCCGCCGCCCCTCCCATTCCTGCTCCCTCTGCCGACAGGCTTTTCTAGGTCAACGCTGCACATCCTCGCCTCTCCTCTCCCGGCGCATTAAAGTTTCAGTGCTTCCGCAGGCTTCCCACACGACACTGTTGCCATGCCAAGCACAGGTCAGCCCGCACCCCAGACTTGCTTTAGGCGACTAGCACAGGGATGGAGTCCTTCCCTGGCTCCCGCAGCCAGCTATTTCAAGGAGCCAAAGAAAATGCATTGGGAAGGAATTAGGACAGGCAATGCCCTATACAGCCAAGCTGAAAGCCCCAAATGAGGTTTGATTAAGGTTGCCACACTGTAGAAGTCAATGCAAAAGTTTGCTTTTCCTTTTTTGCTCATGCAGTTTTCTTTCTGTCTATGAAAATTAAATTGATAGTTTGCCTTAGTGTGCTTCAGATAATCATCCAATTGTTGTGTACTCATCATTTGTGGGGTTGAATTTAATGCACTTTCTCTCGCACTAGCTGTGGCCTTTATTCGTCCAAAGCCACACAGAGGGTGAAGGACTGCCAAGTCCTCCTATGCTCGTCCTCTCTCTCCTCTGTGTGTCAAGACCTCCCTAACCTCCTCTCCCTCTCTACTCCCCCTCTCCAACCTTTCCACAGAGCAATTGCTGGAGTTCATGCATCAGCTGCCAGCGTTTGCCAACATGACCATGTCTGTGAGGAGGGAGCTGTGTGCCGTCATGGTGTTTGCCGTGGTCGAGCGGGCCGGCACCATCGTACTCAATGACGGGGAAGAGGTGTGTGTGTGTGTGGGGAGGGGTGTGTGTGTCGTGAATATGTCTGTCTTAAAGGAAAACTCCACCCTAAAATTATCTTTTGGTATTTATTTCTTTAGTCCATTGTTGATATAGTCCCAAAATGTTTTGCATGTCAGCAATCAAGTTATCAAGATATATCACTTTTATATACAGAAATACAGCCGAACATAACGGCTGTATTTCTGTAATTTGAAAGTTTAAATATCTTGAGAACTTGATTGCTAACACGTAAAACTTTTTGGGACTATATCAACAATGGACTAAAGAAATAAATACCAAAAGATGGCAGTCAATCGACAAAATTCGTCACAATTGTCTCTTATGTCAGTCTTGTGTGTGTCCTGAATGTGTCTGGGTTTGCACATCTCAAATCAAATTAATTTTTTATTTTGTCACATGCGCCGAATACAACAGGTGTAGGTAGACCTTACCGTGAAAAGCTTACTTGTCCTGGGACATGCAGTTTGCCCTTGCCATTACCAATGAAGGTTCCTCTTCTTCCATGTTATGTTTTTTTCTGCTCTATTTAACACAATAGACTGCCATTTCCCAGCGTCTCGGGATCATAATTCATCAAGGGGACCAGAAGAGAGATCACTTGTACTGTCTCTACAGTCTGGACAGGCTCTGGCTTTTGAATTAAGCCATTTTGGTCATTTTTTCGCTGTGGCGCACCCAAACAATAGAGTGCAGAGCCATACCCTTAAGGCCAGTTCACTTCGATGGCAGTCCAGTCAATGTGAAATAACATCCTATTGAGCTGGTGTGTGTTAGTAATATGTCCACTATTGCCTCAGTGCATTGTCAGATGTGTTGTTGATGATGCTAGAAGGGAGAAATCGATCCCTTGCTATAAAATCTGATTTGCTATCATTTACTACCATAATAAAAGGGGAAAAGCTTACAGTTATTATTATTATAGTGTTAAAACAGGGGTATTATATACTATTGAACCATTTTGTGACCAATGATTAAAGATATCACCTGTTAAAGAATGCGATGCTCATCAATTTGATTCCCTGCCAAAAAATTGTGATAAAACATCAATCCAAGCCCCATTCAGATGGCTAACTAATGGCTAATTGTGATTAAAAATGTGTTTAAAGGATCATTGCGGTCTTCTTTTTCCTTTAACATTGATCCTAGCCTGATATTAAACCAGGGATGGGCAACTCCAGTCCTCGGGGGCCTGATTGGTGTCACACTTTTGCCCCAGCCCCAGCTAACACACCTGACTCCATAATCAACTAATCATGATCTTCACTTTAGAATGCATCAGCTGTTTGCGCTCAGGATGGGGAAAAGGTGTGACACCACTCCGGCCCCCAAGGACTGCAGTTACCTATCCCTGTATTAAACCATTGATGTCCACTGAATGATCACTGAGTATTTCTGACCGTTAACTGTTTGTGGTTGTGGTCTTGCCCCACTCAGCTGGACTCGTGGTCAGTGATCCTGAACGGCTCAGTGGAGGTGACGCACCTTGAGGGCAGGCCTGAGATCCTGTGTATGGGCAACAGCTTCGGGGTCTCCCCCACCATAGAGAAGGAGTACATGAAGGGAGTGATGAAGACTAAGGTGGACGACTGTCAGGTAAGGCCAAGCACTGAGACTGGCTATTATGATGGACTATCGGTTGATTGGCCCGTCAAACGGGCCTTCTCTCCGATGTATTGAACGGTGTTATATACTCCACCCCTGTTACTTACTCAATTAGTCTGTTGCATTTTAAAGCAGGCTTGAATTCAGTATCTACACTGAACAAAAATATAAACGCAACCATTTCAAATATTTTACTGAGTTACAGTACATAAAGGAAATCAGTCAATTGAAATAAATGAATTAGGCCCTAATCTATGGATTTCACATGAGTGGGAATACAGATATGCATATTTTGGTCACAGACACCTTAAAAAAAAGATAGGGGTGTGGATCAGAAAACCAGTCAGTATCTGGTGTGACCATATGCCTCATGCAGCGCGACACATCTCCTTTGTATAGAGTTGATCAGGCTGTTGATTGTGGCTGGTAGAATGTTGTCCCACTCCTCTTCAATGGATGTGCCAAGTTGGTGGATGTTGGCGGGAACTGGAACACGCTGTTGTACACGTCGATCCAAAGCATCCCAAACATGCTCAATGGGTGACATGTCTGAGTATGTAGGCCATGGAAGAACTGGGACATTTTCAACTTCTAGGAATTGTGTACAGATCCTTGCGACATGGGGCTGTGCATTATCATGCTGAAACATGAGGTGATGGTGGCAGATGAATGGCACGACAATGGGCCTCCAGGATCTCGTCACGATATGTCTGTGGATTCAAATTGCCATCGATAAAATGCTATTGTGTTCGTTGTCCGTAGCTTATGCCTGCCCATACCATAACCCCACCGCCACCATGGGGCACACTCTTCGCAACGTTGACATCAGCAAACCACTTGCCCACACGATGCCATACACAGTCTGCCATCTGCCCAGTACAGTTTAAACCGGGATTCATCTGTGAAGAGCACACTTCACCAGAGTGCCAGTGGCCATCGAAAGTTAACATTTGCCCACTGAAGTCTGTTACGACGCCGAACTGCAGTCAGGTCAAGACCCTGGTGAGGACAACGAGCATGCAGACGAGCTTCCCTGAGACGGTTTCTGACAGTTTGTGCAGAAATTCTTCGGTTGTGCAAAACCAAAGTTTTATCAGCTGTCCAGGTGGCTGGTCTCAGACAGTCCCGCAGGTGAAAGAGCTGGATGTGGAGGTCCTGGGCTGGCGTGGTTACATGTGGTCTGCGGTTGTGAGGTCGGTTGGATGCACTGCCAAATTCTATAAAACGAAGTTGGAGGCTGCTTATGGTAGCGAAATTAACATCAAATTCTCTGGCAACAGCTCTGGTGGACATGCCTGTAGTCAGCATGCCAATTGTACGCTGCCTCCAAAACTTGAGACATCTGTGGCATTGTGTTGTGTGACAAAACTGCACATTTTAGTGGCCTTTTATTGACCCCAGCACAAGGTGTACCTGTGTAATGATCATGCTGTTTAATCAGCTTCTTGATATGCCACAAAGGAGAAATGCTCACTAACAGGGATGTAAATAAGTTTTGCACAAAATTGGAGAGAAATAAGCTTTTTGTGCGTTTGGAAAATTTCACTTTACATGTTGCATTTATATTTTTGTTCAGTATAGTTCGAATTTTCAAAACACTGGGGTTAATTCACTAAGAGATAGTGTATTTATTTCAGTGGTATCATAAAATAGATTTGCTCAAAATTCCTCTCAGCCATGTTGGTCTAAAAAGCAGTGTGTCCCCAAGCTAACTACTCCTCTAACTTTTTATCTTTCTCTCTTTCACTTCTTCCTCTTTCTTTCATTTTCTCCTCTCTCTTTCTCCCTCTCTCCCTCCCTACGCCTCTGCTCCAGTTTGTGTGCATAGCGCAGCAGGACTACTGCTGCATCCTCAACCAGGTGGAGAAGAACATGCAGAAGGTGGAGGAGGAGGGCGAGATCGTCATGGTCAAGGAGCACCGTGAGCTGGACCGCACCGGCACCCGGAAGGGACACATCGTCATCAAGGTGAGTTCATTCGTTATTGAGTAAGCATTTAGGTTTCAAACCACATCTTCCTAAGGTATAAATACCTTCTAAAGGTGTCATGACATATTAGGGGTTATGAATGCCTACAGTGGGGGAAAAAAGTATTTAGTCAGCCACCAATTGTGCAAGTTCTCCCACTTAAAAAGATGAGAGAGGCCTGTAATTTTCATCATAGGTACACGTCAACTATGACAGACAAATTGAGAAAGAAAAATCACATTGTAGGATTTTTTATGAATTTATTTGCAAATTATGGTGGAAAATAAGTATTTGGTCACCTACAAACAAGCAAGATTTCTGGCTCTCACAGACCTGTAACTTATTCTTTAAGAGGCTCCTCTGTCCTCCACTCGTTACCTGTATTAATGGCACCTGTTTGAACTTGTTGTCAGTATAAAAGACACCTGTCCACAACCTCAAACAGTCACACTCCAAACTCCACTATGGCCAAGACCAAAGAGCTGTCAAAGGACACCAGAAACAAAATTGTAGACCTGCACCAGGCTGGGAAGACTGAATCTGCAATAGGTAAGCAGCTTGGTTTGAAGAAATCAACTGTGGGAGCAATTATTAGGAAATGGAAGACATACAAGACCACTGATAATCTCCCTCGATCTGGGGCTCCACGCAAGATCTCACCCCGTGGGGTCAAAATGATCACAAGAACGGTGAGCAAAAATCCCAGAACCACACGGGGGGACCTAGTGAATGACCTGCAGAGAGCTGGGACCAAAGTAACAAAGCCTACCATCAGTAACACACTACGCCGCTAGGGACTCAAATCCTGCAGCGCCAGACGTGTCCCCCTGCTTAAGCCAGTACATGTCCAGGCCCGTCTGAAGTTTGCTAGAGTGCATTTGGATGATCCAGAAGAGGATTGGGAGAATGTCATATGGTCAGATGAAACCAAAATATAACTTTTTGGTAAAAACTCAACTCGTCGTGTTTGGAGGACAAAGAATGCTGAGTTGCATCCAAAGAACACCATACCTACTGTGAAGCATGGGGGTGGAAACATCATGCTTTGGGGCTGTTTTTCTGCAAAGGGACCAGGACGACTGATCCGTGTAAAGGAAAGAATGAATGGGGCCATGTATCATGAGATTTGGAGTGAAAACCTCCTTTCATCAGCAAGGGCATTGAAGATGAAACGTGGCTGGGTCTTTCAGCATGACAATGATCCCAAACACACCGCCCGGGCAACGAAGGAGTGGCTTCGTAAGAAGCATTTCAAGGTCCTGGAGTCTCCAGATTTCAACCCCATAGACAATCTTTGGAGGGAGTTGAAAGTCTGTGTTGCCCAGCGACAGCCCCAAAACATCACTGCTCTAGAGGAGATCTGCATGGAGGAATGGGCCAAAATACCAGCAACAGTGTGTGAAAACCTTGTGAAGACTTACAGAAAACGTTTGACCTGTATCATTGCCAACAAAGGGTATATAACAAAGTATTGAGAAACTTTTGTTATTGACCAAATACTTATTTTCCACCATAATTTGCAAATAAATTCATAAAAAATCCTACAATGTGATTTTCTGGATTTTTTTTTCTCATTTTGCCTGTCATAGTTGACATGTACCTATGATGAAAATTACAGGCCTCTCTCATCTTTTTAAGTGGAAGAACTTGCACAATTGGTGGCTGACTAAATAATTTTTTTCCCCACTGTATGTATATGACGTTTAGTGTTACCTAAAGGATTATACACCATCTTCTATAGGGCACGACGGAGCGTCTGACCATGCACCTGGTAGAGGAGCACTCTGTGGTGGACCCCACCTACATTGAGGACTTCCTGCTGACCTACAGGACTTTCCTCTCCAGCCCCATGGTCGTGGGCAACAAGCTCCTCGAGTGGTTCCACGACCCAAGCCTCAGGGACAAGGTCAGCTCCCAGTTCAAGCACTTTACTATCCATTTCAGATAAGTATTTCAGTCATTGTATTGTAATGGAAGCTAGACAGTACCCAACATCAGTTATAGCTAAAGCATAGATAATACCACATAGATCACAGATGCATACATGCTTACATACACTCAGATTAATGTATGCAGATTAATACACACACACACACACACACACACAAATAACTACGTGTGAGGAAATGCATTTAACTAGCTAACATTCATTCCAAGCCCATGCTCACCCACTTATTTTTTACTGTGAGTGAATCTGAATGACTTTCTTCTTGCATCCCCAGGTTACACGGGTAGTCTTGCTGTGGGTGAACAATCACTTCAATGACTTTGAAGGCGACCCCGCAATGACTCACTTTCTTGAAGAGTTTGAGAACAATCTGGAGAGAGAGGTCCGTGTCTCAGTTAAGCATAGCATGTTTCATATCCAGTTCCAACATTACAGCATGTTTCATATCCAGTTCCAACATTACAGCATGTTTCATATCCAGTTCCAACATTACATCATGTTTCATATCCAGTTCCAACATTACAGCATGTTTCATATCCAGTTCCAACATTACAGCATGTTTCATATCCAGTTCCAACATTACATCATGTTTCATATCCAGTTCCAACATTACAGCATGTTTCATATCCAGTTCCAACATTACAGCATGTTTCATATCCAGTTCCAACATTACAGCATGTTTCATATCCAGTTCCAACATTACATCATGTTTCATATCCAGTTCCAACATTACATCATGTTTCATATCCAGTTCCAACATTACAGCATGTTTCATATCCAGTTCCAACATTACAGCATGTTTCATATCCAGTTCCAACATTACAGCATGTTTCATATCCAGTTCCAACATTACAGCATGTTTCATATCCAGTTCCAACATTACATCATGTTTCATATCCAGTTCCAACATTACAGCATGTTTCATATCCAGTTCCAACATTACAGCATGTTTCATATCCAGTTCCAACATTACAGCATGTTTCATATCCAGTTCCAACATTACAGCATGTTTCATATCCAGTTCCAACATTACAGCATGTTTCATATCCAGTTCCAACATTACAGCATGTTTCATATCCAGTTCCAACATTACAGCATGTTTCATATCCAGTTCCAACATTACAGCATGTTTCATATCCAGTTCCAACATTACTCTTCCTTTGCCCTCATTATATATTCAGTCAAAACATTCAAACTGTCAAAATGTTTGCCTTTCGCTAGCCTCTTATTTCACAATTTAAAATGCTAAAGATTATTACATTTTTTTGCATTTTAATTTTATTCCACATAGTAACAAAGTTGAGATACAAACAATGAACCCAAACCCTGAATTGAGCAATGTACCGGTACTAAACATAATCAATTTCCTTTACAGAAAATGTACGGCCACCTTAGACTGTTAAACATTGCCTGCGCTGCTAAAGCCAAACTGCGTCTGGTGACTCTGACCAAGCCGTCGAGGGAGGCCCCGCTAGCCTTCACCCTGCTGGGGGGCTCCGAGAAGGGCTTCCGCATCTTCATCGACAGCGTGGAGCCCGGGAGCAAGGCCGCAGAGGCCGGCCTCAAACGAGGAGACCAGGTGAAGTAACGAGAATTATATTCTTTATATAGCATTATTTCATATGTTCAAAATGCATTACATAGAAGGGATGGGAAACTTCCCTCATCCACTAGCACTGTATGTGTAGCACCCACCTGATTGATGCCAGGGCGCTGTTTAGTGTGAGAAAGCTCACCACACATCAGACCTATCACAGTGTGCTTATTCACTAGACTAGTTTGCTCACTAGTGATTTTTCACACTTTGCCCCAAGGGTTCCAAAGATCCTAGGTTAAATCCAGGATGCCATCTTGAAAACCCTGCTTGGCTGTGCTTTGTTTTGGCTGAAACTTAACTCTTAAACTCTTTCCTGCAGCTGCTTCCCAAAGGAAATGTGAATTATAACATCCTGCAAAGCATGTTTACTCTTGCAATTCTCCTGTCAAACCTTCTCATTGAGTGGCTCTAAAATACCCTTATCAATCTCTCTCCCCTTTTCATCAGCCCATTAACAAGACCTATTTTGCCGAACCTATGACCAGTGTTTCTTTAATAAGTGCTGGCCCAGAAACAGCCATTAGACCTGGTTTGCTCCATCAGCACTGTGGTAATGACTGCAGAGGAAGGCCCCTCACTCACAGAGGGATCACCAGTCACTTCCTGGTTCATTCAGAGGTCACATCCTGGTTTACCCAGAGGGCACTTCTTGGTTCACTAAGAGGAAAGGAGGAAAACTCAGTGGCAGGCTCATATGTAAACAAGAAGTCCTTCCCCTCTCATGACAATTCAGCAGTTGTCATAAGGCAGATAACAGGAAATAGAGACCAGTAGTGTTAAGGAGATGGGAAGGGGGGATGGAGACCAGTAATGTAGAGGTTAGGGAGATGAGAAGACAAGGGGGGGATGGAGACCAGTAATGTAGAGGTTAGGGCGATGGGAAGAGAAGGGGGGATGGAGACCATTAATGAATAGGTTAGGGAGATATGAAGAGATGGGGGATGGAGACCAGTAATGTAGAGGTTAGGGAGATGAGAAGTGGGGATGGAGACCATTAATGTAGAGGTTAGGGAGATGAGAAGAGAAGGGGGGATGGAGACCAGTAATGTAGAGGTTAGGGAGATGGGAAGAGAAGGGGGGATGGAGACCATTAATGTAGAGGTTAGGGAGATGGGAAGAGAAGGGGGATAGAGACCAGTAATGTAGAGGTTAGGGAGATGGGAAGAGAAGGGGGGATGGAGACCAGTAATGTAGAGGTTAGGGAGATGGGAAGAGAAGGGGGATGGAGACCAGTAATGTAGAGGTTAGGGAGATGAGAAGAGGTGATGGAGACCAGTAATGTAGAGGTTAGGGAGATGGGAAGAGAAGGGGGGATGGAGACCAGTAATGTAGAGGTTAGGGAGATGGGAAGAGAAGGGGGGATGGAGACCATTAATGTAGAGGTTAGGGAGATGAGAAGAGAAGGGGGGAGGGAGACCAGTAATGTAGATGTTAGGGAGATGGGAAGGGGGGATAGAGACCAGTAATGTAGAGGTTAGGGAGAAGAGAAGAGAAGGGGGGATGGAGACCAGTAATGGAGAGGTTAGGGAGATGGGAAGAGAAGGGGGGGTGGAGACCATTAATGTAGAGGTTAGGTAGATGGGAAGAGAAGGGGGGGTGGAGACCAGTAATGTAGAGGTTAGGTAGATGGGAAGAGAGGGGGGATGGAGACCATTAATGTAGAGCTTAGGGAGAGGTTAGGTAGATCGGAAGAGAAGGGGGGATGGTATGAGTGTCATGTCATACAGTAGTTCACATGGCCTAGTAGGTTGGAGTTTGGTGCTTACATCACCAGAGTTGTGGATTTGACTCCTGCATGAATTAACAGGATTGAGGATATGGATGATACTTTATGTAATGTTGTGGTATCTTTGTTTGTCTTTGAACAGATTCTGGAGGTGAACGGGCAGAACTTTGAGAATGTCCAGCTCACCAAAGCCAATGAGATCCTGAGGAACAACACCCACTTGTCAATTTCTGTGAAAACCAATCTTTTAGGTAAGAGTTATGAGGGCTAACTATGAATTTAATACTAATAGACGAATATAAGTAACAGTAACACTATCATGTTCCACACAGTATTTGTATTTATTAGGGATCCCCATTAGTTCCTGCCAAGGGATCAGCTACTCTTCCTGGGGTCCAAACACATTAAGACACTTACATTGCACATAAAACAAAATATAAAACAGTACATATAACATTATTACACCACTACATATCTACAATACAAAATGTATAATACCACCATACAACAATATTACAATGTACAGTTGTGGTCAAAAGTTTTGAGAATGACACAAGTATTGGTCTTCACAAAGTTTGCTGCCTCAGTGTTTTTAGATATTTTTGTCAGATGTTACTATGGTATACTGAAGTATAATTACAAGCATTCCATAAGTGTCAAAGGCTTGTATTTTTTAAGTCTTTTTCAAGACCTCTGCAATCCGCCCTGGCATGCTGTCAATTAACTTCTGGGCCACATCCTGACTGATGGCAGCCCATTCTTGCATAATCAATGCTTGGAGTTTGTCAGAATTTGTGGGTTTTTGTTTGTCCACCTGCCTCTTGAGGATTGACCACAAGTTCTCAATGGGATTAAGGTCTCGGGAGTTTCCTGGCCATGGACCCAAAATTTCGATGTTTTGTTCCCCGAGCCACTTAGTTATCACTTTTGCCTTATGGTAAGGTGCTCCATCTTGCTGGAAAAGGCATTGTTCGTCACCAAACTGTTCTTGGATGGTTGGGAGAAGTTTCTCTCGGAGGATGTGTTGGTACCATTCTTTATTCATGGGTGTGTTCTTAGGCAAAATTGTGAGTGAGCCCACTCCCTTGGCTGAGAAGCAACCCCACACATGAATGGTCTCAGGATGCTTTACTGTTGGCATGACACAGGACTGATGGTAGCGCTCACCTTGTCTTCTCTGGACAAGCTTTTTTCCAGATGCCCCAAACAATCGGAAAGGGGATTCATCAGAGAAAATGACTTTACCCCAGTCCTTTTTGCAAAATATCAGTCTGTCCCTGATGTTTTTCCTGGAGATAAGTGGCTTCCTCACTGCCCTTCTTGACAACAGGCCATCCTCCAAAAGTATTCGCCTCACTGTGCGTGCAGATGCACTCACACCTGCCTGCTGCCATTCCTGAGCAAGCTCTGCACTGGTGGTGCCCCGATCCCGCAGCTGAATCAACTTTAGGAGACGGTCCTGGCGCTTGCTGGACTTTCTTGGACGCCCTGAAGCCTTCTTCACAACAATTGAACCTCTCTCCTTGAAGTTGTTGATGATCCGATAAATTGTTGATTTAGTTGCAATCTTACCAGCAGCAATATCCTTGCCTGTGAAGCCCTTTTTGTGCAAAGCAATGATGACGGCACGTGTTTCCTTGCAGGTAACCATGGTTAAAAGAGGAAAACAATGATTTCAAGCACCACCCTCCTTTTAATGCTTCCAGTCTGTTATTCTAACTCAATCAGCATGACAGAGTGATCTCCAGCCTAGTCCTCGACAACACTCTCACCTGTGTTAACGAGAGAATCACTGACATGATGTCAGCTAGTCCTTTTGTGGCAGGGCTGAAATGCAGTGGAAATGTTTTTTGGGGATTAAGTTCATTTTCATGTCAAAGTGGGGCTTTGCAATTAATTGCAATTCATCTGATCACTCTTCATAACATTCTGGAGTATATGCAAATTGCCATCATAAAAACTGAGGCAGCAGACTTTGTGAAAATTTATATTTGTGTCATTCTCAAAACTTTTGACCACGGCTGTACGTGTGTGTAGAGTGCGTGTGCTAGCGTTTGTGTGTGTGTGTCTGTACCTGTGTGTGTGTCTCTTCACAGTCCCCGCTGTTCCATAAGTTGTTTTTATCTGTTTTTTAAATCTGTGATTCTACTGCTTGCATCAGTTACCTGATGTGGAATAGAGTTCCATGTAGCCATGGCTCTATGTAGTACTGTGCACCTCCCATAGTCTGTTCTGGACTTGGGGGTTGTTAAGAGACCTCTGGTGGCATGTCTTGTGGGGTATGAATGGGTGTCCTATGTGCTAGTAGTTTAAACAGACAGCTCGGTGCATTCAGCTTGTCAACTCTTCTTACTAAAACAAGTAGTGATGAAGTCAATCTCTCCTCCACTTTGAGCCAGGAGAGATTGACATGCATATCATTGTTAGCTCCCCGTGTACATTTAAAGGCCAGCCATGCTGCCCTGTTCTGATACAATTGTAATTTTCCTAAGTCCCTCTTTGTGGCACCTGACCACACGACTGAACAGTAGTCCAGGTGCTTCTAAACTAGGGCCTGTAGGACCTGCCTTGTTGACAGTGTTGTTAAGAAGGCAGAGCAGCACTTTATTATGGACAGACTTTTCCCCATTTTTAGCTACTGTTGTAATTAAGAAATACTAATGCGTCCCCCCCCCCCTTTTCATCCACCCAGTGTTCAAGGAGCTCCTAGCACGGCCAGAGCACGACCAAGAGGCAGAAGGTGAGGAGCTGCCAGAGGTGGACCGCAAGAATGGCGCCCCGGCACACCTGCCCAAGATCGGGGACATCAAGAAGGGCTCGCGCTACTCCATCCCTGACCTGGCAGTGGATGTTGAGCAGGTGATGTAGTATAATGGACTACCGTGCCCATAATGCTTTGTGTATGTTATCAGGGACGTATTCATTAGGCACCAAACAGAAGAAAACAGACTGAAGCAGGAAGGGACTACCTGACATTGTCCAATCAGAAATGCTTGTTTTAATTTTCTGTTGCAAAACATTTTGTTGTGGTGTGCCCTAATGAAAATGTCCCTGTTTTTATCTTAGTAAAGACGTTCCTAACGCCTAACCTAATGGTGTCCCGTCTCCTTCTCAATGCAGGTGATGGGCCTGGAGAAGGCCAGTAAGAAGGCCAAGGCCAACACGGTGGGAGGAAGGAACAAGCTCAAGAAGATCTTTGACAAGACACTCACCAGCATCCTGCCCCCAAAACCATACAAGTAAGAGAAGCCAGAGACCAAGGGAAAAGGTTGCTTCAAAGTTAGAGGAGGGGAGTGTGGAATAAATGGGTTTGACTTATTACTGTTTTCTGTGTTGTATTGATAATGCATTGAGCAGTGTAACCTCCTCTTATGAAGATGTATTGAGCAGTGTAACCTCCTCTTATGAAGATGTATTGAGCAGTGTAACCTCTTATGAAGATGTATTGAGCAGTGTAACCTCCTCTTATGAAGATGTATTGAGCAGTGTAACCTCCTCTTATGAAGATGTATTAAGCAGTGTAACCTCCTCTTATGAAGATGTATTGAGCAGTGTAACCTCCTCTTATGAAGATGTATTGAGCAGTGTAACCTCCTCTTATGAAGATGTATTGAGCAGTGTAACCTCCTCTTATGAAGATGTATTGAGCAGTGTAACCTCCTCTTATGAAGATGTATTGAGCAGTGTAACCTCTATTACTGATATACGTTACATCGTCCTCTATCCTCTGAAAGTGGAACTGCTTCCAACCCCTCTCTCCCTCTGTGTTTCCGTAGTGACGTGGGTGTAGGCCAGTCGCAGGACGACAGCATCGTGGGCCTGAAGCAGTCCAAACAGATTCCGGCCGCGCTGCCAGTCAGCGGCAGCCTGTCGTCCAGCAACCCTGACCTGCTGCAGTCCCACCGCATCCTGGACTTCAACAACCAGCCTGGTGAGGACAAAGAGACACACTACTCTTTGAATCTTTAATATACAACTGTATATTACAAACCATACATTACACATCTATAAGCACCACTTGGCTGTCTTCAGCATTCTTGAAGCAGTCTATTTTCATACATTGTTAACCGGGGACATTCTTTGCCAGATGTTTGACACACCCTTTAATGTTCTCCCACACACACACACACTTCCTTCAGCCCCTGTCGTGACAAGTGAGTATCTGTCTGCTTTTGCTCTGCCCATGCAACGCTTGTCGTCTTTGCAAGCGAACTGCCGTTTCTTTCACAAGCTTCCTATGGTGTTTCTAAATCTGGGGTCTTGAGGGTTAACTTTTTCTAACTGTGGTTATGGTCTGGGCTTGTTGGTCTTGTTAACAGCAGACTGCAAATCAGTGTGTTTTAATGGGTTACATAGGCCTGAATCTAACTGGGCTGTAGAAAGCACAATCATGTCCTTGCCAATGCTGTCAGTCAGCCCCTCTGTCATTCAGTGTTCTAGTCAGCTAAATGAGTTACACAAACATATCATTGAGCATGTCAGCTTGGCTTCTAGCAGACATCAGTTGTTGTCCTTTTGTTGAAACGTTTGGAGTACAGTTTGAAACTAATCAATCCTGTAAACTTTTGACAGAGGGTGAGCAGCTAGCATTGACCCATTCATTCTCATATTGGTGTGTTTTCACTCGTGATTGGGGTGGTATGGTGAATTCAATACGTTTCTTGTGGAGATGCCATGATTTTGTAACCTTGGGTAAAAAAAGCAATGGTACTTGAATGATGTGACTGTCCATGACGAAATTGCTAAATTCTGACATGAGATAATTGTGTGGGTAATTCCTATTTAATTAAGTTATCTCCATATCCAAAATGAGGATTCCGCTCCTAATGTTTGTCCAATGTTGTGTTGACGTTGTACCTCTATCCTCCCCCATCCAGACATGTCAGACCAGGTGCTGCGGGTGTTCAAGGCAGACCAGCAGAGTCGATACATCATGATCGGTAAGGACACCACGGCCAAAGAGGTGGTGGCCCAGGCCATCCGGGAGTTCGCCCTGACCGCAGCGCCCGAAGCCTATTCGCTGTGTGAGGTGTCCATCACGCCGGAGGGTGTCATCAAGCAACGCCGGCTCCCGGAGCAGCTGTCCAAGCTGGCTGACAGGATACAGCTCAGTGGCAGGTAAGGACTGGATTTATTGATTACATTTTTATACAGGTTAGTCCCATCTCTTTTTCAACAGATAGCAAACACTCTCAAGTCCCCCTCTCCTCTTGTGCTGACGTTCTCCTGACCATTCCTATATTAATCAAATCACATTTTATTTGTCATATGCACTGAATACAACAGTGAAATGCTTACTTACACAAGCCCTTAACCAACAATGCAGTTTTAAGAAAAATAAGTGTTAAGTAAACAATAGATAAGTAAAAAATAAAAGCAGTAGAATAACAGTAAAAATAACAGTAGCGATGCTATATTCAGGGGGTACCGGTACAGAGTCAATGTGCGGGGGCACCGGTTAGTCGAGGTAATTGAGGTAATATGTACATGTAGGTATAGTTAAAGTGACTATGCATATGTAATAAACAGAGAGTAGCAGCAGCGTAAAAGAGGGGGTGGGTTGGGGGTACAATGCAAATAGTCCGGGTAGCCATTTGATTAGCTTATGGCTTGGGGGTAGTTTTATGGCTTGGGGGTAGAAGCTGTTAAGAAGCCTTTTGGACCTAGACGTGGCGCTCCTGTACCGCTTGCCGTGCGGTAGCAGAGAGAAAAGTCTATGACTAGGGTGGCTGGAATCTTTGACAATTTTTAGGGCCTTCCTCTGACACCGCCTGGTATAGAGGTCCAGGATGGCAGGAAGCTTGGCCCCAGTGATGTACTGGGCCGTATGCACTACCCTCTGTAGTGCCTTGCGGTCGGAGGCCGAGCAGTTGCCATACCAGGCAGTGATGCAACCAGTCAGGATGCTCTCGATGGTGCAGCTGTATAACTTTTTGAGGATCTGAGGACCTATGCCAAATCTTTTCAGTCTCCTGAGGGGGAAAAGGCTTTGTCGTGCCCTCTTCACGACTGTCTTGGTGTGTTTGACCATGATAGTTTGTTGGTGATGTGTACACCAAGGAACTTGAAGCTCTCAACCTGCTCCACTACAGCTTGATGAGAATGGGGGCGTGCTCGGTCCTGCTTTTCCTGTAGTCCACAATCATCTCCTTTGTCTTGATCACGTTGAGGGAGAGGTTGTTATCCTGGCACCACACGGCCAGGTCTCTGACCTCCTCCCTATAGGCTGTCTCATCGTTGTCGGTGATCAGGCCTACCACTGTTGTGTCGTCTGCAAACTTAATGATGGTGTTGGAGTCGTGCCTGGCCATGCAGTCATGGGTGAACAGGGAGTACAGGAGGGGACTGAGCACGCAACCCTGAGGGGCCCCCGTGTTGAGGATCAGCGTGGCAGATGTGTTGTTACCTACCCTTACCACCTGGTGTTGGCCCGTCAGGAAGTCCAGGATCCAGTTGCAGAGGGAGGTGTTTAGTCCCAGGGTCTATAGCATAGTGATGAGCTTTGAGGGCACTATGGTGTTGAACGCTGAGCTGTAGTCAATGAATAGCATTCTCACGTACAATGAGGGGAAAAAAGTATTTGATCCCCTGCTGATTTTGTACGTTTGCCCACTGACAAAGACATGATCAGACTATAATTTTAATGGTAGGTTTATTTGAACAGTGAGAGACAGAATAACAACAAAAAAATCCAGAAAAACGCATGTCAAAAATGTTATAAATTGATTTGCATTTTAATGAGGGAAATAGGTATTTGACCCCTCTGCAAAACATGACTTAGTACTTGGTGGCAAAACCCTTGTTGGCAATCACAGAGGTCAGATGTTTCTTGTAGTTGGCCACCAGGTTTGCGCACAATCCAGGAGGGATTTTGTCCCACTCCTCTTTGCAGATCTTCTCCAAGTCATTAAGGTTTCGAGCCTGACGTTTGGCAACTCGAACCTTCAGCTCCCTCCACAGATGTTCTATGGGATTAAGGTCTGGAGACTGGCTAGGCCACTCCAGGACCTTAATGTGCTTCTTCTTGAGCCACTCCTTTGTTGCCTTGGCCGTGTGTTTTGGGTAATTGTCATGCTGGAATACCCATCCACTACCCATTTTCAATGCCCCGGCTGAGGGAAGGAGGTTCTCACCCAAGATTTGACGGTACATGGCCCCGTCCATCGTCCCTTTGATGCAGTGAAGTTGTCCTGTCCCCTTAGCAGAAAAACACCCCCAAAGCATAATGTTTCCACCTCCATGTTTGACAGTGGGGATGGTGTTCTTGGGGTCATAGGCAGCATTCCTCCTCCTTCAAACACGTCGAGTTGAGTTGAGACCAAAATCGAGCTCTTTGGCATCATCTGACCACAACACTTTCACCCAGTTCTCCTCTGAATCATTCAGATGTTCATTGGCAAACTTCAGACGGGCCTGTATATGTGCTTTCTTGAGCAGGGGGACCTTGCGGGCGCTGCAGGATTTCAGTCCTTCATGGCGTAGTGTGTTACCAATTGTTTTCTTGGTGACTATGGTCCCAGCTGCCTTGAGATCATTGACAGTTCTCCTGTGTAGTTCTGGGCTGATTCCTCACCGTTCTCATGATCATTGCAACTCCACGAGGTGTGGGGACGACGTCATCGATGCACTTATTGATGAAGCCAGTGATTGATGTGGTGTACTCCTCAATGCCTTCAGAAGAATCTCGGAACATATTCCAGTCTGTGCTAGTAAAACAGTCCTGTAGCTTAGCATCTGCGTCATCTGACCACTTCTTTATTGATCAAGTGACTGGTGCTTCCTGCTTTATTTTTTGCTTGTAAGCAGGAATCAGGAGGATAGATTTATGGTCAGATTTACGAAATGGAGGGCGTAGGAGAGCTTTTTACGCGTCTCTTTGTGTGGAGTAAAGTTGATCTAGAGTTTGTTTTCCTCTGGTTGCATATTTAACATGCTGGTAGAAATTAGGTAGAACGGAATTAAGTTTACCTGCATTAAAGTCCCTGGCCACTAGGAGTGCTGCCTCTGGATGAGTGTTTTCCTGTTTGCTTATGGCCTTATACAGCTCATTGAGTGCGGTCTTAGTGCCAGCATCGGTTTGTGGTGGTAAATAGATAGCTACAAAAAATATAAATAAATAGTGTGGTCTACAGCTTATCATGAGATACTCTACCTCAGGCGAGCAATACCTAGAGACTTCCTTAATATAAAATGTTGTGCACCAGCTGTTGTTTACAAATATACACAGACTGCCACCCCTTGTCTTACCGGAGGCCGTTGTTCTATCTTGCCGATGCAGCGTAAACCCCGCCAGCTGTATGTTATCCATGTCGTCGTTCAGCCACGACTCAGTGAAACATAAGATATTACAGTTTTTATGTCCCGTTAGTAGGATATTCGTGATCGTAGCTCGTCAATTTTGTTATCAAATGATTGTACGTTGGCTAATAGGACTGATGGAAGAGGCAGATTACCCACTCGTCGTCGGATCCTTACAAGGCACCCCGACCTACGTCCCCTACATCTCCGTATCTTTCTCCTGTGATTGACAGGGATTTGGGCCTTGTCGGGTGTCTGAAGTAAATCCTTCGCGTCCGACTCGTTGAAGAAAAAATATTTGTCCAGTACGAGGTGCGTAACCGCTGTCCTGATATCCAGAAGCTCTTTTCGGTCGTAAGAGACGGTGGCAGGAACATTATGTACAAAATAATTTACAAATAACGCTAAAAAATACACATATTAGCACAATTGGTCACTATATTCACCCCCTCTTATTATTTTTCCTCAAGTCACAGTACATCAGGTGTTTGTTAATAGTTACTCAACTTGATGAATAACTCTAACAACAAAAACACTTATTTTGAATATGTGCTTTGTGTTGAGAAGATTCTACTGGAGGAACAACATGGAGATAGACCATTTATTTATGTACAATAGAGTACGTGTGTGTATGTGAGTGAATACTAAAGGAACTCCCTGCTCTTCCCCTCTCTCTAGATACTACCTGAAGAGCAACATGGAGACAGAGACCCTCTGTTCAGACGAGGACGCCCAGGACCTCCTTCGTGAAGGCCAGATCTCCCTCCTCCAGCTGTCCACTGTAGAAGTAGCCACGCAGCTCTCCATGCGCGCCTTCGAACTCTTCTGCGCCATCGAGCCCACTGAGTACATCGACGACCTGTTCAAGCTCAAGTCTAAGACGGGCTCGTTTTGCCTCAAGCGCTTCGAAGAGATCATCAACCAAGAGACTTTCTGGGTGGCATCGGAGGTGACCCGGGAGCCCAACCAGCTCAAGCGCATGAAGACGGTCAAGCATTTTATCAAGATAGCTCTCCATTGTAGAGAGTGCAAGAACTTCAACTCCATGTTCTCCATCATTAGGTGAGGTGGGAGAGGACGAGGACAAGAGGACACCCGGCAGCCATGTTGTATTGTTGTGATGTAGATTGGTTAAACCGATTTGGAAGAGTTTTACACCAAATCCAGCAATTAGGCATGCAGGCTTTCACTCCAAACATAATCTGGCACACCTGATTCTACTGAACAGCTGCCCACTGAAATTCAATTAGCTGAATCAGGTGTAGAGTTGGAACAAAAGCCTGGAACCAGAGTTTGCCCCCTTCTCTACAGTATCAGTATTCTAACTTAACTGTCTTTCTGTCGTCCTCCCCCCAACAGTGGTCTGAACCTGGCCCCAGTATCTAGACTTCGGGGCACGTGGGAGAAGCTGCCCAGTAAGTACGAGAAGCTGTTTGGGGACCTGCAAGAACTGTTTGATCCATCCAGGAACATGGCCAAGTACCGCAACGTGCTCAACAACCAGAACCTCCAGCCACCCATCATCCCCCTGTTCCCCGTCATCAAGAAGGACCTCACCTTCCTGCACGAAGGTAGGCAGCCACACACCTAGTCATTTTGGATCACAAAATGTGTTCAAAACATTCATCTTGGAACCCAGAATGAAATCCGTCTCACTCCAGCTATTTTGGAACTTTTCGTGTTGAAAAACAATATCCCACGTATAAATACAGTAATGTACACACACTGAAGGGTAAAAAATTTATAGAATTTTTTTGGTGGGCAACTGCAAACTTCATGTAGTAGGCCATTCAAGGAGTTGGTCTGATGGTGCCCTCTGTCATTGGCCTCCCCCCTTACTTGAGGAGCAAAAAAGAACAAAAGAGGCAACCGCTCCCCTTCCCTTTCCACTATGTCGCCTATTCCCCCTCAGGAGAAAAGATTTTGCATGGGTCCTCAGATCCTCAAAAATGTCTACAGCTGCACCATTGAGAGCATCCTGACTGGTTGTATCACTGCCTGGTATGGAAACTGCTTGGCATCCGACCGCAAGGCGGTACAGAGGGTAGTGTGTATGGATGGCCCAGTACCTCACTGGGGCCAAGCTTCCTGCCATCCAGGACCTCTATACCAGGTGGTGCCAGAGGAAGGCCCTAAAAATGGTCAAAGACTCCAGCCACCCTAGTCATAGACTGTTCTATCTGCTACTGCATGGCAAGCAGTACCGGAGTGCCAAGTCTAGGTCCAAAAGGCTCCTTAACAGCTTCTACCCCTAAGCCATAAGACTGCTGAACAGTTAATGAAATGGCTCGCCCCCCCCCCCCGCTACTCTGTTTATTATCTATGCATAGTCACTTTATCCCAACCTACATGTACATATTACCTTGACTAACCTGTACCCCCACACATTAACACATTACCCCCTGTATATAGCCTCATTATTGTTATTTTATTGTGTTACTTTTTTAAACTTTAATTTATTTAGTAAATATTTTCTTAACTCTTATTTTTCTTAAAACTGCATTGTTGGTTAAGGGCTTGTAAGTAAGCATTTCATGGTAAAGTCTACACCTGTTGTATTCGGCGCATGTGACAAATTAAATTTGGCTGGGTCTCCCATTTTTTTATACAATGTTGCACTAAATTAGATTGTATGCCAATATTGCACTAATATTGTACTATAAGGCATCTTAATCAATCTGTTATAACTAATAGTCTCTCTTGTCTTTCCCCAGGCAACGACTCTAAAGTGGATGGCCTGGTGAACTTTGAGAAGCTGCGGATGATCGCCAAAGAGATCCGCCACGTGGGTCGAATGGCCTCCGTCAACATGGACCCAGCGCTCATGTTCAGAACCAGGTAACATCGGGAAAAACGCGGAAATCCAATATTCCCAGAAGACTAACAACACTTCACCATCCCCTTTAGGTCCAATCAAATCACTGTAGATTGTCGATGATTGATTGTTCACATGTAGATTTTCGATATTACCTGCATCCACGCTTTTCTCTTGAGCAACCGTTTCTCCAGGCAACCCAGCTGTTTCCTGTACTGTCTACTTATTGTTAGCGTAGAAACCACACGGTGCTCATGTGAAACCACACGGTGCTCATGTGAAACCACACGGTGCTCATGTCAAACCACACGGTGCTCATGTCAAACCACACGGTGCTCATGTCAAACCACACGGTGCTCATGTCAAACCACACGGTGCTCATGTCAAACCACACGGTGCTCATGTGAAACCACACAGTGATCATGTGAAAGTGTGTGTGTGACTTTGCATGTCCACCATGCTGCCATGTGACTTTTGGGTGTCTGTGGTTGTTATCAGTGTTTGTCTCTCTTTCTCTCTATTGTGGGCCTCTGGTAACCTTGCTCATCTTGGTGTCTCTTAGTGGTCTATCCTGTCTAAGCTTGTCTCCCTCTTTCTTTCTCTCTCTTTCCCTCTCTCCGTCCACTCTTTGCCCTCCACGCTTCACTGTTCATGGCTATCCCTTCTAGGAAGAAGAAATGGAGGAGTTTAGGGTAAGTTTTGGTGACCTACGATTTTTCCATGCTTTTTTATTCTGCCCAATTTGTGCTCTCTCTCTCTCTCCCTCATTTCTGACGCCTCGTTTGTTTGGTTTAATGCTGATTTGACTAACCACTTATTTAGTGCTGATTTGACTAACCTGTTATTTAGTGCTGATTTGACTAACCCGTTTGGTTTGATACCCTTCTAACACTGCTTGGCTCTGGTAAAACTTTCTTTAGAAAAGGAAATGAACATGACTTTTGCTAGTTTGAAGTCACACTTTTTTTATGGCCAAAATATTTTGCAATGACTCATTAAAACTGATAGAGCGATTTGCATCCCATTCAATTCATAATGCAATTCACAATCCATGAACTAGCAAAAGTGATTACTTTGTCTTCCCATCTACTTACCAAAAACAGCATGCCAACTTCCATCTTGTTTTCAGTTCTATCAGTTTGTCATGGTGTGGATTTATTCTGTGTATCAGCCTCCAGACTAAGAATATCTTCTTCAACATGAAAGTCTATAGTGTGCTACAATTACAGCCAAACTCGTCATGCTTTACATTAGAGTTTGACAAATTCTGTTTTTGCCCTTGCACTACACAGCTGATTCAAATAACCAACTCATCATCAAAGTTTGGTTATTTGAAAGCTGTGTAGTGCTAGGTTAAAACCCAAAACGTGCACCCAGGGGGGGCCCCAGGACCGAGTTTGGGAACCCCTGGTCTACATCAGTGGCCAAGGAGGTAGTATACAGAACAGTCATTGTGTTCAATTCCACCACACTATACATGTACTCTGGATGTACCATAGGTTCTTATGAAAAGGCGTTTCACTACAGCTACCTTGGTTTTAGACCACAGAAATGTTAACTATGACTATCTATCACTATTTGAACCCCCAACAAACACACATCCCCTGTTTCCTGACTGATTGACCCCCTGGCCCTATTCCCTCCCCTTCTTCCTTGGAATGCATGGAATGTTCTGGAGCTGAGAGGAATGCCCCCAAAGCCTCAGTCTCTGCATGTCTGCCACTCAAACGACCCTCCTCTCAACTACCTTCTAGGAATAGTACCCACACACACAGTTACCTAGATAGTAGTACACACACAGTTACCTAGATAGTAGTACACACACAGTTACCTAGATAGTAGTACACACACAGTTACCTAGATAGTAGTACACACACAGTTACCTAGATAGTAGTACACACACAGTTACCTAGATAGTAGTACACACACAGTTACCTAGATAGTAGTACACACACAGTTACCTAGATAGTAGTACACACACAGTTACCTAGATAGTAGTACACACGCAGTTACCTAGATAGTAGTATACACACAGTTACCTAGATAGTAGTACACACGCAGTTACCTAGATAGTAGTATACACACAGTTACCTAGATAGTAGTACACACACGGTCATAGTCTGATGGTGGTCTCTCTCTCCCCTCTGTGTGTGTGTGTGTGTGTGTGTGTGTGTGTGTGTGTGTGTGTGTGTGTGTGTGTGTGTGTGTGCGCACGTGTGACCAGTTCTCTTAGCCAGGGCAGTGCCAACGCGGCGGTGCTAGACGTCACCCAGACGGGCGGGCACAAGAAGCGGGTGAGGCGGAGCTCCTTCCTGAATGCCAAGAAGCTGTACGAGGATGCCCAGATGGCCCGCAGGGTCAAGCAGTTCCTGTCCAACCTCAGCCTGGAAACCAACGAGGAGGCGCTGCAGACCCTCTCGCTGCAGTGTGAGCCCTCCATCAACACACGTAAGTGGTGGAGAGAGTACATGCTGTGGACAACACACACTTGCTTGTGTTCTGTCTCACACTTAGTGCGGGCTAGAATAGGGTACATGCATGCTGTGTACACACACACACACTTGCGATCTCTAACTGCAATATGAGCCCTCCATCAACACGTGATTGATGCACACATGAATGCTGTTGGTACAAACACAAATTGTCCAGGTGGCCATTTTGGCTCAGCAGCAACACTCGGTTTCTCACTGGTAGTATTGATTGTTAACGTACCACATTCTCCTTCAACCATTTCTCAGTGCCCAAGAATGCTGGTGGCAGTAAGAGGCCAGACACGTCTCCGGTGGTGTCCAGGGCTGCCAGCCAGCAGAGGGGCCAGCTGCAGAAGGGAAACCAGGCCCTTCAGGTGCCCGCCGTGGCCCTCTACCCCTCCCGCAAGAAAGTACCCGTCAAGGACCTGCCACCATTCGGTAAGAACAAGTTAAGGGGGAAAATATACTTGATGCATATATGCACGTTTTAGAACATTGTTTCTTTCCGACATTCGCTTTCAGGAAAACACATTAATTTCAGTTTCAGGTAAAATGTACCTCATCACAATGTTGCTTCTATTGTGGCATTACACTAGCTTAGACACTATGAGCAGGTTTCCCAAAGACCCGGATAAAGTTTATTCCTGAACTAAAACACACTGTCAATGGATATTCTAAGGATTAATCTGCATCTGGGAAACCTGCCTTTGCTGAAGTTTTTATCCTACTCCAAACATGGGTTAGGTTGAGGGTTAAAGCTGGAATCCTTAATGTGATATTATAACAACAAAGAAGTTACTGTAAACAACTAACAGTTTTTTCCCCTCAGACATTATTGCACGCGTGGTAGAAGAACACAATATGTACTGCATTAATTTTTTACCATGCTGCACGACGCTCCTCAGTTCAACAACAAAAATGATAACAACGGTGATGGGGCGGCCAGCGGTGGTGGGGTGGGGTGGCTACTGTGGATTCCATCTTTAAGTGTAGCTCAGAGGGGATTAAAGTACACTGTGGGAAGTGGGAACTATTTCTTGGAAGAACCTCCAGTGGAGGGAGACATTAGCTCATGTAGCTGTGCTTCACTGTGTTGATACAGTAGTATCCACTCTGCCAAGTTTGCTTTGCTCCATCTGTTTAAATTCTCAGACAATAGATAAAACCTCTGTAGTACTACCTCTCCTTTGACTGTGATTTGAGCACCACCTAGAGGCCGTATGGCCAAGTGAGGATTAAAAACTCACCAGACAATGTAGGCTATGGCTACGTTTAAAACCCCACCATTGACGTTCTCTCCACAACGCTAAATTTGGCTATGGTTTTGTTTTGAAGGCACAAGTTCCCCTCAGTCGTTGAAGAAGATCCTGTCACTGTCGGAGGAGGCCAGCGAGCGTCACAAGCGTCAGACGGAGGACACAGTATCCAGCACCTCCTCGCAGCTCTCCTCCCCACCCACCTCCCCACAGAGCTCGCCCAAGAAGGGTAAACTAAATAATCCCATCAGTCCAACCTCAGCCTATAGACAAGGGGAGAAGGGCTATGTAAAGGGCTCCCTTTTGTCGTTCTGAGCCTAGACCACCTAGTCTACACTGTTCCATATTGGAATCAGCTATCAATCACCCCTACCTACCTCCCATCCCAACTACCTCACTCCTTACATACTGTGATGCTGTCCTGTGTCCTATCTGTGTGTGATGTCTCTTTGCCTTGCCGCACGCAGGGCTCAGGACACTGAAGGGCCAAAGTTTCCGGAAGGTTACCTTGACCAGTAAACAGACAGCCACAGGTAAACTGGGACTGCCCCAGACCGGCCCTAGACCTAGATGCTGCTGGCCTAAAACACATTTTGGGGTGCCCCTAATGATGCCCCCCTAAACATGCAGGGTATTTGTTGTTCAATTCCAACCAAGTCTTAACTGATGATGACTAATATTACATTATTGATTAAGTAACAAATCAGGGTCACGTTCATTAGGCAACAAATGGAGTAAAACAGATTGATACAGATAGGAACTACCTAGACCTGTCCAATAAGAAAAGAAGGCCCGGAAAATTGTCAAAGACCCCAACCACCCAAGCCATAGACTATTTTCTCTGCTGCCGCATGGCAAGAGGTACCGGTGCATCAAGTCTGACACCAACAGGCTCTTGAACAGCTTCTGTCCCCATGCAATACAACTGATAAATAGCTAACAAAATGGCTACACGGACTGTGTTTACCTTGTATCTTTATTTACCTTTTATTTCAGTATTTGCACTGTCTTTATGTACACTCACAGGGCCCTACACACTCACACAGACTGTCACTCCAACACACACAAACACTCCATCATTTGCTCACTCACACATAACATGGACATACAGTACCAGTCAAAAGTTTGGACACACCTACTCATTCCAGGGTTTTTCTTTGTTTTTTTCACTATTTTCTACATTGTAGAATAATAGTGAAGACATCAAAACTATGAAATAACACATATGGAATCATGTAGTAACCCAAAAAGTGTAAAAATAAAGAAAAGCCCTGGAATTAGTAGGTGTGTCCAAACTTTTGACTGGTACTGATCATTTATACTGACTCACTCACATACAAGCTGCTGCTACTACTCTGTTTATCTGTTGGCTACTCCCCTTATCCCTATACATATCTACCTCCATCACTCCAGTATCCCTGCACATGTAAATATGGTATTGGAACTGACTTTTTAGATATTTCCTGTATATAGTATGCTTGCTTACTTTGTGTAGTTCATATTTCTTATTCCTCGTGTGCTTTTTTCTAGTAATACATTGTTATTGATTATTGCATTGTTGGGTTTCACTGTACTTGTGCGTGTGACATTGAAACTTGAAACTAAGAAACTCATTTTCATTTTCCATTGCAAAATCTTTTTAAATGTTTTACGTTGCATGCCCTAATGAACACGACCCAGTTGGATCTTACGAAGACGAAGTGGTTGGACCTGTATACAGTGCATTCGGAAAGTATTCAGACCCCTTTACTTTTTCCACATTTTGTTACGTTACAGCCTTATTCTAAAATGAATTAAGAAAAAAGCAGAAACTGGTTTTTAGAAATGTTTTCAATTTAAAAACTGAAATAGCTTATTTACATAAGTATTCAGACCCTTTGCTATGAGACTCGAAATTGAGCTCAGGTGCATCCTGTTTCCATTGATCATCCTTGAGTTGTTGCTACAACTTGTTTGGAGTCCACCTGTGGTAAATTCAATTGATTGGACATGATTTGGAAAGGCACACACATGTCTATATATGGTTCCACATTTGACAGTGCATGTCAGAGCAAAACCAAGCCATGAGGTCGAAGGAATTGTCCGTAGAGCTCCGGGACATGATTGTGTCGAGGCACAGCTCTGGGGAAGGGTTGCAAAACAATTCTGCAGCATTGAATGACCCCAAGAACATAGTGGCCTCCATCATTCGTAAATGGAAAATGTTTTGAACCACCATGACTCTACCTAGAGCTGGCCGCCCGGCCAAACTGAGCAATCGGGGGAGAAGGGCCTTGGTCAGGGAGGTGATCAAGAACCTGATGGTCACTCTGACAGAGCTCCATCTGTGGAGATGGGAGAACCTTCCAGAAGGACAACAATCTCTGCAGCACTCTACCAATCAGGCCTTTAAGGTAGATTGGCCAGACGAAACGACTCCTCAGTAAAAGGCACATGACAGCCCACTTGGAGTTTGCCAAAAGGCACCTAAAGTACTCTTAGACCATGAGAAACAAGATTCTCTGGTCTGACGAAACCAAGGTTGAACTCATTAGCCTGAATGGGAAGCGTCACGTCTGGAGGAAACCAGGCACCATCCCTACGGTGAAGCATGTTGGTGGCAGCATCATGTTGTGGGGATGTTTTTCAGTGGCAGGGCCTGGGAGACTAGTTAGGATTGAGGGAAAGATTAACAGAGTAAAATACAGAAAGATCCTTGATGAAAACCTGCTCCAGAGTGCTCAGGACCTCAACCTGGGGCGAAGGTTCACCTTCCGACAGGACAACAACCCTAAGCACACAGCCAAGACAACGCAGGAGTGACAAATCTCTGAATGTCCTAGAGTGGCCCAGCCAGAGCCCGGACTTGAACATGATCGAACATCTCTGGAGAGACCTGAAAATATCTGTGCAGCAACGCTCCACATCCAACCTGACAGAGCTTGAGAGGATCTGCAGAACAGGTTTTCCAAGCTTGTTGCATCATACCCAAGAAGACTTGAGGCTGTAATCGCTGCCAAAGGTGCTTCAACAAAGTACTGAGTAAAGGGTCTGAATACTTATGTAAATGTTATATTTCAGTTTTATTTTATTTATTTGTTCCTAAAATGTCTAAAAACCTGTTTTTGCTTTGTCATTATGGGGTATTGTGTGTAGATTGATGAGGAAAAAAACAATTTAATCAATTTTAGAATAAGGTTGTAACGTAACAAAATGTGGAAAAAGTCAAGGGGTCTGAATACTTTCCGAATGCACTGTATATACTGAACAAAAAAAAAAACGCAACATGCAATAATGTCATTGATTTTACTGAGTTACAGTTCATATGAGGAAATCAGTCATTTGAAATAAATAAATTAGGCCCTAATCTATGGATGTCACATGACTGGGAATACAAATATGCATCTGTTGGTCACAGATACCTTTTAAAAAATGGGCCTCACAATAGGCCTCAGGATCTCATCACAGTATTTTTGTGCATTCAAATTGCCATTGATAAAATGCAACTGTGTTTGTTGTCCGTAGTTTATGCCTGCCCATACCATAACCCCACCGCCACCATAGGGCACTCTCTTCTCAACGCTGACATCAGCAAACCGCTCGCCCACACAACGCCAACATGGTCTGCAGTTGAGGCAGGTTGGACATACAGACAAATTCTCGGAAACAATTATGGTAGAGAAATTAACATTAAATTATCTGGCAACAGCTCTGGTGGACATTCCTGCAGTCAGCATGCCAATTTGCACACTCCCTCAAAACTTGAGACATCTGTGGCATTGTGTTATGTGACAAAACTGCACATTTTAGAGTGGCCTTTTATTGTCCCCAGCACAAGGTGCACCTGTGTAATGATCATGTTGTTAAATCAGCTTCTTGATATGCCACACCTGTCAGGTGGATGGATTATCTTTCAAAGGAGAAATGCTCTCTTGTGCACAAAATTTTAGAGAAAAATAAATAAATTCTGTGATCTTTTATTTCAGCTCATGAAACATGGGACCAACACTTAACATGTTGCATTTATATTTTTGTTCAGTGTATATAGGGGGTCATGAGGGCTTGTGTCTGTCGCCCCACTTGTCTTAGTAGCGGAGCTGCTGATGTGATGTCTCGTAGTATGACAGTCGCTTCAGAAGATAGATGGGCTCAGATGCTCCTGCTTCACCGACATCCACTACTCCGCTTGATTCATGTCCGTGTGTTTAGAAGCCAGTAGAAGCCCTTCAGTCCACCGGGGAAAAACTAATTCCTTTCATTATTGGATGGGTTTCAGGAACTGACTTGATGCTAGGCCATCTGACTTGGAAGAGCAGTCCTCCATTTTCTGAGTGGTAGCTCGCGGTTGGTTTGCCAATGATTTAATGTCACAGAAGACTCCATTTACGATGACTTGTTAGATGTTAGAATGTTAGAGAGCAGAGTAATTTGATGAGATTTCTGGCTTTGAGATGTGAGTCCAAGCTAAAGGTGTGAGGATCTTCATTTTTTGAATTGGATTGCTGCCCCAAGCACGTTCTGAGTTTTGTTGTAAGGTTGCTGTGTATTTCCCCTAACCTTTTATTAGGCTGATTAGGTGATTCTAGGTGGTTGTAGGCTTGTGTAGTGGCTTCTTTGAATCTTATTTTTCTCATTTACTAGTAGGTCACAGTATGACCGTGTTAAAGCTGTAAGTTATCTGGTGTGACGGTAGTGATTTGAGAGGTTAGAGGTTTTGTTTTCGAGGTGCAGGTAGAAAGAGAAGTTTCTCTAGGCCTATGTGTTCTCTTATCCAGCCTGCTGTAAAATCCATGTTAGGAGGTTCTGAACGATGCAACCCCCTGAACACAACCCCTGGACTAGTAGATTGGAATAATTTAGCACTTTGTGACAGCTGCTGATGTGAAAAGGGTTTAATAATGATTGATCAGTCAGTTAATGTCCCAACCCCCTACTCTCTCCAGGCTACCCCAGAACAGGAGACACCTACTCAGACTCAGGTCACAGCGAGATCTCGTCACGCTCCAGCCTGGTCAGCAACTCCTCCTTCGACATGGCCCAGGAGGAGAGGAGGGGTCTCAGGCACTCCGGAGGTGTTGGAGACCCCCACGCTGGAGGGGTGCGTCTGGAGAGGAGGGCTACGACAGACCCGGACCAGTACAGCCTCAGGTATGAACCAACACTGCCTATTTCTAATGACCATCATCCCAAAAACGTTGTTTAAAGGGATAGTTTACCCACGTTCTAAAATTGTTAAGTGGTGTTTAACTTGAAAATGTAGTACTTGGTACACATCCTATTTTAAAAGCTAATTACAGTGATGAGCTTTAAATGAGCTTCAAAAATTGAAAAAGAAATAGTTCCAATCCCAACCCTTTATTTTTCCACTTGAGTGGAAAACCCATTGCAAAGGTATAGCTTGTCTCTAATCTCTAACCCTCTGACCCCCCCCCCCCCCCCACAAACAGTTCCTACTCATCCATGCAGGACTGCCGGGGCCTGTATACCTGTGCTACGGTTGTCTCTCCCAGCTCTGAGGAGCTGACCCAGGACCAAGGAGACCGTGTCTCCCTGGACGCCGCCGACAGTGGTCGCGGCTCCTGGACTTCGTGCTCCTCGGGCTCCCATGACAACATCCAGACCATGCAGCAGGGACGCAGCTGGGAGGCCTTCGGACCTGGCGGTGTGGTCAGCGTGGGTGTCCACCCTCCCGGGGGGCCTGAAGCGTTACTAGGGGGCCCCTCTGGACTGTGGGTGTCTCAGGCTAGAGGGAGCTGGGCATCGGCCTCTTCTTCATCTTCCTCTGCGGCGTACTGGGGCGAGGACTCAGAGGGTGACACGGGCACGATTAAACGGCGAGGCGGGAAGGACGTGAACGCTGACCCGGAGACGAGTAGTATCACGTCCATGGGGTCTGACGAGGCCAAGCAGCACGGGAGGCCATCGCCGTCACCCATCACCGCCGGCAATAAGGGTCTTATCAGTGAGTTGACGTCTGAAAATGTTGTTTGTCTGTTGTGTTGATGGAAGGGTTTAGCTGTCCTCATAGGCTAATGTTATAGTGTCCATACCTGTTCCTAATGTTATGGTGTCCATACCTGTTCCTAATGTTATGGTGTCCATACCTGTTCCTAATGTTATGGTGTCCATACCTGTTCCTCAACAAATAAACAGGGTCCTGGTGAAAGGTCGGATTTGAGAATGTTCTGAAAATGCCAAACCCTGCTCACATGCGTATTCATTTTTGCATTCATGCTTTTTACGATTTGCGTACATCCTTGGAGAGAAGTGCATGTCAGCTGAATTATGTCCGCATGTAGATCTCCATGCCAACACTTTTTCTGGATGAAGTGTGTGGCGCCGATGCGTAAAGTATTAATTGCATTTTACCCCACCATCTTTCACCCCCCTTAGCACGAAAGGAGAGCCGTTACCGCGAGCCCCCTCCCACCCCGCCGGGCTACACCGCCCTGACAATCTCTGACTTCAGTGAGGGCCAGACGCAGTCGCCACCCCCGCCCACGGCCCCGTCCCACTCTGGCCGCCGCCCGCCCGACTACACCACGGCCCTGCAGCGCTCGCGCATGGTCACCCAGTCGCCTGACTCCCAGCACCACCACCAGGTCCAACAACACCCAGGTTCCGGAACCACAAAGCGCCATGGGCTCCACCGCACCCACTCGCCAGGCGAGGATGAAGAGCCAGAGGAGGAAGAGGAGGGTGAGTCCTTGTCTCCCAAACTAGTCGCTCTGAGGAAGACAGTGGCACACACAACACCAGAGACAACCAGGCCCTGAGATGAGTGTACGGGTTAAAGGGCAGCCCCCCCCCCCCTCCCCTACCCCCCCTCCCCAGGCTGAGGTAAATGACTGATTTATACCAACGATAACCTGCATGCCCACCAGGAACAACACGGACTACCCTCATATCCACCGCAAACCTAGCCTGGTCCCAGATCTGTTTGTACTGTCTTGCCAACTCCTATGGGGAATGGGCATTGAGGAGATGTCAAGACCGAACAAACCGATCTGGGACCAGGCTAGCACAAACCCACCACGGCATCTCATGTGCATGAAGTCCTCATGCTTGGACCAAAGCTCATCAGGCGTTAGCGCCTCACCCTCTGTGTCGAATGGCATTCGTCTGGGGGCACAAGCTGTTACTGTAGGTTTGCTCACCCATTTAAAAAAACAAAACATTTTTTGACTATGCTTGCACACATGCTCCTCCATCCCCAGCAGTGTTTTTCTCACTTTTAACATTGTTTGTCGTTAATAGGCATATTGTTCAGTTTTGATAGTAAATCATGGTATGATAAGTTCACATAGAGGCCAGTTAGTGATGTTGTGGGGGCTTTCTGCCTCTAATTCTTTCACAGGGTTTTACCATCTTGGTAACCAACATTGCTATTTTTTTTCTTTCTCTCTTCAGAGGATGAACAGGTATCAGCAGTCTGAGAGAGAACGGTCTTCTGCTGGATGACTTTAAGTCGCTTCCATGGAGCCAGATCAAAAGACACTGACTGATTGATGGACAGACAAACCAATCCAGTACGTGCCTGCCTCCTCCGTCGGACTCTCCCTCCTGATTGGTGGACTCCTTTGTTCATCTCCCTCCCCTGCCTTAAAGCGTTATGGGGGGTTGAATAACCTGCTTGAAAAAATACTGTGAAGAAGAAGGAGAGATGGAAAAAGAAAGACATGCCTGGAAAAAAGAAAAATAAGTCTAACTGTTTTGCTGGAAAAACACACGGCGATGCGTGACAACAACGCTCACACAAACACACAGCTGTCCTGGAACAGCTTTTCAAGACTATTATCACCGTATCCCAACCCCACTTCGCTTTACACACAGCATCATGACGTGTTGAGCTTTGTCTGCACTTTTTCTTTTTCTACTTAATAAAACGTGAACAAACCGGACAATGTTTTTTTTTTTTTTTTTTTAAGAACATTTGATCAATTTTGAACTCTTAAGGATTTTCAAATTCCTTCTAGTTTTTTGGGGGTATTCTTTCCAGAACTATTGCACTCTGGGGGTAAAAGAGACTATACCCAAGTCTCATATCTCTGGACTCGGAATAACAAATCTGTAAAAATAGTGTTTTATTCCACAATTACAGTATTATCTGGTCATTCACATATTAGACATGACCTAGTGGTGTCTCCACCCCACTGCTAACTGGACAGTCACAATGAGATAAATCAGTTGGGGTAACCAACATGTCATTTGGGAACCCATCATGTCATTTGGGGTAACCATCATGTCATTTGGGGTAACCATCATGGCATTTGGGGTAACCATCATGGCATTTGGTGTGACCAACATGCACCTTCATAATCTAATGTACTGACACACTGGCAGTTTGGCTTCAGCACTTTTCAGTACAACCTTAGGTTTTAGTACAACCCTGGCCTGGATATCGGTGTCTTTCCGATACGGCCACATCTTCAGTTCTAGGTCATATACAGTAATGTGCAGGTTTAAAGGTGTGGAGCGTAGCAGTGGCCAAAATAAAGAGGCAACAGCCGAACCTACCTGGCAGGCCGGTCGGTCCCATCTCCGATTGTAAAACCTCTTCTATTTTTAGTCATAGATATGGCTGCCTATAGTTGTTTAGCTAACTTATCTAGCTAGACTAGGCTAGCTAGCTAGCCTAACCTACCTAAGTTAGCGATTCCCCCCCCCCCCCCCCACTGTAACACAGTAATATGTTAGTCAGCAATACACAATATGGGTTTCAGTAGATAAACTAAAGTTAGCTAGCTAGCTAGGTGGCTTACTTACTTAGCTAGCCACCGTATTTGTCATCTGCCCACTTGGTGCTGGCATCGGCTGTAGCTGAGCTTCTAGCTAAATCCAACTCTTTGTTTTGAATCCTCTTCGCTGTATTCCGGTTGAAACAGGTATGGTTGAATGTCACCATGTAGCTAAAGAAAATGCTCCATCTTCGAATTCGTGTTGATGAGAGGAATCACTTGAAGCCATTGTAGTCTGGTCAGTTCTTTCAGTTTTGCCCAAAGGATTGTGTTGTTAGTGTCCGTCTCCCTTTCAAAAAAGCCTGCCTTGGGGGAGGGACGGGCCAGAGCCCGAAGCACCGACCCCACACAAGTTGTAGTCTTTCGGAGACTGGAACATTTTCAGCTTGTATATTTAGCAATGAATCCGCTAATAGGAACATCCAGGTTTTAACCTGGAAGGTCACCTGGTGTCTTATATTCATTCTATATTTAGACAGTATTGTTTTGGACAACTACAGGATATTTATATTGGCTTAGTCTTCTCCCTAATGGGTTGTGATGTTGAAAGAGACGCGTTTTAGTTATGCACCCCAAAGGCAGAACAGGGCTTGAATCCTATACAGGTGAATGGAGTCTCAGGTCTTTCAGTGGTGCTGCATAGACAAACTCTTTCCCTGGGTTCTGTCAAACATTTAAAGGGGCAATCTGCTGCGGCTACCTCCATTTTTGGACTTATAAATTAATAATATATACCTATTGATTCTTGAAGAATATAACTTATAAATGCCTCAGCTTAGTTCAACTGTCAAACTCCATCATACCCCAAAATAGAATCTTGTTTTACTTCAATGTTTGTAATTGTAAACATACATTGTATAGCCTCAAAAACATGCTTAAAACTAACAGTCCTTGCATCCATAGCTCCGTCTATGAATTTGAGAGCCGTTACATTTCTCCAGGCCCACCCCTCAGCTTTTTACCAAAACAGAGGTGGGGCGAACACTTTATTGTTTCAACTAGGGATTGCCCTTTAAGACTGAACTAGAATACACGAGAATGAACTAAAATACACCTTCTCTCCAAACTTGCTGTTGGATACATCCCTTCCTCTTCATTGCAAAGCCAGTTGGAGAAGTCCTCCACTGTTACAGGCATCAAGATCAGTGGATGTGTATATGACTAGGCAATGCTAGCGTAGAACAACCTGTTTTCCACCATTTCTCAACATCATTGGAATTGACTGAAGAAAATTATTTAATATGTTTATTGTTTTTTGACTCCGGTGGGGAACTTACCTAGATGAAATAATTAACTTTGAAGGCTGCTAATCAGAATTATTAGTACTCAAATTGTGAAAGTGTCACTTTGACTTGTTTCTTTTATCACTGAGTTGTGCTGATCACATTGATCAGTAGTTAGAAACCATAGACTGAGAAGTAGAAATAAACGAGTGCAGTGTTTTTCACTGTGGTCTGTCACTACACTATAATCATTTGTCAGGTCTTTTGTTAATGTTTTTTTTTTTAATGCCTGCCGATAGATTGTCTAATGCGTTTGTAATTCAGTGGTGACATGCATCATCATCATTCACTTTCCTTCAACTCTTTAGCAGGCCAAGTCCTATTACGAAAAACTAAACGTTGCACAACAATGTACAAGCATAAAGATAATTGTAGTGGTAGAACTGCTACTCGGTTTGATGTGATGTCAATTGAGAAGTGTATATTTAACTGGTGATGATTTCTCATACTTTCTTGTACTACTTTGACCTGTATGTCTTTTAAAAAGACAATTGGTGGAGTAAGTATCGGTTGTTTTTTTGTATTTTTAATACAATATTTGTAAATATTGGTTATATTTTTGTTGAAATGTACTGTTTATGCCTCAACATCCAGTTTGTATGAAGCTGGGAAATCAATAAATACTACAAAAGTTATCAACTCATAGGTTTAAATGCATTAATTTTTTTCCTGCATTTGGAGGTTTCTTCTTTTGAATATTGTTCCTTTCCAAGACCTCTCCTACATACCATCTAGTGTTTGCACAAGATAAGACATGGAAGTAGCTTGAACTGTGTAACCCTCATACTTTTCTAATTGACAGCAGTGTACGTCAGAATTAATAAAAATATAAGTCTCCACTTGTTTCTTTTTTAACTTTTGTCATTTTTGTTTGGAATAATAATGACTAAAATGTGATACATGCAATGTAAGGTATAGATAACCATGTTTTCTACCAGAGGAGAGAATGTGTTTTATGTTCACTGATCATATTTCTTTCCAAAATAATTTCTAAAACGCCTTCAACTTTTAATAACTAAAACTGTTCAAGGACATTGACTGGAGCCTGCCCTCTAACAATTTAATATATGCAAGGCTTCTTGAAACCCCCTTGTTTCTTTGAATTAGAGTACATTCAGACCCTGCATTAGACATTGGTTAAATGCTATCCACTGTGAATGAGGAAACTATTTATTCAAATCCCTTCACATAAATAGCTGATTTTAATTTATTTTAGTCATACATCAATGATAAGTTTTTAGGCTGCAGTGAGAGCCAAGTAGATAGCCTCCCAAGTCTCTGGTGTACAAGGTGATCCAGTGTCCAGGTCTGGTTACGTAGGTCTCCATTTAAGATAGCACGTGATTATCTGTCCACACTGTCTCTTGGGGTAGGCCCACTCTCAATCCCTCTTTAAAACTCTTTACCTTGGGGACTGGACCAGAAACCGGTAGGACCAGGGAAGAACAGCACCAGGGCAGAAGAGATCCAGAAGCAGCTATGAAGTATGAGTTGACTTCAGACAGCCAAAGTCTAAATGGAAGGGCTCAGAGCCCCTCATGCAGTGGAATGGAAGGCTCCAACATGCCCATCCTTCCTCCCTGTGTGACCTAAGTGTAGGCAATGCAGCCACTAAGAGTGAAAAAAGCTCACAACACGGGACAGCCAGGTAGGAAGGTCAGGTAGGTAGATACAATAGATCTACGATTGTAAAACCTATTCTATTTTTTTTGTCAAAGATTAGCTGTCGTTGTTTAGCTAATTTAGCTAGCTAGGCTAGCTACAGTGAGGGGAAAAAAGTATTTGATCCCCTGCTGATTTTGTACGATTGCCCACTGACAAAGAAATGATCAGTCTATAATTTTAATGGTAAGTTAATTTGAACAGTGAGAGACAGAATAACAACAAAGAAATCCAGAAAAACACATGTCAGAAATGTTATAAATTGATTTGCATTTTAATGAGGGAAATAAGTATTTGACCCCCTCTTAATCAGAAAGATTTCTGGCTCCCAGGTGTCTTTTATACAGGTAACGAACTGAGATTAGGAGCACACTCTTAAAGGGAGTGCTCCTAATCTCAGCCTGTTACCTTTATAAAAGACACCTACACACCTGTCCACAGAAGCAATCAATCAATCAGATTCCAAACTCTCCACCATGGCCAAGACCAAAGAGCTCTCCAAGGATGTCAGGGACAAGATTGTAGACCTACACAAGGCTGGAATGGGCTACAAGACCATTGCCAAGCAGCTTGGTGACAACAGTTGGTGTGATTATTTGCAAATGGAAGAAACACAAAAGCACTGTCAATCTCCCTCGGCCTGCGGCTCCATGCAAGATCTCACCTCGTGGAGTTGCAATGATCATGAGAACGGTGAGGAATCAGCCCAGAACTACACGGGAGGATCTTGTCAATGATCTCAAGGCAGTTGGGACCATAGTCACCAAGAAAACAATTGGTAACACACTACGCCGTGAAGGACTGAAATCCTGCAGCGCCCGCAAGGTCCCCCTGCTCAAGAAAGCACATATACAGGCCCGTCTGAAGTTTGCCAATGAACATCTGAATGATTCAGAGGAGAACTGGGTGAAAGTGTTGTGGTCAGATGAGACCAAAATCGAGCTCTTTGGCATCAACTCAACTCGCCGTGTTTGGAGGAGGAGGAATTCTGCCTATGACCCCAAGAACACCATCCCCACCGTCAAACATGGAGGTGGAAACATTATGCTTTGGGGGTGTTTTTCTGCTAAGGGGACAGGACAACTTCACCGCATCAAAGGGACGATGGACGGGGCCATGTACCGTCAAATGTTGGGTGAGAACTTCCTTCCCTCAGCCAGGGCATTGAAAATGGGTCGTGGATGGGTATTCCAGCATGACAATGACCCAAAACACACAGCCAAGGCAACAAAGGAGTGGATCAAGAAGAAGCACATTAAGGTCCTGGAGTGGCCTTGCCAGTCTCCAGACCTTATTCCCATAGAAAATCTGTGGAGGAAGCTGAAGGTTCGAGTTGCCAAACGTCAGCCTTGAAACCTTAATCACTTAGAGAAGATCTGCAAAGAGGAGTGGAACAAAATCCCTCCTGAGATGTGTGCAAACCTGGTGGCCAACTACAAGAAACGTCTGACCTCTGTGATAGTCAACAAGGGTTTTGCCACCAAGTACTAAGTCATGTTTTGCAGAGGGGTCAAATACTTATTTCCCTCATTAAAATGCAAATCAATTTATAACATTTTTGACATGCGTTTTATTTTTTGTTATTCTGTCTCTCACTGTTCAAATAAACCTACCATTAAATTTATAGAATGATCATGTCTTTGTCAGTGGGCAAACTTGCAAAATCAGCAGGGGATCAAATACTTTTTTCCCTACCTACACCGGGTAAAAAGTTGTCACGACATGCGCACGTGCTGCTCTCTCCTCTCACTCACGTGTCTCAGCCAATAGCTGTAGTGCTCTTTCAACCCCCCCCCCCCCCCCCCCCCAGTCAGCAGCAGGTCAGAGTGAAATATACTGTATACATTTTTAAGAGAAATGCCATGGCTGCCACGGTGCAATTTTGAACTTCCCCAGAAACCCGCGACCAATACATTTTTAAACCACAACATCGTTTTCAAAATAGCCCAATAGAAGCAAAACCGCAGACATGGCAACCCTGCAAAGGATTGTGTCGTTAGTGTCCGCCTCCCTTTAAAAAAGGCCTGCCTTGGGGGACGGACGGGGTCAGAGCACGAAGCACCGCCCCACACGAGTTTGGAAAACAGCTTGTATATTTAGCAATGAATCCGCTGATAGGAACATCGCTGAAAGATGTCCTATGGCTCTATCAAACAAGGACAACCATATATACACCCACAAAAACATATAGTGCGATCAGTATCACATAGAGCCTTTGTGAAGTGCCACAGAGCAGGACTACAGTTTTTTTTCAGATAACCAACCTACCACCTGATAATATGAAAACATATATTGGATAAAATGCTCTTTTTAATACACATGGTTTAAGCTGTGCAATGGTGCATTTTAAACTACACCGGTTGAGGCTTTACAAGTAGATACTGGGGAAATGCCACTATCCCTTAAAAGAGTTAAGCTAGCCCTCGCATACTGGGTAAGACTGAAGGGTAGTACGGTAGATCATCCTGCACTGACAGTATTGGAAGACTGCTGGGAATATGAACAATATCAAAAGAGGGGTTTTGGCCCAGATTGGAAAAAGGATTAATGAAAATGGACTCAGATATTGTTATAGGGCCATCTGTGGCAATAGGAAATGTGCCACTGTGGTTTTATACAAGACCACATGCTGTTTTTAGCCTGATAGAAGTAAAGAAACAGTGGTGTGAAGAAGATAATGTAGTAACAATAGTGGATCAATATATTAGTAATCAGTTTTATTCCTGTCTTGCAGTGTATATGTCACAGGTCCCAGTTTTGGGACTGTTGCGGCAGATAATAGTTCCTGTAACACAGGATAAATTATAAAACAGGAGAACGTGGCTTCTCTTTCAAAGGTTCTCTCAATTATGAGAACACACAGGTGCAGGATCGCATATAGTCCCAGTGCGAAGCGAACATGTCTCACTGCCCCCTACTGGCCAACAGTAGTATAAGTGCATCGCAATGGCAACCTTGGAGGACTGACATTTCAGTAAAAGCATACTTCCCCAATACAAAGAAACTATGCATAAACACAAATGTGACCATACATTTTGTGTGCATCACACACTCCCGGACAAAAAATAAAATGGTCCTGACATTCCCAAAATTCAAAATCTAAACCCCAAAATTTGAAAACTCGTTTTTCGTCAATAAACAGATGTAGTGTATGTGTACGGCATGTAAGTAGGCCACATGTAAGGTGCAAGTGAGTAGGGTGGAGGAATGTAGTGAGGTGCTTCCCATACTGGTAAGTAAGGCGCACTGTATGTTACACCAAGTGTGTTAACTGTAGGGTGTGATTGCATTGAAGGTTGACCGAGTGTCTCATTTGTGAACATTTGCTTTGGCCTTCTATCTCTAGTGGACCGCCTACTCTCAGTGTGTGCATCAACTACATGGGGGTTCTGGGTCTCTCTTCCTACTCATGTTCCAGATGCTCCTCGTGCTCATTCTCTGGCTCTGGTTCGTTTCGATCACGTAAGTGTTCGTTCTCAGGTTGTCTTTGTTCTTCCATTACAGGTACTGGAACTGTATCAGGCAGGTACTCATTTGTAGGTTGTCTTTCCTCTTTTACCTTACAGGTACTCAGACTGTATCTCTTTGTATCATGGGAGGTCTTGCAGGTACTTGGATTGGAGCTCTTTGTTCTGTCCTAGTCACTGGTCCCCTTAAGCAATAGCCTCCTGTCCATTCATCATCCGAGTCAGATGTGTCCCCGTTGCGAGTGTGTTCTTCCACATCACTGACTCTTGACTGTCTGTTTCTCTGCATAGATCGCTTCTCCAGTGCTGGTTTAGTTGGACACGGTGGTGGAGGTTCAACCGGTAAGTCATTCACAAGTAGTAACAAGTTTCGGTGCAGTGTTCTGGTTTTACGCCTGTCTCCAACCTCGGGATGAATTATGTATACCGGATTGTCTGCAAACTGTTCCTTCACGACGTAGATCACTTTCTCCCAGTATGATCTTAGCTTCCCGGGCCCTCTCTGCTCACTGAGGTTCCTAACCAGAACTCAGTCTCCAGGTTGCAGAACTACCCCTTTCATCTTCTGGTCATAATAGGATTTGTCTCTAGCACTTGACTGCTTGCTGTTCTCATTTGCAATCCGATATGCTTCAGTCATTCTTCCCGCCCACTCTTCTGCATATCTCTTGTGTGCGACTGGGTCTCTCTCTCCCAACAAGTCAAACAACAAGTCCACTGGAAGACGTGGATGATGACCGTAGAGCAGATAGTAGGATGAGTAACCAGTGGACTCATGTCAGGTGCAATTGTATGCGTGTACAATTTGCAGAAGATTGTCCTTCCATCTCTCCTTCTCTTTGTCTGCCAGCGTTCGCAACATCTGTAGCAATGTGTGGTCAAATCTCTCAGCTGGGTTACCTTGGGGATGGTATGGTGATGTTCGGGAATGGCCAACTGCCGACAGCTGCTGGAGCTCATTCTCAAACTCCTGACCCTGATCATGATGCAGTTTCGAGGGGTATCTTATCGGGGTAAGAAGTCATTAAAGATACACTCTGCTGCTGTCCGTCCGGACTTGTTTTTTGTCGGGTAAGCTTGAGCAAATCTTGTAAAATGATCAACCATCACCAGAATGTACTCATAACCTCCTCGGCTGGTCTCCAGATGTAAGTAATCAAAACAGACGAGCATCAGGGGTGAGCTAGACGTGATGCTACCCATAGGTGCTCGCACATGCATGGCGGGTTTCTTCTGCTTTATGCACTGACATTTCCTTGTGACATAGTTCTCGATTTCCTTCTTCATATATGGCCAGTAGAACCTTGGATTCTGGATAATGGGTGTCTGTCAGGTACTGTCTTCTGGTTTAACAGGCGGTAGTCAATACAGAGGCGCAACGTTCCATCTTTTTTACGGATGCACACAACAGGAGCAGAGTAAGGAGACTTAGATTTCACTATCCACCCCTTCATCGGAAGATCCTGAATATACCGCGTAACTTTTTGGAACAATGGCTTCGGGACTGACGAGTACACTCTCTGCACAGGCATGTAATCTTTGAGGTTGAGTGACATTTGCAGGCTTGGAATTCACCCAAGGTCATTGCTGTCTCAAGCAAACGCTGCTGATTCTTCATATAACATCTTCTTGGCTGTCTCTTGCTGCCTCTCGTCTAGGTGACTGATGTCAACTGGCGGGTGCCACAGTGACGGGTTTCCATCAGCTGGTTGGGTGGTAATGCTGTTGACCTTCACATTGAACTCTGATTTGCTGGATGAGTCTGTTTCAACCACCTTCTGAATGGGCTGAATACTGCCCAGAGCTGTCTTTCGTGGCAGGATGATGTTGTGTTTTGTGTTGTTGCCTACCGGCACTGCTACATATGGCCTCCTTGGGTCCTGGATTTCTATCAAGCCTTCACCCATATCCAGTTGCTGTAGCGGCATACTGTTTTCATCTGGCTCAAACAACACCAGGGCATCGGAACTCTACACTTAACCCAAGCTACCTGGCCAGCGGTGATGACTACATCCTGTTGGCCAACTCTCAAGCGTCCTTGCTGCACATTGGATTTTATGGTCTGATTACAGCTCACAATGGTCTTCACTTTGTCAATCGGAACAGAGATGGCCCCACAGAGTAGGGTAATGAGGGTAGGTATGAGTCTCTCTGGTTGCCCTTGGACCAGTTCTTCAAGTACATTGAAACCAAGCAATGGCTTCTCCAGTGGTAGGCTACTCACTAGGAAAGGGACATTGATTGACAGGCTGGGGTCCTCATTCCCATGTAAGTTTACTGTTATGGCAACCCAACCGTCGAAAGGGATGAGGTCTCCATTTACTGCATACACCTCCAGCTCGTCATCACCATTAATGATTTCAATGAGTGGTCTGATATCAAGATCAGGTAGGTATTTGTCTTTCCAAATACGATCTATCATGCTGACTTGAGCTCCTGTGTCAAGCAAAGCACTCACTGCTAAGCCATTCAAGTTACATTGGGTCAGGGCTTTTCTCCCTATGAGTCTTGCAACGTGTTCATTTTTAGCAGCTGGTGGGTCTGGTGAGGGTAACGTGGAGGTCTTGTTGTACGTTGACTACTTCTGGCATGATACAGGGAGGAGTATTGGTATTACTACATGGCTCTGTATTAAGCTCAGTTCTTTGGACACTATTAGCCTGGGACGGTTATCGGGGCCCGGTCACTGGGCGTCCCCCTGCAGTGACCAGCACCAGTTTCCCTGGCGCTTTGGTTTCTTTAGACAGCCCATGGCCCTGTGATCTTCCTCACCTCAAAAAAAGCAATGACTACAACTAGATTGACCCTGTTCGACACATTTTGAACAGCCATAAGGTTTCTCTCTTCTAGGCTGCATTGTTTTACTCGTGGGACATCGGCACATATGATCTGATTGCCGTTGCGGTATTGACTGTTTCATTGAATCGATTATGCTGGTGATTGCACCTATTTTGGCTGAAAGTTGTTGTATGGTGTCAATCTTGGTTTTACGCCCAGATGCCTCTAGATTGACACTGGAGTCTAGTACTGCTTCTACTCCTAACTGTGCGCTGTGGGCATGTGACGTGTGTTGACGAGGCATGGGGCCTAGCCTTCATTGTCTCTCAATTTCCTCACTCGTTATTCTCATCACGTGTCTCAATATTGTCTCGTCACTGACATTGTTACCTGAGAGTAGGGGTTTTAGTTCTCGGCGAATGTCGGTGTATTTACGCCCAAGCCCCTGGTGCACAGTGTGTAGAAAACATCTTGAACAGTGGCTGCACTGTATTTTATGCCTGTATCAGGTAATTTAGATGAGAAAAGGATTTGTTGTTTTAGCCCTATCACACGGTAGAGGAATTGTTGTGGTGTCTGTTGCTCCTCTTGTCTAGCGCACATTAGCTCCTGGAATAGTTCAGTACTGTTCTTTTCTCTTAAATGGGCCTGGAGGAACCCCTTGAGCTCTGCTACTGTCATTTCCTCTTTATTCATCAACATGTCTTTGAAATTTCCTGGTTTTATTATTCTGAGCACGCCTCTGACCATTTCCGAATCACTGAAGTCTTCTTTGACTCCTTCCTTTACACATGCTGTTGTAGGTGATGTCTGATGTGTAGTCATCAATTTGACCCCCCTGTATTTTGAATTCCCTACGGTGGAGGTAGGAGAGGTCTGTTAAGGAGATCACCTTCTCGTGTTTTGGGTGTGTCGTCAGCCCAGACTGCAGTCTTCTGCATGGTGTGTCACTGTATTGTGTTGTAGAGGGCAGTGTGGACACCGGCTGTGAGGTAGGTACGGTAACATGTTGGAGAAGTTTCTTGCTTAGCTCCTCATCGACGCTATGTAAATCAGTATTTGGTGTCGTTTTGACTGTGCTAGCTGTGACTGTATGAGCTATGTCAGTAGGTGGAGGGATTGTTAATGTGTCGCACGGCTCAATATTATCACTTGGGTCAAACAGTGGTGTTATATTATGAGTCTGTATAACAGCATCAACATTATCTTTCAAAACCAACAATTCAACCATACCCTCATCCTCTGACTCAAGTAATGACTTACTGCACATAAAAGCGCTGATGTACTCAAAGCGTGATTACATTTTACATTTTAGTCATATAGCAGACGCTCTTATCCAGAGCGACTTACAGTTAGTGAATGCATACATTTCATACTGGCCCCCCGTGGGAAATGAACCCACAACCCTGGCGTTGCAAGCGCCATGCTCTACCTACTGAGCTACACTGGGCCACTCATGTGGTTTAGGCTACATTCCATTCAAATTACAGCATTTTGGAATTAACATAGCATGAAATTCATCTTCCACTACACCTTGGGATTACATTAGATTCAAATGACAGCATTTGGGATTGTGTAAGAACAGTGAGTCACATATAGCCCTGGTTACAGAGTTAAGGTCAAGAGTTTCTCACTCACACCTCTTAGCCTCTTGAAAAGTAAGGACATACCAAGTGACATATCCTTGACAAAACCTCAGACAAATGCAATGTTTAAAGTATTCTCTCAAAGCACGGTTGCTAAGAAATAGTCAAGCAACAGGAAGAGACGGAACTATAGACACGACAGGAAGTGAAAAGGGGACGTGAATGACCCTAACCTGAGGTCACAGAACACACGGAGCCTGAGTGTGTCTCAATACTCTAAAAGCTGCTCCTTTTCTATTCTCTGTTACCTACATGTCCGCTGAACGTACTTGCGCTGCCACCTCACCTACCAAGCCCTTACAGACCAGTGGTCAGGACAAAAAAGATGAGGAAAGAGAAGAGTATCAATATCTTGACCTTACTTCTAGCTCCCCTTCCCCAAAGCTCCCCTACCCCATATTCGATCGGTACATGCAACACAATTTTGTATTCGATTTTGCTCTCTAGCTAAGGACATGCATATCCACAAATGTTATAAATAAATCCGACAGAGTACTGGTGAATCAAAGAAAAGACCGCATGGGCTCTTCCTGATGTCCCACACCAGGCTCTTCCTTCCACTGTCTGACTTTTCCTCACGAACGGTCAACACAGTCCAGAATCAAGAATCAGTCTCGGCTTGGTCCCAGATGTTATCTATCACTGGATCAGCTCCCGACCAACAGGTGGCGCCAATCCTGGAGGAGCCCCCAAAAATCTGTTACAGGTCCCAGTTTTGGGACTGGTGCAGCAGATAATAGTTCCTGTAACACACTTCCCCAATACAAAGAAACAATACATAAACACAAATGTGACCATACATTTTGTGTGCGTCACATATACAGATGGTTCAAAGGATCCCATGAATGGGAAGACAGGAGCAGGTATATTTATTCCTGAGTTTGATGTTAATCTATGCAAGAGACTAACAAATGATGTATCTGTATATTCAACAGAAATGGTTGTGATAATTGTTGGATTGCAATGGATAGAGGAGGTGCAACCAAGAAGAATAGTAATATGTTTGGTCTCTGCATACGTTTTGTGTAGTTTAAGATCTGGAAAGTCAAACCTGAGGATTTATGGTTAGAAATAATGATGCTGTTGTTGCAAAGAAATGGTATTGAAATTCAGTTCTGTGTGATTCCGGCTCATACAGGTGTTTATGGAAATTATTTAGTAAATATAATAGCAAAAAGAGCAGTGAAAAGTAATATTGTGGATATACAGGTGCAGTTGGGTAGAGGGGAAATTAAAACATTGATTTGGAAAATGGGTTAGATTGCTGGCAGAGACAATGGGATGAAAGTAGTAATGGCAGACATTTTTATAAAACAAAGAAATCTGTACAGGAGATAGTGTCATATAATGGGAACAGAAGGGAGGAGGTTATGTTGTGTAGGATGAGATTAGGGCATATGGGATTGAATTCATCTTTGAAATTAATAGGGAAACATGGTACTGGAATTTGTAATGGCTGTATGGTAGAGGAAACAGTTGAACATGTATTATTATTTTGTGAAATGTATGATGTAGAAAGGGAGTGGTTGTTTGACAGGGTCAGAGGTTGAACTGGAATGGGGAGTGGGTGGTACTTTGGGTGGGGGTGATGGGAGTAGTGAGGTTTGTAGGGAATTATTTTATTAGAAATTCAGGGTTAGTTAAGAGAATATAGTGGTATAAATAGGTCTTGACCGGCCTCACACTTCAGTACAGTAGGTGGCGGTGAATGCACCTGTCAGTTGGTTGCGATTCGCCAATAAAACTTAAAGAAGAAGTGGCTCATGGTGACAAAAACTTACCAGGAGTGCAGTATGAGTGGCAAATGTTTACGTTTTGCTTTTCTTTCATTTCTCCTTTATTTATCCCCCTCTTTTTCCATCCCTCTATTATTTGGGTTCCAAAGTGATTTGTAATGGATTTTTATATTAAAAAACGAACAAAAGGAAAAAAATTGACTTTTTGTTATCTGTGTATTCTGGATCTTTCTCCTGTGTTGGTCAGACATTGCCCTGACTCACACACACACACTCACTCAAACTCCCAAATGATCATCAATAAAAATTCTGTCTTACCTCTTGCGCAAGCTTCCTCTACTTTTACAATAAGCATCCATGTTGTCAAAACACCCAAGAGGTGTTTTTGTGTACAATTTTGGAATTTGGGGAAAGTTACCAGACTTGTGCAACCTTAAATACAATATTTATTGATATAATTATTTAATTTGTACATTATTATTCCATATGTACACAGCCTACACACACACAATATATTGTATATCTGCTTGTTCACTGCTATTGTATATCTGCTTGTGCACACTACTAAAATAACAAAATAATTGAGGGAAGAGGCAAATTCCAATACAGCCTATTCTCATTTTTTGACTTAAAGTCAACATATCCACGACATAGACTACTTACATGAATGCCTACAAAAAAATGTATAGCCTCTTGTGATTTTATTTGAAGGCATATTAGACTTCAAATAAGTAGTTACACCAGCAACATTGGGAAGAAGTGGAGAAATAGAAGAAGTATGAGGAATACAGTACTGTTCTTGCTGACAGGCACACAGATGATCCTATAGTATGACAGCCCATCATAAGGAATAGGAATTGTTCCATTGACTTACATCAGCTAAGGTGAAAGAAATATATTCAACTGAAAATCTCCTGAAGACAACATGGCATAGCCTAAATCTATCCAGGGCTACACCCTAACCAGACTGTATTTTTTTCTAATCTCTCTGTCTCGCCTCTTTTTTTCTGTCATAGGAAACGATGACGGAAATTTATGTACAAAAAAATGTTAAAATCAACACAACAAAACACACAAAATAGTACAATTACTGTAGTTAAGAGCCCGTAAAACGGCAGCTATCCCCTCCAGTGCCATCCAGTGTTAATATTGTTTAACATACAGTATGTCAATGTTCTAAAAAGTGTGCCCCAAAGGACACTTTTAAGGTCCTAACATATTTGGAAGACAACTACCGGTATTATTTAGTCACGGTACACGTGTTTCACTGTATTTTCTCTCCTCTCTTTCTCTCCCTCAGTCTCTGTCGGTCGGTCGGTCTGCCTCTCTCGCTCTCTCTCTCTTCCTCTCTCAGAGCTCAGGGGACACCGAGAGCTTAGTGACCTGGCAAGCAGCCTATTGAGGACACTAGGTAAAAAAAACGATGTTTATCCTGTTTACACTGTGCATGCCTTAGTCAGATGCATTAACGGAATGTGCCACCACTTACAGGCAAGACTGCCATGACGCTCAAATTTAACAGAAACTGTGCCAACACTTCTAATGCATTTCAGCTATGTAATATGATTTAATAAATGTAGTAGGTACTCCATCCCATCATCAACCCTCCTCTCCACCACTCCACCGTCTAAACGTCTCTCTCCCTCATCCTACCCTCTACCTCTCCCTTTCTCCACGTTCATCCCCTCTCTTTCTACTCTCCCCCACCCTACTCTCTACCTCTCCCCCACTCCACCTTCAACCTATCTATCTCTCCTTTCTCCTACCCTCTACCTCTCCCCCACCTCTTCTCTCTATCCCAGCGCAAAATAAGCAGGACTGCAAGCTGCAGTTTTCCAGCTGTGCTGCGTGTGTAAAATGACCAGTGTTTATCCATAAATGTTGTTCTGTACATGTACAGTACCTTTATGTTTGTAACCAATGCTTTTTCCTTTCTTTCGCACAGTGTTGTATGGCAGCCCCATGTCCAGGATGATGGCGTGTCGTATGGCTATGCCCAGGTCTATGGGCAGTGTTAATTTCGTCAAACACCTATTTTTCAGTGGCAATTGACGAGACTATTACTGACTAAATACACCCAGAAAAACCTATAACTAAACAAAAAACTGGACAAATGTTTTGGAGAGATTGAGAGCTTTTCAGTGATGAGCACAATTAATATTAGCAGCACAGACGTGCAACACAGTTCTGTTCAGCAGTGGGACGGACGCACCACACCCGGCACACACAGCCTAGCCTACATCAGCTGGTGAGCTGCGGGGGAGCAAGGGATGAGAGTGAGCAGAAGGGCTCCGCCTCCACCTCCGATTATACACATCGCAAAGACGACTCTCTTGCTTCCCTGTAGCTAACCAGTCAATGGCAGCCTGGTTAAGAAACACAAGCTGTTTTACGAAATTAAAAACAATAGCAGCATTTAAAACAACAGTCTAGCTATGTTTCTCTCCCTTGAGTGTAGAAACATTTTTGAATTTGTAGTCTCTATCAACCCTCACACTTTGCCCACTGTTTTTCATAGCCAGGTTCTGTAGCCAACGAACTAGCCAAGTCTTTTCCTCTGAGAAAACGGTTTGATCCTAGACATTACCATTCAAAAGATATGACCCATAATACCAGCGCTATATTTTTTTCTTTCTGTCTTGCATTGGGGGGGGGCCGCATTTTACATTCATAAAGCATATCATGGGCTGTTCTAAAACTAGGCTACTTGCAGACCACATCATTAACCATTTGTTTAGGCTACACCTTGTTCAGATATGTTCAGTCATATGCAAACATTTTGTGGTACAGAAAGAAAGAAAAATGGATAGCAAACAATTTATTGACTAAATCGCTCTTGCCACTACAATATATCTTTATTTTGAGTTAATGTGGACCCAGTGACTCAGCCTGGAGCACTTGGACCAGGACACGAGCACTGGGCCTCCTGTAGCTCAGTTGGTAGAGCATGGCGCTTGCAACGCCAGGGTTGTGGGTTTCGATTCACACGGGGGGCCAGTATGAAAAAAAAAAAATGTATGCATTCACTAATTGTAAGTCGCTCTGGAGAAGAGCGTCTGCTAAATGACTAAAATGTAAATGTCTTCAGCCATAGGGACTCATATCTCAACTTGTGATTCAACCATTGGTGGCTTGGACTCTGACTGGAGCACAGCGGATTTGGGACTGGATTCGAACTCCAGGTTTAGTGACTCGACTACATCACTGGGCATTACTTCGCTCCTGTTTAAAGTCATTAGCCCCCGTTCTACTTTTGGACATCAATGTGGCTGTGGCGACTGTAGAATGTTGATAACAATGGCATTGACGTGACCAAGTGCACTAGGGCTATGGCGGTCATGAAATTGTGTCAGTCGGTTATTGTCATGCAAAAGTCTACCGGTTTCATGGTAATTGACTGGTAATTAACATAAAGACGTTTAGCATCTACAGGCCTCCACACATACAAGCTGCTGATGGGTGCCTTTGGAACATCCACATTTTTGAAAGTCTATTCAATCAATTTAATATACACCACCACAATAAATACTTTTTTTTTGTCAGGTCTAAAGAAACATTATGATATGATGAAAATGTATTTCAGAAGAACAGAATATGAGTTGGCCTACTGGCCTATGTTATCTGGCTATGCTCCATGCCATAGACTGTAGGCTTGTTCATTTAGCTGACAAGATACAGTATGCTTATAACTCCCGTGCCAGTATTTTATAGTAAGAAGAATATATTTGAAGTTAGCTGAATAAAATAGAAAGGATATTTTTTGCCATTACAGTGCAAGTGGGCATATGAAGTGGCTATGTTGAGTGTAAAACGTATCATTTTAAACAGGTCCTATATGCTAGATTTAGAGTTATTTGGCAACTTTAGTTGTAGTTATGAATCATACAAACCTTAGAATGTCTTAGAAATCAAAACATACATGGGCTGCATGGTGAGACTATAGGCTATTGATGATTTGAGAAAGTAGCAAAACAAGCTTGTGCTCTGTTCCTTGCCTCAGGCTGCACAGCTGTTCTCTCATCAAGTGATCATATTTGTCACCCATCAGACTATTCTCAATTTAATCTTGTCTTTACTAATATGTAAACATTTGTTTCGATTTAGAATGGTTCATTATCAAATGGGCAGGAACAGGGGCTGGGGAAAAAATGACATGTCATCTGTATGCACTCGAATAGCGAATGGAGGCCGCATGCTTTCCCGCCGGTCCGTTTTGTAGGCTACTTCGGTTTTATAGCGGAGCATGTGCTTAAACGATTAGTTACCGAAGTGTAACTCCAGTTCTATGAGTGGAGCGGAGCCCCATAGGGGAGCTCTGCTCCTATTGGTTTAATGTACTCCCTGCCGAGGCCAACACTTCCCATCGATACGAAAAGGTCAGGCCTAGCAATGGCTGCAACCAATTCCCGCAGTACTGCAACCACTGTATGACCATACAAGTGTCACAATATACTGCGTCATCGGTTAAAAACCCGCCCCACCTAGTCCAATGGCAACACCAATGACTAGTGGGCAGATCACCAGAATACGGGCCATACTAATCTGTACTAGCAGATAGATGGTACCTCAATATCCTGTCACAATAATACCGACCACTAATGGAATGACACAAAGTGTCACTCTACATTGTGTACACGGTAGGCCGCCTCACTCAATCAATGGAACCCCAGAGATTAGTGGGCAGATCCCAGAACATGATTCATACTAATCTGAACAAGCAGATAGATGACGTCACATTCCGTCAAAATTGTCATGACCGGTCTAATAGTACCGTAACCCAGGTTACAACTGTTATCCCTCATCATTCCGCCTCAACCCAGTTATTCACTGGTGGGCAGATCAATAACTGCCCTCTACTGTACTGAATATTCAGTCAGGAGTCATGCCGAAATATGTCCTTCTATCAGAAGCGGACCTGAAAGAGACCTGTCTCCTCAGTCCTGCATTCCTCTCTCCTAGCTCAAGTCCTCCCCTCAGCCACGCTGAGTACAGACTGAGCCAAAGAGTTAAAAGACATATCCAAGAGATAGAAACGGATAAATGGAGACGGTGACGACCACGACGCCACTGCACAGATATCCTGTTACAACAATACCGCCCACTAATGGAGTGACACACAGTGTCACTCTACATTGTGTATACGGTAATCCACCACACTCAATCTATGGAGGCCCAAAGATTGGTGGGTAGTATCCAGAACATGAGCCATACTAATCTGAACTAGCAGATAGATGGTGCCTCAATATCCTGTCAAAACAAAACCGATCACTAATGGAATGACACAAAGTGTCACTCTACACTGTGAATTCGGTAATCCACCACACTCAATCTATGGATCCCCAAAGATTAGTGGGTAGACTCCAAAACATGAGTCATACTAATCTGAACAAGAAGATAAATGGCACCACAATTCCGTCAATATATATGACCGGTCTAATAGTAATGTAAACAAAGTTACAAACACTATTTCCCTCATCATTCCGACCCAACCCAGTTATGCACTGGTGGGCAGATCAATAACATGCCTACTACTGTACTGAAACACGGCAGTCAGGAGTCATGCCATATGTCAGTCAGGAGTCATGCCATATATGTCTCTCTCCTAGAAAAGAGCGGACCTGGTGGAGACCAGCCCCTTCAGTCCTGCATACTTTTCTCTTAGTTCAAGTTTTCCCATCAGCTACGCTGAGTACAAACTGAACGGGAGATTTTTAAAAGACATATCTAGAATTGAGGACATGAGCTAAAAACGGAACTGAACACAGCAGACAGTTATTACTCTAATATCCCTATAACTACTGGTACTACAGTGTCGCAACACAAAGTGTCGCTGAACACTGTGCCTTCAGTAACCCGCCGCCCCTAGTTCAAGGAAACCAAAACCTAGTGGGCAGGAACGTAAACTGAACTGCACAAGCAGACAATTACCGCTCTAATATTCCTTTAATAACTAACGCTCAACAGTGATGCGATACAAAGTGTCGTCCCCCACCTTGTCGTCAGTAAAAACCGCCGCAGCCAGCCTAAAGAATAATCCAAAGGCTAGCGGGCAGATAACAGGACATAAAACCACACTGTTCTGAACCCTCAGACAGTCTGTATCTCCATATTCCCACACAACTGATTTTACAGTGAGCGTCACAAGGTGTCGCCCTCGACCGTGTTATCAGTAAATCCGCCTCACCCAGTCTAAGGCTAACCAGAGACTAGTGGGCAGCGGGAACAATATGATGTCCTCTCCATCACCGACACAACAGTTATATAACCCAAGGTGCTATCATAACTTGTGTATTCAGCAATTCGCCACCTTCAATCCGATGATTGATGGTTAAAGGAATATACACAACAAAAAAACATGCGCAAACACTGTACTGAACCCTCAGACAGTAATAATGCTCTAATGTTATTTTAAGATTGGTTTAATAGTAGTGTAATACAAGGTTTTTTCCCTTATCCTCCCGCCCCAACACAGTTACACACTGGTGGGCAGGTCAAAATACATTACCTCTTTTTGACAAAGTCAGGTAGAGCCAACTCTTTATTACAAACATTCTCCTCCATACCCTCCACGGTAGGGTGGGGGGGAACAGTGGGCTCAGTCACACCAGGCGCTGCGCCGTCTTCCGTTCTCTCCCCCTCGCCATGTCATAAATGGCGTCTCTTCTGGCCGCCCTTCGGATGATGCCAGGATGACGCTTTAATGACCTCTCTCAGGCCTGCTCCCTTGCTGCTGGAGGCCGCCGTCTGACGCCGAGCTGTAGCGAGAGTAACGGCCGCCCTCCATCATGTCCATTTCCGGGTTGGAGGGAATGGGGGGCAGCTTAATCTCCAGTTGTTTAGCAGCCCACTCAATGAGACCTGAAAATTCAGAGCACAGAGAGGCTGTGGCGTCATCATCCAGGGATGTAAATGACCTCACACTTTCCTGAGGGAAAAGGGGTGTTAAACATCTGGGTCAGTGTAATGAATTGCTTCAATAGGAGGGCGCAGCTGGCGCATAGTGGGGGATTAATGAGGCCGTCCCTGGCGTGCTGTGTCCCTCAACCCACGAAACATAAGTCGGTGGGGGTCGACAGCCGCCAAGGGGAACAGCGACATTGAGCTCTGAAAAGAGCTTTTGTTTAATACTTACCCTATGGATAAGCTTGGTGTGCTCATTGTAGGATGACGTCAATGATCTGGAAAATCGACTGCGTTTTCTTCGTCCTGAGTCTTCTCTTCGTGTCTTCTTGGCTTCTCCAGTCTAGTCCAGTCGCTGAAGATAAAAGGAAGCTGATTGAGGGGAGGCATCCCCTCTTATAGGGACACCTGTACTCCTATTGGCTGCAGGTGTGTGCATAATTTTGTCTCAGGCTGATGCTGCCTTAGGGCAGTGGGTAAACCAATAGGAGCAGAGCTCCCCTATGGGGCGGAGCTCCACGATATAGAACGAGCAGCTGAGAAATAAATATAAGAACACTTACTTCACTCCACGCATCAGCAACTGTTTGAGGAGCATGCTCTCGCTGCCCAACAGGTGATATTCCGTTCAAACTCTGTAGGCTATGCCATGGGCTCTCCAACCTTGTTTCTGCAACTACACAGTGCTTAGTTTGGGAAACCAAGTGAAATCTGTTAGGGAACATCGATAGTAACATGTTTTCGCAACGAAACATATTTCACTAAACTGTTGACAGCCAATCTTTCTGCGCGCTTGAGAAAGGAATGCAGAAGCGAGGGGAGGAGACAGAAACGCACGGTCGTGAGATATTCTGAAGCTAAAGGTAAATGTGTCAGCCTATTAATTATGAAAATATGTTTAAAAATCCCTATTACTAGGCTATTCAAAATCAAATATAAATTCACTAATTGTAGGCTAACTGTAAGCCGCCCTGCACAATCAATGAACCAACAGCATCGCCGCGGGCTATAGGTTCTCTCCCAGACTCATGGAAAGACATTTTGGAGCATAAGATAACCAGTCCATCCAGTATACATAATAATACAGTCCACACTCAAAGGCGATTACTAGACCAATTATGTACCAATGACATCTCATATCTGTTTTATTTTATGTTTTTCTACCATGCATAATATGAGGTAGGCTATGTATTATATAAGCGCACAATCATCATTTTAATTCAGGTGTGGGTTTTTCGGGCTTGGGCTCATAAGCCTATGCATAAACTATAATATGCTTGTTGGTGTTCTGAAATAATCATCACCTTAGAAGGCGCTGTCCATTTCGTTGTGTTAGGCTTTGAAACAACATCCAAAACAACCATGTTTACACTGTTTCAACCCGCTGTTGAACTTCTTTCTTCATATTGGTCATCACAGTGAGGTGAGTTTTAAAAGCACATACTGTTCTGATGATGTGTCTGATGTGATTTTCGATTGCATTTGCGTTGATGTCAGAGTGGTTAGAGGGACAATAGAGCCCTGAGTATCAGGCCATTAGGACCTGATGGTCATCAGCAAGTTGTGTACTACCAAAGCATGTCCAGAGTGCATAAAGGGAGATTACCCTCCCTCCTGTCATTCACATTAACACCACAAGATGTCACCAAATTATTTCCCCAACAATTACCTGGCTGCCACTGCTCTTGCTTAACAAAAAATGTCCTGTGTCATCACAACTTTTGAAGATATTTCAACAAAACAATGTTTTGGTAAGTTGATCTAATTTTTTGAAATATTGAAAAAGTTGTAGATATATTACAGTAAAGTTAGATCTATAATTATTTTTTAAATATACAAGTAGGAAAGCCTTAAGATGAATAATCCACTTGTTTAGAGAGAAAAATATAGATAATTTTTGAGTAAAGTAGTAATATGTTGGGAGTGTGTTGGGGGCAACTCGCCCACCCTTACTAGGGGATAACTGGCCCCTGGGGGCTAGTTACCTCTTTATGGTTAATAATGTGTTTCTACCGGTCATTTAGACAATGACTAGCCCAGTTAGTGCTACTTTGTGCTACCTTGCTAGCTGGCAACTTCACTAGCAGTAAATGCTAGCCAGCTAGCTAGTTAGCAGAAGCTGCTTTATCTTGCAATAGCAGAGCATAAGAGAGTTGCCACATCAATGTTACACTAAATTAATTAGTTAAGATTTTATTATATGTTATTAGTTATATTCCATTCCAATATTATATTCTAATTAATATTTATTTTTTATGAATTAAAAACAACTATTGAAAACCTTTTGCTCCTGAATGTCATTTTAAAGACTGCTGGGATTTAAAATCTTGCATTATTCAAATCATATTTAGTGTAATTGTACATAATGTATTGTATGGAAGAGGAACAACAAAGAAAGAACAAATAAAATTAATGTGCAGGTCAGTTAAAAAGAGTGACTTTACATCAAATCTCGTCATAATGCGGATATTAATAGTGACTTGTGCAACACCATTTCCTCCCCATATTTTATTAAAATAATTAAAATAAGACAACTAGACTTAGCTTTTAAGTATTACTTAATAAAGAATTTCTAAATAAAACTGATTAAACGGTCGTCAGGTGAACAGTGTTTCCTCCGACACATTGGTGCAGCTGGCTTCCGGTTTGGCGGGTCATGTTTCGGAGGACGCATGACTCAACCTTTGCCTCCCGAGCCCGTTGGGGAGTTGCAGCGATGAGAAAAGATCGAAATTGGGGGTAAAAAAAATTAAATAATGATTTTAATGGATTTTAACACACTTGTGTGATACCCTATCTCATAATCTTCTACCGGGGTAACTGGCACGCTCCTTTTTAAAAAAACAACATTTCATGAAATAACTAAAAAAGTGTAAACTGTAGCCATTTATTTCCCTTTATAGTTTATTCGGCTAAGCATGACCTTCATCCACATCCACATTTTTTCCCAAAAGTTGCTAGTACCCTACGTTCCCCATCAAGAAAACAAAAAACGAACAATAATCTTTTGAAAGTTATTGGAGCAATGTATTTTGGGCACTGGTGTTCTACACTGCCTTTTTTTGTGTCCCACATATATTTATATAAAAAAACAAACATGTTAACAACCCAATATTGTTAATCAACCAGGTAGTCACCGAAATACTTATAATATATAGTGCATTCGGGAAGTATTCAGACCTCTTGACTTTTTCCACATTTTGTTACGTTACAGCCTTATTCTAAAATGGATTTAATATATATTTTTTCTCATCAATCTACACACAATACCCCATAATGACAAAGCAAAAACAGGTTTTTTGGAATGTTTGCAAATGTATAAAAATAAAAAATAAAAAAATCACATTTACATAAGTATTCAGACCCTTTACTCAGTACTTTGTTGAAGCACCTTTGGCAGCGATTACAGCCTCGAGTCTTCTTGGGTATGATGCTACAAGCTTGGCACACCTGTATTTGGGGAGTTTCTCCTATTCTTCTCTGCAGATCCTCTCAAGCTCTGTCAGGTTGGATGGGGAGCGTCGCTGCACAGATATTTTCAGTTCTCTCCAGAGATGTTTGATGGGGTTCAAGTCCGGGCACTTGCTGGGCCACTCAAGGACATTCAGAGACTTGTCCCAAAGCCACTCCTGCGTTGTCTTGGCTGTGTGCTTAGGGTCGTTGTCCTGTTGGAAGGTGAACCTTTGCCCCAGTCTGAGGCCCTTAATGCTCTGGAGCAGGTTTTTCCTTCGATCCTGACTTGTCTCCCAGTCCCTGCCGCTGAAAGATATCCCCACAGCATGATGCTGCCACCACCATGTTTCACCGTAGGGATGGTGCCAGGATTCCTACAGATGTGACACTTAGCAAGAGTTCAATCTTGGTTTCATCAGACCAGAGAATCTTGTTTTTCATGGTCTGGGAGTCTTCAGGTGCCTTTTGGCAAACTCCAAGCAGACTGTCATGTGCCTTTTACAGAGGAGTGGCTTCTGTCTGGCCACTCTACCATAAAGGCCTGATTAGTGGAGTGCTGCAGAGATGGTTGTCCTTCTGGAAGGTTCTCCCATCTCCACAGAGGAACTGGAGCTCTGTCAGAGTGACCATCGGGTTCTTGGTCACCTCCCTGACCAAGGCCCTTCTCCCCCGATTGCTCAGTTTGGCCGGGTGGCCAGCTCTAGGAAGAGTCTTGGTGGTTCCAAACTTATTCCATTTAAGAATGATGGATGTCACTCTGTTCTTGGGGACCTTCAATTCTGCAGAAATGTGTTGGTACCCTTCCCCAGATCTGTGCCTCGAAACAATCCTGTCTCGGAGCTCTACGGACAATTCCTTCGACCTCATGGCTTGGTTTTTGCACTGACATGCACTGTCAACTGTGGGGCCTTATATAGACAGGTGTGTGCCTTTCCAAATCATGTCCAATCAATTGAATCTACCACAGGTGGACTCCAATCAAGTTGTAGAAATATCTCAAGGATGATCAATGGAAATAGAATGCACCTGAGCTCAATTTCGAGTCTCATAGCAAAGGTTCTGAATGTTATTGTAAATAAGGTATTTTAGCATTCTAACATTTCTACAAAACGTTTTTTTTCTTTGTCATTATGGGGTATTGTGTGTAGATTGATGAGGATTTTTATTTATTTAATCAATTTTAGAAGAAGGCTGTAACATACCAAAATGTGAAAAAAGTAAAGGGGTCTGAATACTTTCCGACTGCACTGTAATACGTTTATTATTATTATTTTTTAATTATGAGGGTTGCCAGATTGGAATAAAAAGTTTTGTATTTATTTTTTGTGGTATCGAAGAAGGTATTTGATTAGGGAATGGGGATACATTTTCATGATGGGAAATTAATTCATCAATAAATTTGGGGAAACAGAAGACCTGCCCAAAAAATATTTTTGGTTTAAATGCCTCTGGTGCAACTTGGTATTTGCAACTATAACAAGTCTGGACTATGACCAATTAATCTATATCAATGCAGTTAAACAGGTTAATGTAAAATTATGAATTATCTTGGCTTACACTTATGGCACTTCCAAAGCCGTTTCATGATGATTAGTACGGTCGTGTCAATCATGTTATATACTTAGGCTATTGTAACAAAGCATATGCCAGCATTGTAGGCCTACTGTCTCTACCCAGAGGCCTACTAGGCTTTCATGGGAACGGCCGTTAGAGCTCACTTTGCCACATTTGAGCCCTGGTTAGAGTCCCTGTTGCAGCTTTCACTGTCTTCCGCTACATTGGTGGCAGCATTGGGATCACGTCCAGCTCACGTCTAGTTATGTGATCTAGCGGTGGGAAGCATTCTGTTTTTCAACATTGTGTTGGGTGTAATTACATTGATATATCTAGTGAACAATGGATAAGCAACAATGGGAGTGACGGATAGAAGTAGTACACTACAGGTGTAATCAAGCCTTACATCAAAGTTGCCTGAAGCTGAATGGAAAGTGCTACAGTGGGGAGAACAAGTATTTGATACACTGCCGATTTTGCAGGTTTTCCTACTTACAAAGCATGTAGAGGTCTGTAATTTTTATCATAGGTACTCTTCAACTGTGAGAGACGGAATCTAAAAAAATCCAGAAAATCACATTGTATGATTTTTAAGTAATTAATTTGCATTTTATTGCATGACATAAGTATTTGATACATCAGAAAAGCAGAACTTAATATTTGGTACAGAAACCTTTGTTTGCAATTACAGAGATCATACGTTTCCTGTAGGTCTTGACCAGGTTTGCACACACTGCAGCAGGGATTTTGGCCCACTCCTCCATACAAACCTTCTCCAGATCCTTCAGGTTTCGGGGCTGTCGCTGGGAAATACGGACTTTCAGCTCCCTCCAAAGATTTTCTATTGGGTTCAGGTCTGGAGACTGGCTAGGCCACTCCAGGACCTTGAGATTCTTCTTACGGAGCCACTCCTTAGTTGCCCTGGCTGTGTGTTTCGGGTCGTTGTCATGCTGGAAGACCCAGCCATGACCCATCTTCAATGCTCTTACTGAGGGAAGGAGGTTGTTGGCCAAGATCTCGCGATACATGGCCCCATCCATCCTCCCCTCAATACGGTGCAGTCGTCCTGTCCCCTTTGCAGAAAACCATCCCCAAAGAATGATGTTTCCACCTCCATGCTTCACGTTTGGGATGGTGTTCTTGGGGTTGTACTCATCCTTCTTCTTCCTCCAAACACGGCGAGTGGAGTTTAGACCAAAAAGCTCTATTTTTGTCTCATCAGACCACATGACCTTCTCCCATTCCTCCTCTGCATCATCCAGATTGTCATTGGCAAACTTCAGACGGGCCTGGACATGCGCTGGCTTGAGCAGGGGGATCTTGCGTGCGCTGCAGGATTTTAATCCATGACGGCATAGTGTGTTACTAATGGTTTTCTTTGAGACTGTGGTCCCAGCTCTCTTCAGGTCATTGACCAGGTCCTGCCGTGTAGTTCTGGGCTGATCCCTAACCTTCCTCATGTCACGCTCGTCGGTGAGAGATGAGGACCAAGGCGCAGCGTTGAATGTGAACATATTTATTTAATTTGATGATCACACGATCAAAACAACAAAACGATGACGTGACAGTCAATGGTCATACACAAACCAAATACGAACAAGAAACCACAAATAATGAATGCCTAACGGCTACCTAAGTATGACTCCCAATCAGAGACAACAAGCCCGGAGCCTGGATCCGGCTCCGGGCATGATCCCCACTCGCTCTCCAACCCCCCAATGTACCCCTGGTCCGGTCTGGCCCCGCTGGCCGGAGCTGGACTGCACACTGGTGGAGCGGATTGCTCTAGCTCCGGCGTGAAGCATCTGACCGGTGCCGGACCAGCCACCGGTGGAACAGGCACTGGCTTGGTGTGGGGAGCAGGAGCGGGCCGAGCCGGGCTGTCGAAGCGCACCCCTGACTTGGTGCGGGGAGCAGGAACGGGCCGAGCCGGGCTGACGAAGCGCACCACTGACTTGGTGCGGGGAGCAGGAACGGGCCGAGCCGGGCTGACGAAGCGCACCACTGACTTGGTGCGGGGAGCAGGAACGGGCCGAGCCGGGCTGACGAAGCGCACCACTGACTTGGTGCGGGGAGCAAGAACGGGCCGAGCCGGGCTGACGAAGCGCACCACTGACTTGGTGCGGGGAGCAGGAACAGGCCGAGCCGGGCTGACGAAGCGCACCACTGACTTGGTGCGGGGAGCAGGAACGGGCCGGGCTGACGAAGCGCACCACTGACTTGGTGCGGGGAGCAGGCACGGGCAGAGCCGAGCTGACGAAGCGCACCACTGACCTGGTGCGGGGAGCAGGAACAGGCCGGACCGTACTGGGGACACACCACTGGTCCTACGCCGGGATCTGGAATGGGCCGGACCGGACTGGTAACACACCCCAGTACCTCTCGCCGTGCCTCTACACCTTTCACCCCCACTTCGACCAGTGGCCCCCGTAACCTGGCGGCCTCCTGCTGGCCCGTCGTCCACGGCGTTAGCCCCCCCCTAAAAAATTTCTGGGCGTCTCTCCCCGTGGACCAGGCCTCCATGTCTCTCGCCAGACTCTCACCCCACTGCTCCAAAGTCCAACCTCTCTCCTCTTCGCTTGGCTTGGCCCAGTCGAGACTCTTACTCCACTGCTCCCAAGTCCATCCTCTCTCTTCTTCACGCTGCTTGGTCCTGTTATGGTGGTTTCTTCTGTCACGCTCGTCGGTGAGAGATGAGGACCAAGGCGCAGCGTTGAATGTGAACATATTTATTTAATTTGATGATCACACGATCAAAACAACAAAACGATGACGTGACAGTCAATGGTCATACACAAACCAAATACGAACAAGAAACCACAAATAATGAATGCCTAACGGCTACCTAAGTATGACTCCCAATCAGAGACAACAAGCTACAGCCGTCTCTGATTGGGAGCCACCCTGGCCAACATAGATATACAACAACTAGAACATAAACAAATGAAAACTCACACCCTGGCTCAACATACTAGAGTCCCCAGAGCCAGGGCGTGACAGTACCCCCCCCTAAAGGCGCGGACTCCGACCGCGCCAACCAAATACCACAGGGGAGGGACCGGGTGGGCACTCCGCCTTGGCGGCGGATCCGGCTCCGGGCATGATCCCCACTCGCTCTCCAACCCCCCCAATGTACCCCTGGTCTGGTCTGGCCCCGCTGGCCGGAGCTGGACTGCACACTGGTGGAGCGGATTGCTCTAGCTCCGGCGTGAAGCATCTGACCGGTGCCGGACCAGCCACCGGTGGAACAGGCACTAGCTTGGTGTGGGGAGCAGGAGCGGGCCGAGCCGGGCTGTCGAAGCGCACCCCTGACTTGGTGCGGGGAGCAGGAACGGGCCGAGCCGGGCTGACGAAGCGCACCACTGACTTGGTGCGGGGAGCAGGAACGGGCCGAGCCGGGCTGACGAAGCGCACCACTGACCTGGTGCGGGGAGCAGGAACAGGCCGGACCGTACTGGGGACACACACCACTGGTCCTACGCCGGGATCTGGAATGGGCCGGACCGGACTGGTAACACACCCCAGTACCTCTCGCCGTGCCTCTACACCTTTCACCCCCTCTTCGACCAGTGGCCCCCGTAACCTGGCGGCCTCCTGCTGGCCCGTCGTCCACGGCGTTAGCCCCCCCTAAAAAAATTCTGAGCGTCTCTCCCCGTGGACCAGGCCTCCATGTCTCTCGCCAGACTCTCACCCCACTGCTCCAAAGTCCAACCTCTCTCCTCTTCGCTTGGCTTGGCCCAGTCGAGACTCTTACTCCACTGCTCCCAAGTCCATCCTCTCTCTTCTTCACGCTGCTTGGTCCTGTTATGGTGGTTTCTTCTGTCACGCTCGTCGGTGAGAGATGAGGACCAAGGCGCAGCGTTGAATGTGAACATATTTATTTAATTTGATGATCACAACAAAACGATGACGTGACAGTCAATGGTCATACACAAACCAAATACGAACAAGAAACCACAAATAATGAATGCCTAACGGCTACCTAAGTATGACTCCCAATCAGAGACAACGAGCTACAGCCGTCTCTGATTGGGAGCCACCCTGGCCAACATAGATATACAACAAATAGAACATAAACAAATGAAAACTCACACCCTGGCTCAACATACTAGAGTCCCCAGAGCCAGGGCGTGACACCTCATGATCATTGATGCCCCATGAGGTGAGATCTTGCATGGAGCCCCAGACCGAGGGTGATTGAACTTCTTCCATTTTCTAATAATTGCGCCAACAGTTGTTGCCTTCTCACCAAGCTGCTTGCCTATTGTCCTGTAGCCCATCCCAGCCTTGTGCAGGTCTACAATTTTATCCCTGATGTCCTTACACAGCTCTCTGGTCTTGGCCACTGTGGAGAGGTTGGAGTCTGTTTGATTGAGAGTGTGGACAGGTGTCTTTTATACAGGTAACGAGTTCAAACAGGTGCAGTTAATACAGGTAATGAGTGGAGAACAGGAGGGCTTCTTAAAGAAAAACTAACAGGTCTGTGAGAGCCGGAATTCTTACTGGTTGGTAGGTGATCAAATACTTATGTCATGCAATAAAATGCAAATTAATTACTTAAAAATCATACAATGTGATTTTCTGGATTTTTGTTTTAGATTCCGTCCCTCACAATTGAAGTGTACCTATGATAAAAATTACAGACCTCTACATGCTTTGTAAGTAGGAAAACCTGCAAAATCAGCAGTGTATAAAATACTTGTTCTCCCCACTGTATGCCCTAACCAGTTATTCAGAAGAAACTCCTCTGTGACTGTCTAATTTACATAAATTAACTTACCAGTGTGGACCCTAAACAAACACATTCTACACATTTACAAACTACCTGTTTAAAGTGTTATTACAACCATGGTGTTCTTTTGTTACTGACGCTTATATTTCAAATAACCTGAAAATGACCCACATCATATGGGTAGGCAAATAATGGAAGTGTGTTATGCAGCAAAACACAACTATCCTTTTTTTAGTATGCAAACCAGTAATCTGGATCAATGTTGATCCTTCCTGTTCTGATCTAATGAGATGGATGTTGGATTTTCTACGGCCTAGAATCGAGGCCTTTCCCAGTCATGAAGGACGAACCTAGGCCCCTCTTGGTTCTCATTCTCTACTAGGCCTACTGTTACTACTACTGCTGCTACTACTACTACTACTACAAATACTACTACTAATACTTCTAGGCCTATTACTACTACATATATTACTTTTACTACTACTACTACTACTACTACTGTGACTACTATTAATACTACGAGGCCTACTGCTACTACTACTACTATTACTACTACTACTACTACTATTACTATGGCTACTACTACTAGGCCTACTGCTGCTATTACTACTACTACTACTACTACTAATGCTACTAATACTGTTACTACTGCTACCACTGCTACTACTACTACTTTTACTACTGCTACTTCTACTATTACTAGTACTAATGCTTCTACTACTACTACTACTAGGCCTACTAATACTTCTACTACAACTACTACGTACTAATACTACTGCAACTAATACAGCTACTACTACTACTACTACTAGGCCTACTACTACTACTACTACTAGGCCTACTACTAGTACTACTGCTGTGCCTGCTACTGCTACTACTACTACTACTACATTTACATTTACATTTACGTCATTTAGCAGATGCTCTTATCCAGAGCGACTTACAAATTGGTGCATTCACCCATTACTACTACTACTACTACTACTATGACTACTAGTACTATTACTACTACTACTACTACTAATCCTATTATTACTACTACTACTAGGCCTACTGCTGCTGCTGCTGCTGCTACTACTACTACTAGTACTACTACTACTACTACTACTACTACTACTGCTACTACTGCTAATACTGTTACTACTGCTACCACTGCTACTGCTACTACTACTATTACTGCTACTACTGCTGCTACTATTACTACTACTACTACTACTACTACTACTACTACTACTAGGCCTAATACTATTACTACTACTACTAGGCCTACTACTACTACTAATCCTACTACTACTACTACTACTAGGCCTACTACTGCTGCTGCTACTACTACTGCTGCCACTACTACTGCACCTACTGCTACTACTGCTACCACTAATACTATTACTACTACTAGGCATATTATATAATGGATTTGATTCATACACTGCTATAAGCTACTATAACTATTACCTTGTTATTCTGACTAATTTCAGTCAAAAATTGTCATTATGTGAGTTAAGACAGATGGGCATACTCTATGTAGGAAGTGTCACTATAGAGAGTACTAGCTTGGCTTAGTCATTCTGACTGGTGTCCCCTTGTTTCAGTCACCCTGTAGCTCTGAACTAGACATTCCTATTCTACATTAAGATAACATGCTAGATAGCTGTGGTTCCCCATCTGACACACACACCTGCCATGTGAAATGAGTTGCTGTTATGCCACTAATGAGAGTCAGTGGGCCTGTTTTGGCTTTCTGTACCCACAGAACTGGTGGTGGTGTCAGTCCAGGAAATGTGGATAGTCTATTTGGGAGTCTAGTGTGAGCAGACAGCATCAACCCTTTGACCTGGAATTTGAGTGCACATATCAGCAGCAACATATCAGTACAGCAGAAACTGCATAAACTTATTTTAGTGAAAGGACTGTCAGTGAGTGACATAACAAGAGAAAACATTAATTTGAGTTTGTACTCATTATCCTTAAACTTAACCTTGATATTGTGGGGAACCATAATTTTCAGTTCCTTTAAACCAGGGCTGTTCAATGTCGGTCCCGGAGGGCAGAAAAACTAAAAAAAAATATATCCTTATAATAAGGGACTAATTCAGACCTGGGACACTAGGTGAGTGCAATTAACTACCGGGTAGAAACAAAAAACAGAACCGTTTCGGTCCTCCATTAACAAAATTGAACAGCCCTGCTTTAAATCTTGATGTATTAAGCCTATTTGTTGTTTTTAGAGAACCTTTTTCAGGTTACAGTAAATGCAAAACTTCATCAACATTCTTCTCTGTCCAATTGAATAGCTGCCTTGACATAAAATGTACAATGTAGAAATTAATACTTGAGCTACGTTTAGGTTTGATCCTGGCAGTATCCATGAAGTACATAATAACATAAACACCCCTATGCTGGAATTGGAGCTGGAAATGATGTTCTTTTGTGTTTGTGGTCTTGGGTAAAACATTCCAAAACTATAAGCGGTGCATCTGTTCTGTATTGTAATGCTGTTCTGTATTGTAATGCTGTTCTGTATTGTAATTCTGTTCTGTATTGTAATTCTGTTCTGTATTGTAATGCTGTTCTGTATTGTAACGCTGTTCTGTATTGTAATGCTGTTCTGTATTGTAATTCTGTTCTGTATTGTAACGCTGTTCTGTATTGTAACGCTGTTCTGTATTATATATAATGCTGTATAATAGTACCTTCATTCCTCAATTGTCAATACAAGGCCACATCTTGAACACAGAAAATTGTGTTCTGAAATGCAAAGCTTAACATATGTAGTGTCCTTGTGTTTTACTGCTATAGCTTTCCACAAAATCTCAATGTTACTCTTAATTGTGGTGTTGAAGGACAGTCTTTTAGTACCATCTCCATAATAACACTGGCTGTAGCAGCTTGTTGCTAGTTATTATGTGCCCAACTGACTATTTGGCTCCGTCACATCTTCGAAGGGGATGTGATTCCATGACACTAATAAACATGATATCCTCCCTAAGGTCTTGCTTCAAACCCAGCCTTTGACGTCCGTGACACACAGGTTGCCAAACAACTTGTTTTTGTCCCCATCCCCAGGCCTCTCTCTTTGTTGTCGCATGGCCGGCCCATTTCATTTCAACCATGGTTGTGCCAGGAGACTATGGCATTGAGTGAGTGAGATGATGGTGGGCCTTTGTGTGCATGGGGTGCGTGCGTGGGTGTGTAATTTTGAATGTGGGTAGCTGTTGTAATTGTGTCGGATAGTGGGGCATGTTGGAGGAGAGTGTGGAGTGTGTTGGAGTGGGTACATAATGGGAGCTAATCAGGATGGGGGGGTGTTGGTAGTAGAAAGTGAATAACTGGAGCCAGATGAAGAGAGGGAGATGGAGAAGAAACTGTGGGAGAGTCAAGTATGTGTGTTGTGTGTCTGTGTGTACGTGTGTGTGCGCGAGAGTGAGACAGAATCTGGCAAAGTCTATTTAGTCAGTAATTAAAAACATTCTCCACTCCTCCAACCTTTGTCTATAGTTCAAGGAAACATTATGAATATACTGTAGATAGAGCTCTTTTGTTTCAGACTGTTGAAAGTAAATAAGGGAAAATGATGTGGCGATAGACAGAGCCATTTATACAAGATTGCCCGTTTCAATGAGTCCTTTCAATGGTGCTTAGCACTGAACTATTGGTGGCCTATCTTCTAACAGCACTGCTTTCAGTCCCCTGTGTATGACATAATATGAAATAATATATATGAAGAGCTTACTCGTTCTGTCACCTTCTATTACATGTCCTAACCTGATATGTGAGTCCCACATTAATTTTTACAGAATATTTTGCAACCCCAACCGTTGTTTCCTAGGCAACATGTAGACCTTTGAATACCAGTGGCAACTATTGCGCATGAACCTTGCACGTGGACACGTTTTAACAGTGTCATTCAATATGAACCCAATGCAATTCAGTTTTGCTCTTATTTGGGGACAAGGCCTTATGTATTCAGAAAGACACTGAATAGACCTACTACCTATTTTCCAAATGTTGTGTGTACTCCCCACCACATGGAGGCATTGTTTCCCAGTAAATATTGTCTTGGTCAATAATCTCTCCCTCTCCCAGCAGTCCTTATCATGAAGCACCAGACATCCACATTACTCTGCAGAGCAATGGCCAGTTATGTGTGTAAAGCTCGGGCTCTAGCATTGTCGACTGTGTTCAATAGGCATGCTCTGGGCAGTATAATGGGATGTCTGGGAGCCGTTCATGCTAAATTTGATTAAGTTGGCAGCACTGGCACTGAGCTGAGGAGAGTGGCGATGTCACGTCCTTTCACCAGGCTCTGTCTGAAGGCCTAATAGAGAAGGAATGCAGTCATGGAGTGTAAAAGTAGACTACAATGAAAAGGTATACTGGCTACAAGGCTACGTTTCAGGTGCTTCCCAGTTCAGGTGTATGTGGTGAAATAAATGGCAAAGGCAATGCGTCTATTATACACAGCTTTACTTGATGTGTAGTCTCTTATGAGACTGACGTTAAAATGTTTCAATCGAGTAGCTGATTTGGGTCTGGGTGCAGAGATGACTTGATATAATTTAATGTATAATATTTCATTGTAATTATTGGCAAAGCTACAATACTGCTTCCACAATGGTATTACAACAACAAAATCATCATCATCACCATCATCTCCACCATCACTACCACCTTTACCCTCCTCATCATTGATAATATCCTCAAAGCTAGTATCTCCTGGTCCATTTGTCTGAAGGTACTGACAACAAGAAGACAGCAGGCTGATTAATTCCCATTCTCCCCACCCCGCTCTCTGACTGAAGTGCACTGTGGTCCCTCTGTGACAAAGCACCTGAAAATGTGCTGAGATAAGACATGGAGCCGGGGGCGGGGCAAAAACAGATGACAAAGCCCATCCTCACATAGCATCCATATTACTTACAGTCAGGAACTGTGGACTCTCTCTCTCTTTCTCTCTCCCTCCCTCTCTCAGATTTACCGTCTGGGTGACCACAGCTCATATTCCTGCCAGTGTCTCAAAATACTAAATTATATAAAGAAATAATATCAAATCTATGCCATTTGCTGCCTCCTTTCCTGGCGGTGGAGTGCTGACATTGTGGAACCTGTCATCTGTCGGAGTGGCCTCATAATGTGTCTTGTCTTCCCTGAGACTTGCGGAATAAATCAGAAAGAAAGATTTTGGCATCCATCTTCGGATCGTTGGCTTTTTCACATGAGGATTTTTCACAGAGAGAATGAGAGACAGAGGCAGAAATACTTTTTTATTATCGATATGCACTGGAGGTGAACTGTGAACGTTCAAACTCAATAAATAATCCATCTCAGTGTATTTTCCCTGACCATGTCAGTGAAACCTGAACATTTTTTACATTAGGACAAAGGAATAATCCTCTTTGATCAACAGCTAAGCAGAGAATGTACCTCAACCTGCCCTACAACAATACTTTGAATGGTTCTGTTCTTGAAATATTATAGCTGTTTACTTTTTCATGTGAGAAGTCTGTAAGAAATGCCTAAGCAGTACAACAGCCTTCTGATTCCAATCCAGTTAATCTTCTATGTGCAAAGTAACGGCAAACATAGTGATCATAAAGGTCAATGACTAGCCTATATTTTCAATCTTTGTCACTTTTACAGTCAACCACCCCGTTGCTCCTTATGTATTCTGATGCAGCTGCCTCAGCTAGCAGATGGGCAGGCCTGAATACAATGACTAGATGCAGCTGCCTCAGGGAGCAGATGGACATGCCTGAAAAAAATGACTAGATGCAGCTGCCTCAGGTAGCAGATGGACAGGCCTGAATACAATGACTCGATGCAGCTGCCTCAGGTAGTCATAATTGCCTATTAAGGCTTGACTGTGGTCCAGGAGTTACTATGTCCCCCCATCTGTCATCTATTTGGTCACTTCACAAGAGGGGTGACAGCCCCCATATGACCCTGCCAAGCGCTGGCTAACACATTAAAGTGCCAGTTTCCCGGACACAGATAAAGTCCTGGAGATTCTCCATTGAGCATGCTTTGTGTTCCAAGATTTATGTCCGGGAAACTGGCCTTATATGTTTACCTTGTTTGGAACACTGACTCATAAAGACTATCCTGAACATTCCCTATTACTTCTTTAGGGGCCAAAATAAGCCCAGTCATACTCTGTGAAAAGGACATACCTTGTAATCTACACACTGTTGTACTGTATAAATGAAGTCAATCTTTTTGGTCAATATTACTTGTGTACACAGTTCAAATGAGGATAGACACTCGAATCTTGAGTTGAATCTTTCGATTTTTTAAATAAACTGATACACTTGTGCTGACTGATTATCACGCATTATGTAATGTTTTAATATGATATTCTGTCACATGTTAGTTCATATCTCATGGGGCATCATAGTTCTAAGGATACAGAGTACTGTGCCAGAGACTTTAAGTTTGGGATATATTCTGTGGAAATAGTCATATTTGTTGAAATGTTCATTAAATTAAAGCCTTCCAACTGAGTCTCTGGGTTAGGAATAGAAAGCAATTGATAAGACTTTTAATGTGGAATCAATTTTTCCATTCCTATATGGCTCCATATTCAGGTAGTGTGCAACAACTGAGAGCCGAAACTGAACAACCAAGTACCTAAATAAATATATCGGAAATGTACACATAAATAAATATGTAAACATAAATAAGCAACTTTAAATAACAACAGTTTAAAGAATGTTGGCTAATCCTTTATTGGTGTTTATATCATACCCAGGAGGAATATGCAGGAAATACAGAAAGTCTTCTGCTGGATATAAGATGATGGACAGCTTTTCTTATCTTTCGTGAAAATGCTATTTTACCCTTCAAAAGCTTTGCATAATGAATATTCAACATGTAATTTTATGCAAGGTTGAGCTTATAAGAGTGTACTTGTGAAACTGGCCTACACTAAAGTGACATAGCGTCAATGCCATGATTTCATACTTCAAAAGGCCCACTTCCAAATGGTCAATAGTTTGTGACGGTATTAACTGTGGCATAATTTACAGTATGTGGATTCAATTATATCCCCATTTGACACCAGGGGAAAAGTGGTATAAAGTAATTTAGGGGGAGGTACTGTGTATACGTGTTGACTACCTAGGTACACCTGTTTTCAAAACTGAATAATGTTTAGGTGCATGAGACTTGACAATTTCCCATGCTCTTTGAAATGTTTAAACGTTTTACAGGGATAAAGCACTGGGGAGCTTATTCTGTGTTCGGGCCTCATTTAATTATCTGTATAATTTTTTTTGCCCAGAACTGGTATACTTAAGTTTAGGATGTGAATATCACCCTCCTGTCCTTCATTACTTACAGTACAAGTCAGGAAAAGTTTAATCTTCACAATGCACCCCTTCTAGTTGAACGTCTGCTATTACTCAGTACAATGAAAAAAGCTCTGAAGAAAATAATTTATCAGTTGTCATCAAGCAGACTAGCCCTGCACTACTGGGATCCCTCAAAGATAACATCTGGACGCTCCGAGAGGAAGAGGAAGAGGAGGAGGAGCTATGAAAGCCCCCTGTAGTAGCCGGCGTCTCAGGAGAGTTGACGCCGATTCCTAGACGTCATCATTGTTTGAAATTCTGCTGTAACACCAGGTTTTTTAAAAGCCCCTCCGAGTTACAGGTCAACTGCCCCTTAGAACCAACTTCTCTGGTTTTAAACAGCCTACAGTGAGGGAAAAAAGTATTTGATCCCCTGCTGATTTTGTATGTTTGCCCACTGACAAAGAAATGATCAGTCTATCATTTTAATGGTAGGTTTATTTGAACAGTGAGAGACAGAATAACAACAAAAAAATCCAGAAAAACGCATGTAAAAATTTTTATAAATTGAGTTGCATTTTAATGAGGGAAATAAGTATTTGACCCCCTCTCAATCAGAAAGATTTCTGGCTCCCAGGTGTCTTTTATACAGGTAATGAGCTGAGATTAGAAGCACACTCTTAAAGGGAGTGCTCCTAATCTCAGCTTGTTACCTGTATAAAAGACACCTGTCCACAGAAGCAATCAATCAATCAGATTCCAAACTCGCCACCATGGCCAAGACCAAAGAGCTCTCCAAGGATGTCAGGGACAAGATTGTAGACCTACACAAGGCTGGAATGGGCTACAAGACCATCGCCAAGCAGCTTGGTGAGAAGGTGACAAAAGTTGGTGCGATTATTCTCAAATGGAAGAAACACAAAATAACTGTCAATCTCCCTTGGCCTGGGGCTCCATGCAAGATCTCACCTCGTGGAGTTGCAATGATCATGAGAACGGTGAGGAATCAGCCCAGAACTACACGGGAGGATCTTGTCAATGATCTCAAGGCAGCTGGGACCATAGTCACCAAGAAAACAATTGGTAACACACTACGCCGTGAAGGACTGAAATCCTGCAGCGCCCGCGAGGTCCCCCTGCTCAAGAAAGCACATATACATGCCCGTCTGAAGTTTGCCAATGAACATCTGAATGATTCAGAGGAGAACTGGGTGAAAGTGTTGTGGTCAGATGAGACCAAAATGGAGCTCTTTGGCAACAACTCAACTCGCCATGTTTGGAGGAGGAGGATTGCTGCCTATGACCCCAAGAACATCATCCCCACCGTCAAACATGGAGGTGGAAACATTATGCTTTGGGGGTGTTTTTATGCTAAGAGGACAGGACAACTTCACTGCATCAAAGCGACGATGGACGGGGCCATGTACCTTCAAATCTTGGGTGAGAAGCTCCTTCCCTCAGCCAGGGCATTGAAAATGGGTCGTGGATGGGTATTCCAGCATGACAATGACCCAAAACACACAGCCAAGGCAACAGAGGAGTGGCTCAAGAAGAAGCCCATTAAGGTCCTGGAGTGGCCTAGCCAGTCTCCAGACCTTAATCCCATAGAAAATCTTTGTAGGGAGCTGAAGGTTCGAGTTGCCAAACGTCAGCCTCGAAACCTTAATGACTTGGAGAAGATCTGCAAAGAGGAGTGGGACAAAATCCCTCCTGAGATGTGTGCAAACCTGGTGGCCAACTACAAGAAACGTCTGACCTCTGTGATTGCCAACAAGGGTTTTGCCACCAAGTACTAAGTCATGTTTTGCAGAGGGGTCAAATACTTATTTCCCTAATTAAAATGCAAATCAATTTATAACATTTTTGACATGCGTTTTTCTGGATTTTTTTGTTGTTATTCTGTCTCTCACTGTTCAAATAAACCTACCATTAAAATTATAGACTGATCATTTCTTTGTCAGTGGGCAAACGTACAAAATCAGCAGGGGATCAAATACTTTTTTCCCTCACTGTATGTGGCATCGATATGATTCAGAAACATTAATTCTAGTGTCAAAATGACTACAAAGTTTAAATAGGATAATTTTGGTCATAAAGTCAGTCTCGTTCAAAACAGAATTTTGTAAGTGAGTTTGTCACGATTTACTGGAGGGTTGGGTATGGATTACTTACATGCCCACTTATGCCAATGATGCCCATCTGCCCAGAGACAACACGTTGTGGTCCTCCCCCAGCTTCCATGTGGACATTTGTTGTCAAGTCTGCATATGAGTGCAACTAGGAGTGAAAATGGGCTTACATATAGTTGGTTCATACTTCCAGTGAATTTCAACAATATTACCGGATAGCCAGGAATAGATTACAGACACCGTCACTTCTGCTGCCTCAACCATCAAACCACTGGTGTTGGTTAGTACTTTAGCTACAGTGCCCTCCACTAATATTGGCACCCTTGGTAAATATGAGCAAAACAGGCTGTGAAAATTTTTTCTTTGCTGTTTATCCTATTGGTCTTTCATTCAAAATATTCACACAAATCTAAATTTTAATTGAAGTAAAATTATTGAAAAAAATACATGTGAAAAAAAAGTTTTCTCCGTAACATGTGTGCCACAATTATTGGCACCCCTAGAAATTTGTATGAGTAAACTCTAACTGAAATATATTCCCATTCATATTTCATGTTAAATTCACCTGAGTGATTAGGAATACTTAAGTGGTAACCCATGACTTCCTGTTTCACTGGGGTATGAATATGAGGTGACACACAGGCCAAGTTCCCATAGTCATCCATCACTATGGGAAAGACCCGAGAATACAGTGATGATGTGCGACAAAAGGTTGTTGAGCTTCACAAATCAGGAAATGGCTATAAGAAAATAGCTAAATGGTTGAAAATGCCAATTTCCACTATTAGGGCAATAATTAAGAAGTTCAAAGCAACTGGAGATGTTAACAATCGGCCTGGAAGAGGACGTGTGTCTATATTGACCCCACGCACAGTGAGGAGGATGGTTCGAGTGACCAAAAAATCTCCAAGGATCACAGCTGGAGAATTGCAGATGTTAGTTGGGTCTTGTGGTCAGAAAGTCTCCAAAACGACGATCAGACGCCACCTACATAACCACAAGTTGTTTTGAAGGGTTGCCATAAAAAAGCCTTTGCTGTCATCAAACAACAAACTCAAGCGCCTACAGTTTGCCAAACGTTACTGGAACTTTCAATGGGACCGGGTTCTATGGTCAGATGAGACCAAAATATAGCTTTTTGGAAACAAACACCAGAGGTGGGTTTGGTGTAGACAGAACAATAGCCATGCAGAAAGTCCCTCATCTCCACTGTGAAGTATGGTGGTGGATCTTTGATGTTGTGGGGCTGTTTTTCTTCCAAAGGCCCTGGACAACTTGTTAGGATACTTGGTATCATGGACTCCATCAAGTACCAGCAGATATTAAATCAAAACCTGACTGCCTCTGCTAGGAAGTTTAAACTGGGAAGTGGTTGGATCTTCCAGCAGGACAATGATCCAAAGCACACCTCAAAATCAACACAAAAATGGTTCACTGACCACAGAATCAAGGTTTTGCCATGGCCATCCCAGTACCCTGACCTAAACCCCTTAGAAAACCTGTGGGATGTCTGGAGAAGAGAGTCCACAAGCGTGGACCTCGGAATCTGAAGGATCTGAGATCCCTTGCCATGTGTTCTCCAACCTCATTACAAATTATAGGAGAAGACTCAGAGCTGTTATCTTGGCAAAGGGAGGTTGCACAAAGTATTGAATGAAGTGGTGCCAATAATTGTGGCACACATAGATTTGAGAAAAGTATTTGTTTTATGATAAGAATACATTTTTTCTTTAAATTATTTGACTTTAATTAAAGGATAGATTTTTGTGAATATTTTGAATGAAAGACCAAGAGGATAAACAATAAATACTTTTTTTTCACAGCCCGTTTTGCTCATATTTACCAAGGGTGCCAGTATTAGTGGAGGGCACTGTAAGTAGATAGCTGGTATTAGCTAGCTAGTAGCTACTTTTGGTTATACAACATTATTTGATAATTCATTCGGGTTTGGGTTAAATGCAGAAGACACATTTAGGTTGAATGCATTCAGTTGTGCTACTGACTAGGTATCCCCTTTCCCAACTCGCAGTTGTATTTATATGACGTGATGAAATATTGAAACTATGTTGCAAGTTACTTTCGTAGCAAGGTGTTGTAGAACGAGTGTCTTATGAAAAACATTCCAGACACTGGCTCTTGCTATCTTGCCATAACTGATTTGACAGAAATATCAGCTAGATAGGATAGCCAGCTGCAGCTACTGTATCACCAAGCTATGCTAGCTAGCTGTTGTCAGCTTGGCTGAACACAAGGTCAGTGCAGGTTTTAGCCTACACATAGAACTAAATTAGCTGACCATCTTGAGATGGCGAGTCAGTCAGTCAAGAGAAGTCCTCAACTTCAAAACTTTGTTCTCTCCATAGCAAAACTACTGTATCTTAGCTTACTTCGCTGTACTCACTACGGGCCTTGTTTGTTGTGATTGAATGGCAAAGACACCCCCAAGAAACACCCACATCAAACCACACCCCCAAAACTTGTTTGCCTTCAGTGAGTTCTATTAACCTGAGTGCACCAGTATATGGCCTGTAATGTGAATAGGATAAAGCAGTGAGGGAGGAGCGCCCTTTCAAACAGTAATCTGTGCCGCTCTGTCATGTTGTCATAACAAGACATCATGGTGCATTTTCCAGAAACATAAATCTCTCTTCCATAAAATATATGTTTGAATTTTCAAACTAGTTTTCTTGGCAAGGCAGTTTAGGGTTTTTATCAAAAGCAATCACTTTTGCATGTGAAAACAGAATCCTACTCATTACTCCACATGGTTCATCTAGCCTAGCCTACGTCACTTTTGTTTTGAGATTACTTCGCCGTGGGCTTTGAACGGGGCACCTGGCTCACGCCTGGGAGGCAGCCCGGTTCCAAAACAAATGCAATCACTTTTCACCCGGTCAAACTCCTCCACCAGGGTAACCCGGGCCAGAAATTTGAATCCCCTCAGTTATGGCCGCTAGCATTTCTTATTGAGCATTGATGAAAAACAAGGCCAAATCAGTAAGTCACACTTTAATGTATGGTGCTGTTTTTAGACTATTGTTAATTGTTTTCGAATGTGCCCTTGTGTGGCTGTAGAAATCACAGAATGGGCCTTTAAGTCTAGCTGAGGGTTTACAATGTGTGACATGGTAGGAGGTTATGATCCTAATGACATCCAAAATGGCCTGGAACTGAATCTTATTGTCTGACAATAGGTTTGCTTGTACCGAGCAATAGTTACCAGTGTAAACTCTTAAATCAATGCCATCAACATGATCGCGTAGCAATGTGCACTCGATGCAGACACTGTTCCTATAACTTGCCAACAGGCTGGTATAGCTTGATGCATGGAATGATAACATTTTGCTGTAGCGTAGTTGGCAGTGTGGAGAAAAAAACCCTGAAAGCCCTCTTTCCCATTTCCAGCTACAAAACAGAGAGGGGGAATAGGAAGAGAGTGGGAGGGAATTGCTTAGCTTGAAACAAGAGTACTACCCGCAAAGAAAAAGTGCCTTTTTGAGCCAACTGCACTGTTTGCGGCCATCACTCCCAATAACAGCTGTACCCTTCCCCCTCTCTTTCTCTTTGTCTCTCTCTGTCTCTTTGTCTCTCTCTCTCTCGCTCTCTCTCACACAGCAGTCATTCTATTGAACGCTGGTAAGAGCTGAAACAGTTAGGAGATCACAAAACAGTAAAGTTGCTTTTATCAGAGAAGTCCCTGCAGCACACAGCTCTTCAGCAGCGGGCTGCAACAGATGGAGAACATGTCAAAACTACCCAGGGATTAAACAATAACGATGATGGCAAGATGTTTCGGTGTTCTGGTCAGCACCATACAGTATATATTGTGATAGGAGTTCAATCAATTATTCTGGAGCTTTGACAGCCATTATTTGCTTTGCACTGGGGAGATCCTTTAAGTGTGGATGATAACTTTGATGGTTTGGTATGGGCGGAGAGGATTGTCATTCCCCAATGTTTTGGTGCTTTGACTTATAATAATGATTAAATTATTTCCAAAGTTTGAATAGCCTATTCTTCCCGATAGTAATGAAGAGTAGAATAAAAAATGAATGTGCCCTTTGACATTGTAATACATTTGTAATAGTCAATTCACAAAACAACTTTTCACACATAACTTTTAACTACTGTGTATTGATGCTTTAAAATTCATTAGCAAATGTAATGCCAAGTGCTGTCCACATTTGGCAAAGCATCAGATGTAAGGACCTTTTGTACCACCCTCTGTGTAGTATGAGTTTGCTTATAAAATATAAATTTACCCCTTAAAGTTAATTTATTAAATAATTCTGTAATTGACTCATTCATTTCCCTTAATCATGATTTGATTAGCTGAGTAAGTGCGAGGACTTATATTCAACGCACTGAGGGTCGCAAAACAACTTCTCAACAAATTGATCACTTAAAATTATACTAGAAGAATGAAATGTTCTTCTCCATTATTCAAGGTCAATTCATGATTAGGAAAATATTAATTCCAATCAGTGGATGTACTTCCTGACAAGTTACTTCATCACCTAAAACACTAGCATTTAATTCATCCTTGAAGTTGGTAGTAGAGTGTGAAGTTGGGATTCTTGGATGCCTGGAAGATTAGTTGCTATGTTCTAATGACTTACACCTGAGTAGGTTTTCCATTAAGGGAGTCTGCCTTGGTTTGGTGTGTATTAAATATCTGTCACAGGAGGCTGCTGAGGGGAGGACGGCTTATAATAATGGCTGGAATGGAGTGAATGGAATGCTATCAAACACATGGAAATCATGTGTTTGATTAGTTCGATTACCATCCCATTAATTCTGTTCCAGCCATTACTATGACCCTGTCCTCCCCAATTAATGTGCCACCAACCCTCTGTGATCTCTGTCTATCTATCGGTGCCTTGTGTGGCCAGAAAGAAGTGGAAGGAACCTCTGAAATTAGTTAGTTCTTATCAATAGTTATTTTCATTTAGTTTGCAGTTTCCAACTGACACCCCTTGTGGGAACAGCTTTAGAGTTTATCCAGTTGATTATTTTTTGTGGTTATAGTAAAATTGAAGATGATGCTGATTCTCCACATCCCCTTGGTAGGTCATTCTCTATTCAACACGTTGAAATTGTAATCAAAGCGCCATACAATTGGCTTGATACCCTCTAAAAAAATTCACATTATCTCAATGGAAATATTCAGGTGTAACAGGCTGTATTTTCTTGCGATTTCATAGCGGTATACAACAATATACGTACGACCATATAAGAAATTATTGAGCAGTCCACCAGCAACTCCGACCTCAACTCCAACCTTTTGCAATCCTCTGAAATGAGCTCTCCTTTGTTTCTTGCTGCAGTAAACATAAATCAACACTATATAAGTAATTCAGATACTAAATTCAATGTCGATTAAAGGGATTCTTCGGGATTTTGGCAATGAGGCCCTTTATCTACTTCCCCAGAGTCAGATGAACTCGTGGACACCATTTTTATGTCTCTGCGCAGAGAGGAAGAGGCGAAGCGGGAGGATTTACTCTAACCAAAATCTGTCCGCGTGAGATAAGACATTTTTTGTATGGAGATTATTTGATCGAATAGAAGTTTAGTAATGTTTAGGCTGTTACAAATGTACAGATATAAGTGGACGCACGTGGCATTCTGGCAGGTTCTGACAACTGTTGTTCACACACGTATCTGCCCTCTCATTGGCTAGAATGGTCCTACCTGATCTCGCCTGACTTCAATCATTGAGGACATGTCTTCCAATTGTTAGAGAGGTCACTCGGCTATCTTGTCAATATAATAGATAATCTTTGTCTGCGTTCAGTTTGAAGGAAGTTGCTAACTTGCGTTACCGCAATTGCTAACTAGCGTTAGCACAATGACTGGAAGTCTATGGGAACAGCTGTTACTGTTATTGGCTCGCGAAACTACCTCTAACTTCCTTCATACTAGACACAGAGACATAAATATGGTATCCACAAGTTCATCTGACTCTGGGGAAGTAGATAAAGGGCTTCATTGACACAATCCCAAACTATCCCTTTAAAGAGGAAATGCACCCACTGATTTGGCCTCGTTTTTTGGCTTGCTCCTCAAGAAATGCTGGTGGCCATGACAGAAGCCAAACGTGAGTTGGCTTGGGGGTGTGGTTTGTTGTGGGTGTTTCTTGGGTGTGTCCTTGCCACCACCAAGACACACCCATCAGCCAGAACCTTGCCTGCAGCGGTTTCTCCCCACTCAATCACAACAAGCAAACCTCCTGCAGGTTGAGTCCAATAAGTACAGGCAGATATTTGGTGAGATTCCGGAGGAAGCTTTGAAAAGGTCAGTAGCCTACAGAGTAATATGAGAAGAATGCAATTGCTGAATTTATGTAGATATTCTAAACTAAGTGTTTTGATAACTTTCAAATGTAGTAACAGGTCCATGTAGAATAAACAACCCTTTACATAATACCATAGAAGCAGTGTTCTGCTAATATAACAATGTGCACCTTCCATTGTCATTCCCAGCTGATGCAGATACTGTGGCTATCTGCATTTTGTCTGGTGGTAATGGGGCTACCTTGGCAACATGTCAGAGTGGTCATACCTTCCTGTCTGGTGGTAATGGGGCTACCTTGGCAACATGTCAGAGTGGTCATACCTTCCTGTCTGGTGGTAATGGGGCTACCTTGGCAACATGTCAGAGTGGTCATACCTTCCTGTGTGTTGTCCCGTATACAACAGGAGTTCCCTGATCCTGGTGCAGAATACACAGGGTTTCTCCCTCCACATATTGACAGTTCAATAATTTAAAAAGACAATAGAAGTAAAAGATGTCTGGTAAAAATGTAATGCCGAGTGCCAGGTCTCCCTCCATTTAGAGACATCAGTATCAAGCCCATCTGTCAGTCTGGACTTCATCACATCATCTTACAAGTCTCTATGTGCTGGCACCATACATGTTTCTGTGAACACATACAGTGTACACACATAGTGAGTGGCTGTGTCCGACTACCCATACTAGAGTACTACATACTTAAACTGCATACTACAGTGCCTTCAGAAAGTACTCACACCCCCATTTTTTTGTGTTACAGCCTGAATTTAAAATGGATTAAATTTAGATGTTTTTGCCACAATTTAAAACTAATTAAAAATGAAAAGCTGAAATAAGTAGTCAACCCCTTTGTTATGGCAAGACTAAATACGTTTTGGAGTGAAAATGTGCTTAACAAGTCACATAATAAGTTGCATGGACTCTGTTTGCAATAATAGTTTTTAACATGATTTTTGAATGACTACCTCATCTCTGTACCCCACACATACAGATAATTGTAAGGTCCCTCATTCGAGCAGTGAATTTCAAACACAGATTCAAACATAAAGACCAGGGAGATCCTCCAATACCTCACAAAGAAGGGCACCAAGAGTACCACAGTATGAGTCATAATACCCATAAAACCTAGCGGTCAAACAGGGAAATGGCTCCAATCGTTTGTCCACCATTCATTTTTCCCATAGGGGATTTTAGAAACACTTAAAATAAGGGCTGTGTTTTGTGTAGGCTTACCCTGGCGTAAAGTTCTGATAACCGTGTAAATCTCTAGGACAAGGTGACTTTTATCATTATATTCGCCTGTATTTACCCCCCAAAAATGAAATGCTAATTAGCTGCTAATGTGGCTATCATAAAAAAGTACAAACACCATGATGATCTGGACGAGACTGCCGAATCGAGGCAAAGGTAAAAATCTCTGGATTAACTATCTAATGTTAGTTAAATGTAGTAATGAATACATTTCTTTAAATGGACAATTCTGTGAACTGTCTTGTGCAAGTTTTAAATTGACACAATACCTGTTAGCAAAGGTGTCAGCTAGAGATGACTTGCAGGAGCATCCATGGATTTGTAGGTTGTAACACAACCCTTATTTTAAGTGTTTCTAAAAATCCCCTATGGGAAAAATGAATGGTGGAAAGACAATTGGAACCATTTTCCTGTTTGACCACTAGGTTTTATAGGTATTATGACACCTCCACTGTGGGGCTATATTGGTAGATGGGTAAAAAAAAAAGCAGACATTGAATACCCCTTTGAGCATGGTGAAGTTATTAATTACACTTTGGATGGTGTAACAATACACCTAGTCACTACAAAGATACAGGAGTCCTTCCTAACTCAGTTGCCGGAGAGGAAGGAAACCACTCAGGGATTTCACCAGGAGGCCAATGTTGACTTTAAAACAGTTACATAGTTTAATGGCTGTGATAGGAGAAAACTGAGGATGGATCAACAACATTGTAGTTCTTCCACAATACTAACCTATTTGACAGTGAAAAGAAGCAAGCCTGTACATTATGAAAATATTCCAAAACATGCATCCTGTTTGCAACAAGGCACTAAAGTAATGCAAAAATGGTGGCAAACCAATTAACTTTTGTCCTGAATACAAAGTGTTATGTGTGGGGAAAATCCAATACAACACATTACTGAGTACAACTCTCCATAATTGTAAGCATGGTGGTGGCTTAAGAATCTCCAATCCAAAGTTAAATCTAGAATCGGTTTCCTATTTCGCAACAAAGCCTCCTTCACTCATGCTGCCAAACATGCCCTCGTAATACTGACTATCCTACCGATCCTTGACTTCGGCGATGTCATTTACAAAATAGCCTCCAACACTCTACTCAGCAAATTGGATGTAGTCTATCACAGTGCCATCCGTTTTGTCTCCAAAGCCCCATATACTACCCACCACTGTGACCTGTACGCTCTTGTTGGCTGGTCCTCACTACATATTCGTCGCCAAACCCACTGGCTCCAGGCCATCTATAAATCACTGCTAGGCAAATCCCCGCCTTATCTTAGCTCATTGGTCACCATAGCAACACCCACCCGTAGTATGCGCTCCAGCAGGTATATCTCACTGGTCATCCCCAAAGCCAACACCTCCTTTGGCCGCCATTCCTTCCAGTTCTCTGCTGCCAATGACTGGAACAAATTGCAAAAATCTCTGAAGCTGGAGACACTTATCTCCCTCACTAACTTTAAGCATCAGTTGTCAGAGCACCTTACCGATCACTGCACCTGTACACAGCCCATCTGAAATTAGCCCGCCCAACTACCTCATCCCTATATTGTTATTTATTTTGCTCATTTGTACCCCAGTATCTCTATTTGCACATCATCTCTTGCACATCTATCATTCCAGTGTTAATACTAATTGTAATTATTTTGCACTATAGCCTATTTATTGCCTTACCTCCATAACTTGCTACATTTGCACACACTGTATATATATTTATTTCTGTTGTATTTTTGACTTTGTTTTGTTTTACCCCATATGTAACTCTGTGTTCTTGTTTTTATCGCACTGCTTTGCTTTATGTTGGCCAGGTCGCAGTTGTAAAAGAGAACTTGTTCTCAACTGGTTTACCTGGTTAAATAAAGGTTAAATAAAAATAAATAAAAATAAAAATGTTATGGGTATGCTTGTAATCATTAAGGACTGGGGAGTTTTTCAGGAAAAAATAATAAACGGAATGGAGCTAAGCACAGGCAAAATCCTAGAGGAAAACCTGGTTCAGTCTGCTTTCCACTAGACACTGGGAGATTAATTCACCTTTCAGCAGAACAATAACCTAAAACACGAGGCAAAATCTACACTGGAGTTGCTTACCAAGAAGACAGTGAATGTTCCTGAGTGGCAGAGTTACAGTTTTGACGTAATTTTGCTTGAAGATCTATGGCAAGACCTGAAAATGGTGGTGTCACAATGACCAACCAACAATTTGACAGAGCTTGAAGAATTTTGAAAAGAATAATGGGCAAATGTTGAACAATCCAGGTTTGGAAAGCTCTTAGAGACTTACCCAGAAAGACTCAAAGCTATAATCGCTGCCAAAGGTGATTCTAAGATGTATTGATTGAGGGGGTTAAATGCTTATCTAATCAAGATATATTAGTGTTTTATTTTTCAGAAATTCTTTATGTAAATCGTTGACAAACAATTACAATTAAATCAATTTTAATCCCACTTTGTAACACAACAGAATGTGGAAAAAGTCAAGGGGTTGAATACTTTCTGAAGGCACTGTATGAACTCATCGTCACATACTATTTAGCACGTACCGTTTAGTAAAAGTATGCCACATCACAGTAGCAGCTCCTGACTGGCTGAGGAGGTAGAGTGGGGCCGAATGAGGGTGGATTTTTCCAAATTCAACAGACATGAATCGCATTAACCAGCCTGATAATAGCTAATTTCCAATTAGATGAATTTCTCTAAACTCTGAATAGAATAGGAATGGAGTTATAGACCTACTCAGGCTAGTTATAGGCTTTCACATTCGACCTATACCGAAGCCCATATAGTCCATCTATCCTATTTGAAATGAACTGAAGACAAACAGATCATTTGGTTCCATTTCAACATACTTATTTGTGAAAGAAAAGTGCTGTATCATACTGTATATCAATTAAATCAAAGAGCTTAGTACACACACCAAAACTTTTCAAATGTTCAAATCAAAAGGCTATTGCACAAAAAAACATGGACAGTCAGGTGCATCACAAATTCAGAACCACTGGACAGCAACATAATAAACTAAAGCACTAATCATTGGGAACGAGATCAGAATGACTGCTAATCGGGATCCATAATAAATATAAATACAATTACTGCTAAGGATTGATCTATAAACTAAATAGGTAGCCTACAAAACTAAAACCATATGTTCAAATCAAAAGGCCTGACATGACATCAATAACGCAGCCAAATCCCGAGTCCCCGATGCCGACATATTCAGAAATGAAAAGATCGTTAAGTACAGTGAGGGAAAAAAGTATTTGATCCCCTGCTGATTTTGTACATTTGCCCACTGACAAAGAAATGATCAGTCTATCATTTTTATGGTAGGTTTATTTGAACAGTGAGAGACAGAATAACAACAACAAAAAATCCAGAAATACACATGTCAAAAATGTTATAAATTGATTTGCATTTTAATGATTTGACCCCCTCTCAATCAGAAAGATGTCTGGCTCCCAGGTGTCTTTTATAAAGGTAACGAGCTGAGATTAGGAGCACACTCTTAAAGGGAGTGCTCCTAATCTCAGCTTGTTACCTGTATAAAAGACATCTGTCCACAGAAGCAATCAATCAATCAGATTCCAAACTCGCCACCATGGCCAAGACCAAAGAGCTCTCCAAGGATGTTAGGGACAAGATTGTAGACCTACACAAGGCTGGAATGGGCTACAAGACCATCGCCAAGCAGCTTGGTGAGAAGGTGACAACAGTTGGTGCGATTATTCGCAAATGGAAGAAACACAAAATAACTGTCAATCTCTCTCTGCCTGGGGCTCCATGCAAGATCTCACCTCGTGGAGTTGCAATGATCATGAGAACGGTGAGGAATCAGCCCATAACTACACGGGAGGATCTTGTCAATGATCTCAAGGCAGCTGGGACCATAGTCACCAAGAAAACAATTGGTAACACACTACGCCGTGAAGGACTGAAATCCTGCAGCGCCCGCAAGGTCCCCCTGCTCAAGAAAGCACATATACATGCCCGTCTGAAGTTTGCCAATGAACATCTGAATGATTCAGAGGAGAACTGGGTGAAAGTGTTGTGGTCAGATGAGACCAAAATGGAGCTCTTTGGCATCAACTCAACTCGTCGTGTTTGGAGGAGGAGGAATGCTGCCTATGACCCCAAGAACACCATCCCCACCGTCAAACATGGAGGTGGAAACATTATGCTTTGGGGGTGTTTTTCTGCTAAGGGGACAGGACAACTTCACCGCATCAAAGGGACGATGGACGGCGCCATGTACCATCAAATCTTGGGTGAGAACCTCCTTCCCTCAGCCAGGGCATTGAAAATGGGTCGTGGATGGGTATTCCAGCATGACAATGACCCAAAACACACGGCCAAGGCAACAAAGGAGTGGCTCAAGAAGAAGCACATTAAGGTCCTGGAGTGGCCTAGCCAGTCTCCAGACCTTAATCCCATAGAAAATCTGTGGAGGGAGCTGAAGGTTCGAGTTGCCAAACGTCATGCTCGAAACCTTAATGACTTGGAGAAGATCTGCAAAGAGGAGTGGGACAAAATCCCTCCTGAGATGTGTGCAAACCTGGTGGCCAACTACAAGAAACATCTGACCTCTGTGATTGGGTTTTGCCACCAAGGGTTTTGTCACCAAATACTAAGTCATGTTTTGCAGAGGGGTCAAATACTTATTTCCCTCATTAAAATGCAAATCAATTTATAACATTTTTGACATGCGTTTTTCTGGATTTTGTTGTTGTTATTCTGTCTCTCACTGTTCAAATAAACCTACCATTAAAATTATAGACTGATCATGTCTTTGTCAGTGAGCAAACGTACAAAATCAGCAGGGGATCAAATACTTTTTTTCCCTCACTGTATTTTGTTTAAAAGCTCTGATGAAGGCCAAGAGAACAATAAACACTTTTCAATGAGAAACCAGAAATCCACTTTGGGTATAAAAAAGTAAATGAAAACGTCTTTATTCAAAGATATAGCCTACGATGCAGTACTCGTGATCATTTTAAGGAGAACAAAAACTACTAAGCCTACATTTGAACACCACGGCAGAAGCATCGCTATTCAGCATCTTCACAATGAAATAGCCTAGTTGTAATGATGACGCTGGGAGTCAGGAAGCAGGTGCAGGTGGAGAGTTTAATAATAAAGAACATAGAGCGATACAAAACAAGAGAAGCGTCTGGACATGATCACAGAACCAATACTGCCTGAAGAGTGATGCTAGGGAGTGCTAGATAAAGGGGGAGACATCAGGGTAGTGATGGAGTCTAAGTGTGCCTCATGATAGGGCGCAGTTGTGTGTATTGAGGGTTGCCAGGTGTGCGTAATGATGGGTTTCCAGGACCAGTGGTTAGTATACCGGCGAGTCGAGCGCCGGAGCGGGAGAGCGAGAGTAGACAAGACACTAGTATTGTGTTTTCGCTACTTGAAGAGAACTAGGGCATATCACTCACAGCCCACCTCTTCCAATGCATTATGCAAAAAGTGTGCATCAAATTCTACTAGATGAAGAGCTGAAATGTTAACATACTCTATTTTAGAAAATTACCATACTATAAAACATTATATTTTCACATACTGAGAACGTGTCATGTCAGATTGCGTTGTTTCCCGCTATTCGTTGATTTCGGTAGCGTATCCCCATATCTAATTGATCAGCTGTGTCAAAACTGAAATTAGTATGCTATCAGGCCATTTAAAGTATACTCGATTTTCGTAGCATACTATTAAACTTTATTTTTTCGCATACTCGAACGGCCTACTATTTAGTACATAAGTATGGGTATTCGGGCATGGCCCCTGTTCTATTATCAATGGCAGATAGTATAGGTGATATCTGACACCCAAACATATACTATGTTGAAGATTGAACAGGTCAGAATAAACCTACAGTACCTAGTTCTGTTCTCCCCATAAACGACCGTTGGTGAGCAGGCAAGAGGTGAGGCTGGAGGTAAGGACTTTGCCAGCGCCCCATGGCAGCATAGATCAGCTCCTGGCCCTTCGTCAAAGATACTGGTCGGTCACACACAAACACACACACACACACACACTGATGAGGGCCCCCTTGCTGGTCTTCTCTATGCTGCATGTTCAGCTGCAAACTGGACATCTCTCGAACAACTGAAGCAGGCTATCTTATTAGGTGGTGTTGACTGGGAGGGCCTGTGACAGGGTGATACAATAGACAGCCAAGTGGTAAATTGTATTTTGTTCTAAAGAAAGGAAAAAGCTTTTTGACAATGCACTTCACAACAAAGCTGCCAACTCTCACGCATTGGCCATGAGACACACACATTTGACACTCTTCTCACGCTCTCACGGCACACCTCTTATATCTCACGCATTGAAAAGTACTGCGTTTATTTTTCTAGTTAGTCCACTGTATAGTCTGCGGCTTAACTTTTCAACTGTGCTCCAAATGGTTTTGAAATCGGAGCATCTGCGCCTGCAATTTAACATCACGAGCGGAACCTCGATCATTGTCCTGTCTTTCCACAGCACTGTGAACTGTGGCACATTGAAGCGTAGGATTGGTCTAGTTATGTAAGTATTCAAGGGTATTGGATGCATGTTTTAAAGGAACGCCTCTCAAGATTAGAGTGGAGCTGAATGGAGTGAAAGAGAACATTCTCTGCTGAGTGTATAACGGCCCGTGTACACTAGTTGGCGGCACCACGGGGTGAAACACCGCTTCCCATTCATTTTCAATGGAAGGAATGCTGGTAGGAGCGGAGTGGGCGTGAGAGGCGGTGAAGAAATTCAGCATTTCTTTATGCAAATAAAAACGCGGCGAACACTGGGCGATGACCAATCATATCGAGTGGTTCCCATGACAAATATGATGCTCTGCGACTCAACGCTGGAGACTTCCTTCAGCAAAGATGGCTGACAAAAATATTAGGATTGAAGCAAATATAAGTAATTATAACATCATAACGAATCATCCAAAACATTTACAGGAATATTTTAGTTAATGTCATAAAGATAATTTACAAAAATCACTATTTAGCAAGCTAGCTGACTAGCTAACATTAGCCAGATAGCTAGCTTTATGGCCGTTTTGACATGAGTATAAAATTGTAATTAGTGTTTAATGTTTTACAGACTCCTGAGAAAACCATCAAACCAGGCTGTCGTCTTGTGAAACAGTGGATGTAAATAATCTAGCTAGCATTTACTGCAAAACTGAATGTAGAATTTTGTAAGCTTGCCTTTCTGATATTTGCCATGTTATGCAGCTGAAATAATGTAGCTAGTTAACTATTTGATTGCTTATTGTGTAGTGGAGGATACAAATCCTTGTATGCCTATGGATGTGTAGCTAGCTATGTAGTCAATCTGTGTATGGACCGTTTAAAACATTTGGTATAAATATTAGTTCAGAACCATGCTTTTAATTGCTTCCACCAGTTAATCATTAATCCCCAAGAAATTGCAGAAAATGACTGTTATACACATGACTGTTACATGTAAATATTAGTTAGCTAGCTATGAACCTCCGCTATCATAGCCGGTTGTATTGACTTCAAGACACTCTGAATGGCATCAATAAAGCCTATAGATTGAGTAGAATATAATATAACTTTATTGTGCCAAGGATGCAAGTCGTATATACATGTAGTTATTACCAAGCATGAGTTTCCCACATTGTAGCCTGTACATTGAATATATTCACTGATCAGGTACTCTACCTTGGTACGGTTCAGGTATGAATGTCTGAGACATTCTTTTTCAGTCATATCCAATACCAAGAGTATCAAACTCCAGTCTTTGAATGATACTGTGTCTGCATGTATGTATTACAATTATACACTTCAACAGTGTTTACCAATCCTGGTCATGGGACATCAATGGTTACACATTGTAACTATGCAGTAGACTAGAACACATGATTTAACTAGTTAAAGGCTGATGTGTCATTAATGTATACAGGACCAGAATAAAAAAACTGTATACTACACTTCCTTTGCATTATGGAAATACTCTAAAACAGGTTCATCTCACCATCTAATTTCCTTCATCTGCACTGATCTGAGAACACAGGATAGGTGTAGTATTTAATCAAATGATAGACTTAATTTCCACCAGTAGAGAATGTGAAAAGCTTTATTGAAAGTTCATTATCCAAGTGCTATAAAAACATAATATATGCATTATAAATACAAGTTCAATCTGTACTTCAATGCACATCTGGTGTGCATTATAAAAACAGAGAGGAAGAAAGAGGAGGTGGGGAGAGAGGTGAGAGAAAGTGTCAAAGACAGAAAGAAAAAGAGAAGGGAAGCAGGGAAGACAGCATATGATTAATGAATTACAGTGCTACTAAACTTCGTATTCTCTCAGGTTATCACAATTACATAATAGTGTATCTAGCGGTGTCTCCTAACCAGCCTTGGGCCCCCATTTGGCCCGAGGGTTATCTTCGAGCAGGTGAGGTGGCGATGACAGGACTGGGGGTTGGCATCCTCTCTCACATCAAAACATACCTGCATACGAGAGAGATGGAGAGAGAGAGAGATGGCATGATTACCTACAGTGGGGAGAACAAGTATTTGATACACTGCCAATTTTGCAGGTTTTCCTACTTACAAAGCATGTAGAGGTCTGTCATTTTTATCATAGGTACACTTCAACTGTGAGAGACGGAATCTAAAACAAAAATCCAGAAAATCACATTGTATGATTTTTAAGTAATTAATTTGCATTTTATTGCAGGACATACGTATTTGATCACCTACCAACCAGTAAGAATTCCGGCTCTCACAGACCTGTTAGTGTTTCTTTAAGAAGCCCTCCTGTTCTCCACTCATTACCTGTATTAACTGCACCTGTTTGAACTCGTTACCTGTATAAAAGTTACCTGTCCACACACTCAATCAAACAGACTCCAACCTCTACACAATGGCCAAGACCAGAGAGCTGTGTAAGGACATCAGGGATAAAATTGTACACCTGCACAAGGCTGGGATGGGCTACAGGACAATAGGCAAGCAGCTTGGTGAGAAGGCAACAACTGTTGGCGCAATTATTAGAAAATGGAAGAAGTTCAAGATGACGGTCAATCACCCTCGGTCTGGGGCTCCATGCAAGATCTCACCTTGTGGGGCATCAATGATCATGAGGAAGGTGAGGGATCAGCCCAGAACTACACGGCAGGACCTGGTCAATGACCTGAAGAGAGCTGGGACCACAGTCTCAAAGAAAACCATTAGTAACACACTACGCCGTCATGGATTAAAATCCTGCAGCGCAAGCAAGGTCCCCCTGCTCAAGCCAGCGCATGTCCAGGCCCGTCTGAAGTTTGCCAATGACCATCTGGATGATCCAGAGGAGGAATGGGAGAAGGTAATGTGGTCTGATGAGACAAAAATAGAGCTTTTTGGTCTAAACTCCACTCGCCGTGTTTGGAGGAAGAAGAAGGATGAGTACAACCCCAAGAACACCATCCCAACCGTGAAGCATGGAGGTGGAAACATCATTCTTTGGGGATGCTTTTCTGCAAAGGGGACAGGACGACTGCACCGTATTGAGGGGAGGATTGATGGGGCCATGTATCGCGAGATCTTGGCCAACAACCTCCTTCCCTCAGTAAGAGCATTGAAGATGGGTCGTGGCTGGGTCTTCCAGCATGACAACCACCCGAAACACACAGCCAGGGCAACTAAGGAGTGGCTCCATAAGAAGCATCTCAAGGTCTTGGAGTGGCCTAGCCAGTCTCCAGACCTGAACCCAATAGAAAATCTTTGGAGGGAGCTGAAAGTCCGTATTGCCCAGCGACAGCCCCGAAACCTGAAGGATCTGGAGAAGGTCTGTATGGAGGAGTGGGCCAAAATCCCTGTTGCAGTGTGTGCAAACCTGGTCAAGACCTACATGAAACGTATAATCTCTGTAATTGCAAACAAAGGTTTCTGGACCAAATATTAAGTTCTGCTTTTATGATGTATCAAATACTTATGTCATGCAATAAAATGCAAATTAATTACTTAAAAATCATACAATGTAATTTTCTGGATTTTTGTTTTGTCTCTCACAGTTGAAGTGTACCTATGATAAAAATTACAGACCTCTACATGCTTTGTAAGTAGGAAAACCTGCAAAATCGGCAGTGTATCAAATACTTGTTCTCCCCACTGTATGTGCTGCTTGTTGCTACTTGGCTATCTGCCAAACTTTTCAGTTTTTACTTTGAATAACCATTTAATCAAAATCTGCATTTAACACATTTACCAACGTCTTATTTTTTTCTTGACTCAACTTTTTTTATTCAACTTTTTCACCCTGGCGCTTTATCTGGATATGGTTCTACCGAACCCCAAAAAGCTAAGTAGGTACATTAACACTATGCCATTTAATTGCAGTCGATGTACATTTACATTTTAGTCATTTAGCAGACACTCTTATCCAGAGCGACATACAGTTAGTGAGTGCATACATTATTTATTTATTATAATTTTTATTTTCATACTGGCCCCCCGAGGGAATCGAACCCACAACCCTGGCGTTGGAAACGCCATGCTCTACCAACTGAGCTACATCCCTGCCGGCCATTCCCTCCCCAACCCTGGACGACGCTGGGCCAATTGTGCGCCGCCCCATGTGTCTCCCGATCGCGGCCGGCTACTACAGAGCCTGGATGTACTCATAATATACAGGAGAACTATCGCCTTATGGTGAGGAACACTGTGTTGCAAGCCCAGCTTCAGATGCAAATCACTAGGCAAGGGCAATTTAAGTGTAGGAAAGGATGAAACAGCGTCTGTGCCACCAGTAAGTACAGATAGTAGTATAAATCACCCCGCACAGTCCCCGCAGCCGGACAATTTTCTCAAGGCTTCTGGAAAGAAATGCTGTCGGCATGCTCAACCGGTGTCGCACATTCAGCCGACAGAAACGTTCAACATGTTGTCCCCATTGAACAATGAGTCGGAGTCAGAGGCCGAGCCTTCTCAGGTCTCTCCTCCATCCGTTACGGGGTCTGCGCCGCCAAAGCCTCCCACCATTAGCTCAGACAAATTGAAAATCCTAATCATTGGCGACTCCATTACCCACAATATTAGACTTAAAAATAATCATCCAGCGATCATACACTGTTTACCAGGGGGCAGGGCTACCGACGTAAAGGCTAATCTGAAGAGGGTGCTGACTAAGTGAAGAGGGTGCTGACTAAGACTAAAACTGGTGAGCGTACAGAGTATAGGGATATTGTTGTCTATGTCAACACCAACGATGTTAGGATGAAACAGTCAGAGGTCACCAAGCGTAACATAGCTTCAGCGTATAAATTACCTAGGAAGATGTGTCGGCATCGAGTAATTGTCTCTGGCCCCCTCCCAGTTAGGGGAAGTGATGAGCTCTACAGCAGAGTCTCACAACTCAATCGCTGGTTAAAAACTGTTTTCTGCCCCTCCCAAAAGATAGAATTTGTAGATAATTGGCCCTCTTTCTGGGACTCACTCACAAACAGGACCAAGCCTGGCCTGCTGAGGAGTGACAGACTCCATCCTAGCTGGAGGGGTGCTCTCATCTTATCTATCAACATAGACAGGGCTCTAACTCCTCTAGCTCCACAATGAGATAGGGTGCAAGCCAAGCAGCAGGCTATTAGCCAGCCTGCCAGCCTGCCAGCATAGTGGAGTCTGCCACTAGCACAGTCAGTGTTGTCAGCTCAGCTATCCCCATTGAGACGTGTCTGTGCCTCGATCTAGGTTGGGCAAAACTAAACATGGCGGTGTTCACCTTAGCAATCTCACTGGAATGAAGACCTCGTCCATTCCTGTCATTATTGAAAGAGATTGTGATATCTCACATCTCAAAATAGGGCTTCTTAATGTTAGATCCCTCACTTCCAAGGCAGTCATAGTCAATGAACTAATCACTGATCATAATCTTGATGTGATTGGCCTGACTGAAACCTGGCTCAATCCTGAGGAATTTACTGTGGTAAATGAGGCCTCTCCTCCTGGTCCTGGTGACCATATCCCCCGTGCATCCCGCAAAGTTGGAGGTGTTGCTAACATTTACAACAGCAAATTTCAATGTACAAAACAATTATGCGTTTTCGTCTTTTGAGCTTCTAGTCATGAAATATATGCAGCCTACTCAAACATTTTTTATAGCTATTGACATTTTAGTCATTTAGCAGACGCTCTTATCCAGAGCGACTTACAGTTAGTGAGTGCATACATTTTTCATACTACTGCCTACTTCAGCCTACTGGGCTGTATACAGCGTTCCCCCCGACTTCCCTGAATTCCTATCGGACCTTGTAGTCATGGCAGATAATATTAATTAATTTTGTGACTTCAATATTCACATGGAAAAGTCCACAGACCCACTCCAAAAGGCTTTCGGAGCCATCATCAACTCAGCGGGTTTTGTCCAACATGTCTCCGGACCTACACAGTTTGTCCCGTGGAATAAATATTGTGGATCTAAATGTTTTTCCTCATAATCCTGGACTATCGGACCACCATCTTATTACGTTTGCAATCGCAACAAATAATCTGCGCAGACCACAACCAAGGATCATCAAAAGCTGTGCTATTAATTCTCGGACAACCCAAAGATTCCTAGATGCCCTTCCAGACTCCCTCCACCTACCCAAGGACCTCTGTGTACAAAAATCGGTTAACCTCTTAAGAATCTGAACCTTTTTTTCAATTTTCGCCTAAAATGACATACCCAAATCTAACTGCCTGTAGCTCAGGACCTGAAGCAAGGATATGAATATTCCTCATACCATTTGAAAGGAAACACTTTGAAGTTTGTGGAAATGTGAAATTAATGTAGGAGAATATAACACATTAGATCTGGTAAAAGGGAATACAAACAAACAAACATGCATTTTCTATTTATGTTTTTGTTCCATTATTTTTGAAATGCAAGAGAAAGGCCACAATATAATATTGCAGTTTAGGCGCAATTTAGATTTTGTGTGTGCAAAGTTTCAGATTGATCCAGTGAAGCATTGCAATACTGGACTATTTTGTATCAAGTCTGCCCAAATGTGCCGAATTGGTCAATTTATACATTTTCAAGTACATAACTATAGAGAACATACAAAAATTATATGGTAATACAAAATGTAAGTTTACACACTCCCAGGAATGTCATACATGATGGATCATTAGCTTATACACTAACTTTCACTCATCTAGATGGCCGGGCGGGGTGAGTGTGGAGCCAGAGACAGCAGGGGTTCAAACAAAACGATCCTACATTTTATCTATGGGACCCTTAGGATGACAAATCAGAGCAAGATTACTGAATGTAATTCAGAGGTGAATATATCAAACCAGTTGCCGTGATACGTTTTTTGTAGTTGTGCACCCTCAGACAATAGCATGGTATTTTTTCACTGTAATAGCTACTGTAAATTAGACAGTGCAGTTAGATTATAAGACATGTCCTGGAAAGTTTGCTGTTACTTAAAACAGTCATGCTAATCACATTAGTGCACGTTAGCTCAACCGTCCCGTATACGGGACACCGATCCCGTAGAGGTTAACCAACTAACTGAGGATCTAAATTTAACCTTGCAGTCCCTAGATGCAGTCGCACCGTAATAACAAAAAACATTTGTCACAAGAAATTAGCTCCCTGGTATACAGAAAATACCCTAGCCCTGAAGCAAGTTTCCAGAAAATTGGAATGGAAATTGTGCTCCACCAAATTGGAAGTCTTCCAACTAGCTTGGAAAGACAGTACCGTGCAATGTCGAAGAGCACTCACTGCTGCTCGATCATCCTATTTTTCCAACATAATTGAGGAGAATAAGAACAATCCTAAATTTATTTTTGAGACGTCATCCTGAGTGGCGCAGTGGCTCTGTCGTAGCCGGCCGCAACCGGGAGACCCATGGGGCGGCGCACAATTGGCCCAGCGTCGTCCAGGGTAGGGGAGGGAATGGCCGGCAGGGATGTAGCTCAGTTGGTAGAGCATGGCGTTTGCAACGCCAGGGTTGTGGGTTCGATTCCCACGGGGGCCAGTATTAAAAATAATGTATGCACTCACTAACTGTAAGTCGCTCTGGATAAGAGTGTCTGCTAAATGACTAAAATGTAAAAAAAAATATGTAAATGATACTGTCGCAAATCTAACTAAAAAGCAGCATTCCCCAAGTGAGGATGGCTTTCACTTCAGCAGTGATGTCTTCATGAACTTCTTTGACGAAAAGATCATAATCATTAGAAAGCAAATTACGGACACCTCTTTGAATCTGCGTGTTTCTCCAAAGCTCAGTTGTCCTGAGTCTGCACAGAACTGCCAGGACCTGGGATGAATGGAGACACTCACATTTGATCCTTTATCTCTTAACACATTCATGAAAATAGTAATAGCCTCTAAACCTTCAAGCTGCATACAGGACCCTATTCCAACTAAACTACTGAAAAAGCTACTTCCTGTACTTGGCCCTCCTATGTTGAACATAATAAATGGCTCCCTATCCACTGGATGTGTACCAAACTCACTAAGGCACTGCATCGCAGTGCTAGCTGTGCCACTAGAGATCCTGGTTCGAATCCAAGCTCTGTCGTAGCCGGCCACGACCGGGAGACCCATGGGTCGGCGCACAATTGGCCAAGCGTCGTTCAGGGTAGGGGAGGGAATGGCCAGCAGGGATGTAGCTCAGTTGGTAGAGCATGGCGTTTGCCAGTATAAAAAATTATAAAAAATAATAATGTATGCACTCACTAACTGTAAGTCGCTCTGGATAAGAGCATCTGCTAAATGACTAAAATGTAAAATGTAAATGTAAAAGTGACAGTAATAAAGCCTCTCTTGAAAAAGCCAAACCTTGACCCGGAAAATGTAAAAAACTATTGCACTATATCGAATCTCCCATTCCTCTAAACATTTTTGAAAAGGCTGTTGTGCAGCAACTCACTGCCTTCCTGAAGACAAACAATGTATACGAAACGCTTCCGTCTGGTTTTAGACCCCATCAGACCAAGGCTCTGCAGCTCCTAGAACTTAGTGCTGCTTTTGACACCATCGATCACCACATTCTTTTGGAGAGTTTAGAAACTCAAATTGGTCTACACAAACAAGATCTTGCCTGGTTTAGATCTTATCTGTCGGAAAGATACAGTGCATTCGGAAAGTATTCAGACCCCTTGACTTTTCCCACATTTTGTTACGTTACAGCCTTATTTTAAAATGGATTAAATTAAATGTTTTCCTCATCAATCTACACACAATACCCCACAATGACAAAGTGAATACAGGTTTTTAGAAATGTTTTCAAATGTATAAAAAATAAAAAACAGAAAAACCTTATAAGTATTCAGACTCTTTGCTTTGAGCTCAGGTGCATCCTGTTTTTATTGATCATACTTGAGATGTTTCTACAACTTGATTGTAGTCCACCTGTGGTAAATTCAATTGATTGGACATGATTTGGAAAGGCACACACCTGTCTGTGTAAGGTCCCACAGTTGACAATGCATGTCAGAGTAAAAACAAAGCCATGAGGTCGAAGGAATTGTCCCTAGCGCTCCGAGAAAGGATTGTGTCGAGGCACAGATCTAGGGAAGGGTACCAAAAAATGTCCGCAGCATTGAACGTCCCCGAGAACACAGTGGCCTCCATTATTCTTAAATGGAAGAAGTTTGGAAACACCAAGACTCTTCCTAGAGCTGGCCACCCGGCCAAACTGAGCAATCAGGGGAGAAGGGCCTTGATAAGGTAGGTGACCAAGAACCCGATGGTCACTCTGACAGAGCTCCTCTGTGGAGATTGGAGAACCTTCCAGAAGGACAACCTCTGCAGCACTCCAGCAATCAGGCCTTTATGGTAGAGTGGCCAGACGGAATCCACGCCTCAGTAAAAGGCACATGACAGCCTGCTTGGAGTTTGCCAAAAGGCATCTAAAGGACTCTCAGACTATGAGAAACAAGATTCTCTGGTCTGATGAAACCAAGATTGAACTCTTTGGCCTGCATGTCAAGCGTCAACTCTGTAGGAAACCTGGCAGTATCCCTACGGTGAAGCATGGTGGTGGCAGCATCATGCTGTTGGGATGTTGTTCAGCAGCAGGGACTGGGAGACTAGTCAGGATAGAGGCAAAGATGAACGGAGCAAAGTAGAGAGAGATCCTTGATGAAAACCTGCTCCAGAGCGTTAAGGACCTCAGACTGGGGCAAAGGTTCCTCTTCCAACAGGACAATGACCCTAAGCACACAGCCAAGACAATGCAGGAGTGGCTTTGGGACAAGAATCTGAATGTCCTTGAGTGGCCCAGCTAGTGCCCGGACTTGAACCCGATCGAACATCTCTGGAGAGAACTGAAAATATCTGTGTAGCGACGCTCCCCATCCAACCTGACAGAGCTTGAGAGGATTTGCAGAGAAGAATAGGAGAAACTCCCCAAATACAGGTGTGCCAAGCTTGTAGCATCATACCCAAGAATATTTGAGGCTGTAATCGCTGCCAAAGGTGCTTCATCAAAGTACTGAGTAAAGGGTCTGAATACTTACGTAAATATGATATTTCAGTTTCTTATTTTTAAAAGCAGTTTCGAAAAATCAGTTTTTGCTTAGTCATTATGGGGTATTATGTGTAGATTGATGAGGGGGAAAAAAACAATTTAATCCATTTTAGAATAAGGATGTAACATAACAAAATGTGGAAAATGTCAAGGGGTCTGAATACTTTCCGAATGCACTGTATCAGTTCGTCTCTGTGGATGGTTTGTCCTCTGACAAATCAATTGTACGTTTCGGTGTTCCTGAAGGTTCCGTTTTAGGACAACTATTGTTTTCAATATATATTTTATTCTTGGTGATGTCATATGGAAACACAATGTCAACTTCCACTGCTATGCGGACGACACACAGCTGTACATTTCAATGAAACATGGTGAAGCCCCAAAATTGCCTACCCTTGAAGCCTGTGTTTCAAATATAGGCGCATGGTGGTAAATGTTTTACTTTTAAACTCGGACAAAACAGAGATGCTAGTTCTATGTCCCAAGAAACAAAGAGATCTGCTTTTGGATCTGACAGTTAATGTTGATGGTTGTACAATCGCCTCAAATAAAACTATGAAGGATCTCAGCGTTACTCTGGACCCTGATCTCTCTTTTGACAAACATCAAGAATATGTCAAGGACAGCTTTTTTCCAGCTTCGTAACATTGCAACTACTGCAATGCTCTACTCTCCGGCTACCTGGATAAAGCACTAAATAAACTTCAGTTAGTGCTAAACACGGCTGCTAGAATCTTGACTAGAACCAAAACATTTGGTGAACAGCAAAGCACTGGAGCGACGAACCACCTTTGCTGTCTCTGCCTCTCTCCACTGGGATTATCTGCCTCTGACCCTATTACGTGGGCTGAGTCACTGGCTTACTAGTGCTCTTCCATGCTCTTTCTCGACCTCTCTCTCGACCTCGCTCTCGACCTCTCTCTCTCGACCTCTCTCGACCTCTCTCGACCTCTCTCTCTCTCGACCTCTCTCTCTCTCGACCTCTCTCTCTCTCGACCTCTCTCTCTCTCGACCTCTCTCGACTTCTCTCTCTCGACCTCTCTCTCTCGACCTCTCTCTCTCGAGCTCTGAATGCTCAGCTATGAAAAGCCAACTGACATTTACTCCTGAGGTACTGACCTGTTGCACCCTCTACAACCACTGTGATTATTATTTGACCCTGCTGGTCATCTATGAACGTTTGAACATCTTGAAAAACAATCTGGCCTTAATGTCCATGTACTCTTATAATCTCTCTCTCTCTCGACCTCTCTCTCGACCTCTCTCGACCTCTCTCTCTCGACCTCTCTCTCTCTTGACCTCTCTCTCTCTCGACCTCTCTCTCTCTCGACCTTGGTCTCAACCTTGATCTCGACCTCTCTCTTGATCTCTCTCTCTCGACCTCTCTCTCTCGACCTCTGAATGCTCAGCTATGAAAAGCCAACTGACATTTACTCCTGAGGTACTGACCTGTTGCACCCTTTACAACCACTGTGATTATTATTTGACCCTGCTGGTCATCTATGAACGTTTGAACATCTTGAAAAACAATCTGGCCTTAATGGCCATGTACTCTTATAATCTCCACCCGGCACAGCCAGAAGAGGACTCGCCACCCCTCAGAGCCTGGTTCCTCTATACAGTGGGGGCCCATTCCCAACTAAGGAGAGGCATGGTTATTCGAATATCCAAGCAGACGTTAGTATTCAATTACTTGGGAGTGTATACAGTGGGGAAAAAAAGTATTTAGTCAGCCACCAATTGTGCAAGTTCTCCCACTTAAAAAGATGAGAGAGGCCTGTAATTTTCATCATAGGTACACGTCAACTATGACAGACAAAATGAGAAAAAAAAATCCAGAAAATCACATTGTAGGATTTTAAATGAATTTATTTGCAAATTATGGTGGAAAATAAGTATTTGGTCAACAACAAAAGTTTCTCAATACTTTGTTATATACCCATTGTTGGCAATGACACAGGTCAAACGTTTTCTGTAAGTCTTCACAAGGTTTTCACACACTGTTGCTGGTATTTTGGCCCATTCCTCCATGCATATCTCCTCTAGAGCAGTGATGTTTTGGGGCTGTCACTGGGCAACACGGACTTTCAACTCCCTCCAAAGATTTTCTATGGGGTTGAGATCTGGAGACTGGCTAGGCCACTCCAGGACCTTGAAATGCTTCTTACGAAGCCACTCCTTTGTTGCCCGGGCGGTGTGTTTGGGATCATTGTCATGCTGAAAGACCCAGCCACGTTTCATCTTCAATGCCCTTGCTGATGGAAGGAGGTTTTCACTCAAAATCTCACGATACATGGCCCCATTCATTCTTTCCTTTACACGGATCAGTCGTCCTGGTCCCTTTGCAGAAAAACAGCCCCAAAGCATGATGTTTCCACCCCCATGCTTCACAGTAGGTATGGTGTTCTTTGGATGCAACTCAGCATTCTTTGTCCTCCAAACACGACGAGTTGAGTTTTTACCAAAAAGTTATATTTTGGTTTCATCTGACCATATGACATTCTCCCAATCCTCTTCTGGATCATCCAAATGCACTCTAGCAAACTTCAGACGGGCCTGGACATGTACTGGCTTAAGCAGGGGGACACGTCTGGCACTACAGGATTTGAGTCCCTGCCGGCGTAGTGTGTTACTGATGGTAGGCTTTGTTACTTTGGTCCCAGCTCTCTGCAGGTCATTCACTAGGTCCCCCCGTGTGGTTCTGGGATTTTTGCTCACCGTTCTTGTGATCATTTTGACCCCACGGGGTGAGATCTTGCGTGGAGCCCCAGATTGAGGGACATTATCAGTGGTCTTGTATGTCTTCCATTTCCTAATAATTGCTCCCACAGTTGATTTCTTCAAACCAAGCTGCTTACCTATTGCAGATTCAGTCTTCCCAGCCTGGTGCAGGTCTACAATTTTGTTTCTGGTGTCCTTTGACAGCTCTTTAGTCTTGGCCATAGTGGAGTTTGGAGTGTGACTGTTTGAAGATGTGGACAGGTGTCTTTTATACTGATAACAAGTTCAAACAGTTGCCATTAATACAGGTAATGAGTGGAGGACAGAGGAGCCGCTTAAAGAAGAAGTTACAGGTCTGTGAGAGCCATAAATCTTGCTTGTTTGTAGGTGACCAAATACTTATTTTCCACCATAATTTGCAAATAAATTCATTAAAAATCCTACAATGTGATCTTCTGGATTTTTTTTCCTCAGTTTGTCTGTCATAGTTGACATGTACCTATGATGAAAATTACAGGCCTCTCTCATCTTTTTAAGTGGGAGAACTTGCACAATTGGTGGCTGACTAAATACTTTTTTTCCCCACTGTAGGTTTCTTCCTAGGTTCTTGCCTTTCTAGGGAGTTTTTCCTAGCCACCGTGCTTCTACATCTGCATTGCTTGCTGTTTGGGGTTTTAGGCTGGGTTTCTGTAAAGCACTTTGTGACATCTGCTGATGTAAAAAGAGTTCTATAAATACATTTGATTGATGATTTGGCCTTGTGTCTTTTTAAGCCTTTTTAATTATAATACTATGTCAATCATCATAATCATCAGGTGGTGAAATACAAAACTGACCTTGGATCGTTAACTCTGGTACTACTACATCTCTATTTGTATTTCAATGTAAAGCATCTCTTTAATAATACTTGCTGTTGACCCGGCCAAGTGACCTCTCACCTCTGATCATGCTGTGCCCTCTGTTTCAGGCAGTTCAGAAGTGGGAGGGGTTCACCAACACAGCTGATATCATTTAGAGTATTTAGGGAGAGGGGGAATAGGGATGAAGTGAGGGAGGGAGACTGTTATTGAGAAAATACGGTAGTTAAAGAGACAGTGTTCAACAGGAATCTGTGTTTGTGTGTGTGCGTGGCCTCACCTAGTGTCCACACTGACTGGCTGCAGAGTACTTTATACTGAAAAACATGCACAGACACACAAGGACAAACTATATAGTTTAGTTACATAACTATAAATAATAAAGTGTCTTACTGTTCTCCATGGTTGGTCATCTTGCCTATTCTTTGAAGGTGGAAGGAGCCACAGTTATACACCTGAGCCTGCTTACTGTACAACACAATCCATCAATCAGATTGATACACGAGTGTGTAGGTGTGGGTTGTAGGGTGTCTAATTGTTGTGTAGCATGTGACAACAGCATGATCATATCAAGGACAGCCTCACAAATGAATACATAAATATTCCACACCTGCATTAGTCCCCTCGTTTGGTGATTGGCTTTTAGGCTGTGACAACGAAAAGGCAGCAGACAGATCAACAGTATGTTTTAGCAGGGAAGTTTAGTAGTGTGACCTGATTTGTAACTATGAAAATAATTTTGTTAATCAGATTGTAAATTCAAAAGTTTAAGTTTAATTCTAGAGGGGGGACAACAAATAGAACAATAATTTGGTTAGGGTGTAAGGGCAGATTTATGTAATCTTGTCTTCAGGAGATTTTATCTATTTATTTTATTCAGTCTGATCAGTGGAACAATTCTCATTCTTAACAATGGGTTAAAGTATAGGGTAATTACTGTACTTGTCAGCAAGAACACTACTGTTATTCCCCACAGTTATTATATTGTTCCACTTCTTCCCAATTTTGCCAGTGTACTCACCTATTTGAAATCTGATATGCCTACTTGTGTCTTTGAAAAGGAATCATACAGTGAGGGAAAAAAAGTATTTGATCCCCTGCTGATGTTGTACGTTTGCCCACTGACAAAGAAATGATCAGTCTATAATTTTAATGGTAGGTTTATTTGAACAGTGAGAGACAGAATAACAACAAAAAAATCCAGAAAAACGCATGTCAAAAATTTTATAAATTGATTTGCATTTTAATGAGGGAAATAAGTGTTTGATCCCCTCTCAATCAGAAAGATGTATGGCTCCCAGGTGTCTTTTATACAGGTAACGAGCTGAGATTAGGAGCACACACACTCTTAAAGGGAGTGCTCCTAATCTCAGTTTGTTACCTGTATAAAAGACACCTGTCCACAGAAGCGATCAATCAATCAGATTCCAAACTCTCCACCATGGCCAAGACCAAAGAGCTCTCCAAGGATGTCAGGGACAAGATTGTAGACTTACACAAGGCTGGAATGGGCTACAAGACCATCGCCAAGCAGCTTGGTGAGAAAGTGACAACAGTTGGTGCGATTATTCGCAAATGGAAGAAACACAAAAGGACTATCAATCTCCCTCGGCCTGGGGCTCCATGCAAGATCTCACCTCGTGGAGTTGCAATGATCATGAGAACGGTGAGGAATCAGCCCAGAACTACACGGGAGGATCTTGTCAATGATCTCAAGGCAGCTGGGACCATAGTCACCAAGAAAACAATTGGTAACACACTACACCGTGAAGGACTGAAATCCTGCAGCGCCCGCAAGGTCCCCCTGCTCAAGAAAGCACATATACATGCCTGTCTGAAGTTTGCCAATGAACATCTGAATGATTCAGAGGAGAACTGGGTGAAAGTGTTGTGGTCAGATGAGACCAACATGGAGCTCTTTGGCATCAACTCAACTCGCCATGTTTGGAGGAGGAGGAATGCTGCCTATGACCCCAAGAACACCATCCCCACCGTCAAACATGGAGGTGGAAACATTATGCTTTGATGGGGCCATGTACCGTCAAATCTTGGGTGAGAACCTCCTTCCCTCAGCCAGGGCATTGAAAATGGGTCGTGAATGGGTATTCCAGCATGACAATGACCCAAAACACATGGCCAAGGAAACAAAGGAGTGGCTCAAGAAGAAGCACATTAAGGTCCTGGAGTGGCCTAGCCAGTCTCCAGACCTTAATCCCATAGAAAATCTGTGGAGGGAGCTGAAGGTTCGAGTTGCCAAACGTCAGCCTCGAAACCTTAATGACTTGGAGAAGATCTGCAAAGAGGAGTGGGACAAAATCCCTCCTGAGATGTGTGCAAACCTGGTGGCAACTACAAGAAACGTCTGACCTCTCTGTGATTGCCAGCAAGGGTTTTGCCACCAAGTACTAAGTCATGTTTTGCAGAGGGGTCAAATACTTATTTCCCTCATTAAAATGCAAATCAATTTATAACATTTTTTACATGCATTTTTCTGGATTTTGTTGTTGTTATTCTGTCTCTCACTATTCAAATAAACCTACCATTAAAATTATAGACGGATCATTTCTTTGTCAGTGGGCAAACGTACAAAATCAGCAGGGGATTTAAATACTTTTTTCCCTCACTGTATAATGACCACATAAGCTGTTTTCAAAGGGATTAGTTGCATTTTAGGGGCAGACGCTTTTGAATTCTGGGACCTTTATCTGCTTGTAGCCCATGTTAAACATTGAACAAAATCAATACCATATCCAAATGTGAAATCTGCGGCAAGAGTGTGGGGCCAAACAATGATCAAATGTCCTTTATGGTGGTGATTCTATCTTGTAATGCAAATGTGATTAAAATGTTTCATTGTATCGCACCAAGGATATAACTGGTATAAAAGTAATGTTGCTTTTGGCAGGAGGTAAGCCATATTGTTTGTTTATCAAAGTAAGTGCCTGCATTGATTCTACCTAACCTATTTCATAAAACCAACCATATACCCATGTAGGCTACCTCTTCTTATTCTCAACCCAGAACTAAAGTCTTCTGTAATTGGTCAGATGCTCGATTAAGTTCTGGGTCCATACATGCTAAGAGAAGAGATGAAGAGATGCTAGAACGAGGATCGGAACCAGAATGAGGAGCTCCACCCTCTCATTCTGCAAGTTACGGGCAAGTGTATAGGTCAAATCTCCCCAAATCGTGATTTGTCCAAATAACCAGTGATGAAAAACCCAAGCACTGGAACAATTACTGCTCATAAAGACAGCTCTGCGATACCATTTATGTTTACGTAGTCTGTCCATGAGAGATTAACCTCTTCTTAGCCAGTGATGGGACATAGTCGGTCTTCCCAAAAATAGTTGTTTCACCAAGATGGCCGCCTTTTTTAACACATGAACATATGGCTGCTTTTTGGCAAGGAAATGGGGCTGGTGGGTTAATTAGCCAACGAGCGGAGAGCCAGAGTGGCAGTGAAAGTCAATGTCTCCCTCAAAGCCAGCGTCTGTCGCATGCTGATAACATTGACATGCCCCCTTTGCCATTGCTGTCTCTCAAAGCCGCCGCTGCATTGCAGTTAACTATTTAGGAAAGGAGAGGAGGAGGTGAATTAGAGGAGAGGGGGATGAAAAAGACGATGGTGACAGATGAAGTAATGATTGACCTCCACTCATTAGAGAGGTGACCTGTCGTAATCGATGAGGCGGATTTGAGGCACAGCCAACGCCACTCGTTGGGCTTTAGCCCCATTTCCCTCCATTTTAGAGGGAGCAGTGTATAGCATTGTTCACACTGCAGACCTTAATACTCACATCAGTTTTGTCTTTCAAATCCATTATGGAATACTGACTGTCGAAACAAGTGACCAAATCGGATGTGTGTGTGTGTTCAGACAGCAGTCATTTGCTGACATGTCTACGCTAGTTGTCATAGTAATGACGGGTGTGTGTTCAGTGGTGTAGGCTGATTGGTGGTGGTGCTCGTGCTTCCTATCACTTATAAGTTATGTAGCAAGCTAAGGTGACAACAATGCCTGCCATGGACGTTTCCCAGTTGCTTTGAATGTTCAAAATAATAGTGCACTTTTAAAGCCTCAAAGGATAAGATGATCCAACTATCAAAACATGTCATTTTTTTTGGCTAGCCACAGGAGTCAACTAGCTAGCTAGGTAGCTGTTTAGCTTTCTAGCACATTAATTCATTTGTTTGTAAACAATTAACAAGGTAGTTAGCTACCACATGTTCCTGTCAAAACTGTCAACAGAGTAGTTAGCAAGCAACAAGATATGCCAAATAACAGTGTAAAAAAACTTGAGGGCAAATAATTCAGATTTGACTGTTCAGACAAGTCGCATTGCCATTTGTATCTGTTTTCAAACAACCTACGAAGGTGGTTTGAAATGTGGTTTGAAATATCTGATTCCATGTGCTTTTTGGCTGTTCAGACTACAGGAAAAATAACAGATTCGAATCAGATATGCAAAAAAATAGGATTTGAGTCACTTCAAACTGCCAATGTGAACAAGGCTTAAGACATTTTACAAGCTGATTGGGCAATTGAGTGCCATTTTGATACATTAGGATGTAATCTCGGCTTAGCTGTGAAGCCAATTTGAGAAGTTCTTACATGGCTGAAATATGTAATTCTGCAAAGCAACCCAGCTGTTTGATGTCAGGGATATATGCTTCCGTAAACTAAACTCTGAGATCTACAGAAAACAACACAGGCTAATCCAATCGACCAGACTGTACCAGTGACAAGAGTTTGCTGAAAGAAGTATGAGAGATATAGCAACGTAAGTCTAACAAAATAATTCTGACCTTCATACCCTTTATTCTTAGGTGTTGTGTTAGTCATGGACTCTGCCCTTGACATGTTAAGCTGTGGAGAGAAATGTTGGGGAGCAGGCACTTGATCTATTTACCTCACCCCGTCAAAGCCTGATCCCAGAGCTATGGGGACAAGGGCTGGCAACATGCTCCGTTTACAAAACTCACTAACAAATATATGGGGATATATATGGGGTATTTTTGTAGAGGATACACGCACGATCACACACACTCAAACTGGCAGGCACACATGCACAGGTACACACGCAAACACACAGACATGCACACAGGCACACACACACACACAAACACTTTATCACAGTCCAGCCCATGCCAAATGCCCTTGGCCAACACATTCATTTTCCAGGCTAGCGGTACACAAGAGGCAGGTGGACGGCGGACGACACTCGGCTGAAGTATCCCACGCTGCCCTGAGAGAGAGAAGCGAGGCGGCCGAGGCCAGACGCGGGATAGCGAGGGCCAGCTGGGCAGCCGGGCTGCTGGGAGATTGGGACAATGGGCAGCCCTGAAAGGACCTGCCAGCTGTTGCCCACCACCTGCCACCACGCCACAGAGGTGACACCGCAATCAAGCCTGTCTTTCTCCCTTCTCGTGCCCTAACAAATATATGGTAATAATTCAATTACAGACCTACTTGGGGAATTGATTCTCATTAAACATGTCAGAATCTCAACGTTTGCGCGATAAATGCGAAAATTACCAACATTTGTATTGTCGACAAATAAGGCAATATGCTTGGCCGCTCATTAGTGGTTCGAGAGAGGATCAGCTTTATTTGTTGCTGGGATCATAAACCATAATTTCCTCCCAGTTGGGTGACAATTAAATGGCCAACGGTGCAACACGTGTAACCTCCACAGAAGCACTGGACCACCAGTGAGACACATTGGGTTAGGTCTTTCCATTACCCTGTTCCTGGAGAGCTACCGTCCTGTAGGTTTTCACTCCAACCCTAATCTAGCGCACCTGATTCTAATAATTAGCTAGTTGATCAGGATAGCTACAACTGGGGTTGGAGTGAAAACCTACAGGAGGGTAGCTCTCCAGGAACAGGGTTGGAGAGCCCTGGGTTAGGTTATCTATTAGCCTAATGCAGGGGTGTCAAACTCATTCCATGGCGGGCCTAGTGTCTGCTGGTTTCTGTTTTTTCCCTTTCAATTAAGCCCTAGACAACCAGGTGAGGGGAGTTCCTTACTAATTAGTGACCTTAATTAATCAATCAAGTACAAGGGAGGAGCAAAGACCTGCAGACACTCTGCCCAAGCCTGCCAGGGATATTGATCTAGGCTTTGAACTATTTACTTGTTGAGCAATTCAGGAACACTTCTGAACCCTGTAGCGCAGTCATTTAATGAGAGAATGAAGGACACATTGTTTGTCTATACTTGGCACACTATCTGTGCAGTATTTCATATTTATTTTTACCTTTGTCTGAACTTAAAGATCAGGAACATTTACATAATTTATTCTGTGCATTACATGCTTTAACTTTTGCTTTGCCACAGTCTGCATTCAATTTGCATACATTCTTGATAGAGAAGCTGGTTTTCTCTCAGTTTTAGATTTTTTTTTGTACTTGTTATTATAAAACTGTTTGTGGGTGTGTGTTTGTGTGTGTCTTTCTGCATGAGTGTGTGCATTTAAGTGTGTGTGTGTGAGTGCAAGCAGTTGTGTAGGTGCGTGCGTGCGAGCATGCCCGCTGTGTGTGTTTATGTGTGTAACCCCTTTAGGTTAGACAGCTTAGTGGTGGATTAGTGGTGAGCTGCAGGTGGTGAGGGCTGAAGGTAATTAGGCTGGAGACTGTGATTGAGTTGAGTTACACAGGAGGGTGGTGGAGCACAATCAGTACTGCAGCTGATGGGATCAAATGGTTCTCATCATTAGCTGTGATAACAGCAGAAGTGGAAAGAGTACTGGAATTTCCTACTCAACTAGAAGTAAAACTACTGGTGTAAAAAACTACTCAAGTAAAAAGTATCTCATTTAATTGAATTAAGGTTACCTAAACGTTGTTGATCGTTTCCATACATTGAAAAAGGAAGAGAGGAAATACAGTTGAAGTCAGAAGTTTACATTCACTGAGGTTGGAGTCATTAAAACCCGTTTTTCAACCACTCCACACATTTCTTGTTAACAAACTATAGTTTTGGCAAGTCTGTTAAGACATCTACTTTGTGCATGACACAAGTAATTTTTCCAACAATTGTTTACAGACAGATTATTTCACTTATAATTCACTGTATCACAATTCCAGTCGGTCAGAAGTTTACATACACTAAGTTGACTGTGCCTTTAAACAGCTTGGAAAATTCCAGAAAATGATGTCATGGCTTTAGAAGCTTCTGATATGCTAATTGACATAATTTGAGTGAATTGAAGGTGTACCTGTGGATGTATTTCAAGGCCTACCTTCAAACTCAGTGCCTCTTTGCTTGACATCATGGGAAAATCAAAAGAAATCAGCCAAGACCTCAGAAAAAAATGGTAGACCTCCACAAGTCTGGTTCATCCTTGGGAGCAATTTCCAAATGCCTGAAGGTACCACGTTCATCTGTACAAACTATAGTATGCAAGGATAAACACCATGGGACCACGCAACCGTCATACCGCTCAGGAAGGAGATGCGTTCTGTCTCCTAGTGATGAACGTACTTTGGTGCGAAAAGAGCAAATCAATCCCAGAACAACAGCAAAGGACCTTGGGAAGATGCTGGAGGAAACAGGTACAAAAGTATCTATATCCACAGTAAAACTAGTCCTATATCGACATAATATGAAAGGCCGCTCAGCAAGGAAGAAGCCACTGCTCCAAAACCGCCATAAAAAAGCCAGACTACGGTTTGCAACTGCACAAGGGGACAAAGATCATACTTTTTGGAGAAATGTCCTCTGGTCTGATGAAACAAAAATAGAACTGTTTGGCCATAATGACCGTCGTTATGTTTGGAGGAAAAAGGGGGTGCCTTGCAAGCCGAAGAACACCGTCACAACCGTGAAAAACGGGGGTTGCAGCATCATGCTGTGGGGGTGCTTTTCTGTGAGGAAGGAAAATTATGTGGATATATTAAAGCAACATCTCAAGACATCAGTCAGGAAATTAAAGCTTGGTCGCAAATGGGTCTTCCAAATGGACAATGACCCCAAGCATACTTCCAAAGTTGTGGCAAAATGGCTTAAGGACAACAAAGTCAAGGTATTGGAGTGGCCATCACAAAGCCCTGACCTCAATCCTATATATAATTTGTGGGCAGAACTGAAAAAGCATGTGTGAGCAAGGAGGCCTACAAACCTGACTCAGTTACACCAGCTATGTCAGGAGGAAAGGGCCAAAATTCACCCAACTTATTGTGGGTAACTTGTGGAAGGCTACCCAAAACATTTGACCCAAGTTAAACAACTTAAAGGCAATGCTACCAAATACTAATTGAGTGTATGTAAACTTCTGACCCACTGGGAATGTGATGAAAGAAATAAAAGCTGAAATAAATCATTCTCTCTACTATCATTCGGACATTTCACATTCTTAAAATAAAGTGGTGATCCTAACTGACCTAAAACAGGGAATTTTTACTAGGATTAAATGTCAGGAATTGTGAAAAACTGAGTTTAAATGTATTTGGCTAAGGTGTATGTAAACTTCCGACTTCAACTGTACATGTACAGTATAAATTAAGTTAATTTATTGTTTGAGTTGCAACAAGGCACATCTGTATATATAAAAAAAAACATTTATTGTTCAATTATAAGCAATACAAAATAAAGTGCATGAACAAAAAATCATGCATTCACGCTCTTTCCCTCAACCACTCCCACTTTCCCACACTCACATACTCCCTCTCTCCCTCAACCACTCCCTCTTTGCCTCATTCACTCACTAACTCAACCACCCATACAAGGGCAAATGGGGAGTGCCAGGGCACAAAGGATTTGATGTCAAAATTAGCTCTGGAGGCAACAACAGAACATCATGGAAACGCTACATTAATTAGCAAACCCCCCTGAAATAGAGAAGGGGCTATAGATGTTGCAATAGATTGATTAACTATATATAGGCTACATGTACAGAGTACATAAGGTTATGTAGTGTTCCTTGAGCAAAATCAAAGAAGTTCTGTTCTAACGCCTTCACTTCTGTCAGAGCTGTTCAGTTCAGCAGGCAATGATTTTTTTATTTTTTATTTTTTTATTTCACCTTTATTTAACCAGGTAAACCAGTTGAGAACAGGTTCTCATTTACAACTGCGACCTGGCCAAGATAAAGCAAAGCAGTGCAATAAAAACAACACAGAGTTACATATGGGGTAAAAAAACATAAAGTCAAAAATACAACAGAAAATATATATACAGTGTGTGCAAATGTAGCAAGTTATGGAGGTAAGGCAATAAATAGGCTATAGTGCAGAATAATTACAATAGTATTAACACTGGAATGCTAGATGTGCAAGAGATTATGTGCAAATAGAGATACTGGGGTGCAAAAGAGCAAAATAAATAACAATATAGGGATGAGGTAGTTGGGTGGGCTAATTTCAGATGGGCTGTGGACAGGTGCAGTGATCGGTAAGGTGCTCTGACAACTGATGCTTAAAGTTATTGAGGGAGATAAGAGTCTCCAGCTTCAGAGATTTTTGCAATTCGTTCCAGTCATTGGCAGCAGAGAACTGGAAGGAATGGCGGCCAAAGGAGGTGTTGGCTTTGGGAATGACCAGTGAGATATACCTGCTGGAGCGCAGACTACGGGTGGGTGCTGCTATGGTGACCAATGAGCTAAGATAAGGCGGGGATTTGCCTAGCAGTGATTTATAGATGGCCTGGAGCCAGTGGGTTTGACGACGAACATGTAGTGAGGACCAGCCAACAAGAGCGTACAGGTCACAGTGGTGGGTAGTGTATGGGGCTTTGGAGACAAAACGGATGGCACTGTGATAGACTACATCCAATTTGCTGAGTAGAGTGTTGGAGGCTATTTTGTAAATGACATCGCCGAAGTCAAGGATCGGTAGGATAGTCAGTTTTACGAGGGCATGTTTGGCAGCATGAGTGAAGGAGGCTTTGTTGCGAAATAGGAAGCCGATTCTAGATTTAACTTTGGATTGGAGATTCTTTATGTGAGTCTGGAAGTTGAGTTTACAGTCTAACCAGACACCTAGGTATTTGTAGTTGTCCACATACTCTAGGTCAGACCCGTCGAGAGTGGTGATTCTAGTCGGGTGGGCGGGTGCCAGCAGCGTTCGATTGAAAAGCATGCATTTAGTTTTACTAGTGTTTAAGAGCAGTTGGAGGCTACTGAAGGATTGTTGTATGGCATTGAAGCTCGTTTGGAGGTTTGTTAACACAGTGTCCAATGAAGGGCCAGATGTATACAAAATGGTGTCGTCTGCGTAGAGGTGGATCTGAGAGTCACCAGCAGCAAGAGCGACATCATTGATATACACGGAGAAAAGTGTCGGCCCAAGAATTGAACCCTGTGGCACCCCCATAGAGACTGCCATAGGTCCAGACAACAGGCCCTCCGATTTGACACACTGAACTCTATCTGAGAAGTAGTTGGTGAACCAGGCGAGACAGTCATTTGAGAAACCAAGGCTATTTAGTCTGCCAATAAGAATGCGGTGGTTGACAGAGTCGAAAGCCTTGGCCAGGTCGATGAAGACGGCTGCACAGTACTGTCTATTATCAATCGCGGTTATAATATCGTTTATGACCTTGAGCGTGGCTGAAGTGCACCCGTGACCAGCTCGGAAACCGGATTGCATAGCGGAGAAGGTACGGTGGTATTCGAAATGGTCGGTGATCTGTTTGTTAACTTGGCTTTCAAATACTTTCGAAAGGCAGGGCAGGATGGATATAGGTCTGTAGCAGTTTGGATCTAGAGTGTCACCCCCTTTGAAGAGGGGGATGACCGCGGCAGCTTTCCAATCTCTGGGGATCTCAGACGTTATGAAAGAGAGGTTGAACAGACTAGTAATAGGGGTTGCGACAATTTCGGCGGCTAATTTTAGAAAGAAAGGGTCCAGATTGTCTAGCCCAGCTGATTTGTAGGGGTCCAGATTTTGCAGCGCTTTCAAAACATCAGCTGTCTGAATTTGTGTGAAGGAGAAGCGGGGGGGGCATGGGCAAGTTGCAGCAGAGGGTGCAGAGTTGGTGGCCGGGTTAGTGGTAGCCAGATGGAAAGCATGGCCAGCTGTAGCAAAATGCTTGTTGAAATTCTCGATTATTGTAGATTTATCGGTGGTGAAAGTGTTTCCTAGCCTCAGTGCAGTGGGCAGCTGGGAGGAAGTGCTCTTATTCTCCATGGACTTTACAGTGTCCCAAAACTTTTTGGAGTTAGTGCTACAGGATGCAAATTTCTGTTTGAAAAAGTTAGCCTTTGCTTTCCTGACTGCTTGTGTATATTGGTTCCTAACTTCCCTGAAAAGTTGCATATCGCGGGGGCTATTTGATGCTAATGCTGTACGCCACAGGATGTTTTTGTGCTGGTCAAGGGCAGTCAAGTCTGAGGAGAACCAGGGGCTATATCGGTTCTTAGTTCTGTATTTTTTGAATGGGGCATGTTTATTTAAGATTGAGAGGAAATTACTTTTAAGGAACAACCAGGCATCCTCTACTGACGGAATGAGATCTATATCCATCCAGGATACCTGGGCCAGGTCAATTAGGAAGGCATGCTCGCTAAAGTGTTTTAGGGAGCGTTTGACAGTGATGAGGGGTGGTCGTTTGACCGCGGACCCGTTACGGACGCAGGCAATGAGGCAGTGATCGCTGAGATCCTGGTTGAAGACAGCGGAGGTGTATTTAGAGGGTATGTTAGTCAGGATGATATCTATGAGGGTACCCATGTTTACGGATTTAGGGTTGTACCTGGTAGGTTCGTTGATAATTTGCGTGAGGTTGAGGGCATCTAGCTTGGATTGTAGGATGGCTGGGGTATTAAGCATATCCCAATTTAGGTCACCAAGCAGTACAAACTCTGAGGATAAATGGGGGGCAATCAATTCACATATGGTGTCCAGGGCACAGCTGGGGGCTGAGGGGGGTCTGTAGCAAGCGGCAACAGTGAGAGACTTATTTCTGGAAAGGTGGATTTTTAGAAGTAGAAGCTCAAACTGTTTGGGCACAGACCTGGATAGTATGATAGAGCTCTGCAGGCTATCTCTACAGTAGATTGCAACTCCACCCCCTTTGGCAGTTCTATCTAGACGGGAAATGTTATAGTTGGGGATGGAATTCAGACACTGCTAGAACATCAGGGTTGGCAGAGTGTGCTAACGCAGTGAATAACTCAAACTTAGGAAGTAGACTTCTGATATTTATGTGCAAGAAACCAAGACTTTTGCGATTACAGAAGTCATCAAATGATAGCGCCTGGGGAGTAGGAGTGATACTGAGGGCTGCAGGGCCTGGGTTAGCCTCTACATCACCAGAGGAACAGAGGAGGACTAGAATAAGGATACGGCTAAAGGCTTTAAGAACTGGTCTTCTAGTGCGTTGGGTACATAGAATAAAGGGGGCAGATTTCCGGGTGTTATAGAAAAGATTCAGGGCATTATGTACAGACAAGGATATGGAAGGATATGAGTAAAGTGGAGGTAAACCTAAGCGTTGGGTAACAATGAAAGAGATAGCATCGCTGGAGGCATCAATTGAGTCGGTCTCCGCGTGTATAGGGGGAGGGGCAAAGGAGCTATCTAAGGCAGGTTTAGCTAGGCTGGGGGGTCTACAGTGATATAGTAAAATTAGAAATAACCGAAACAACAATAAACTAACCATGTTTGGGCTGAGGCTAAACATAAACAGGATGTAGTACCGTAAAAAGGAACAGTCCAGCAGACATCAGCTGTATAGCTGAGTTATCATAAGGTCCGGTGGTAAACTAGTGAGTAAGAGGCCACGGCTAGCGTGTGCTAGCGGGCCGGGGCTAGCAGATGGATGGAATCTTCGTGGTTAACGTCGTAACCACATCAGACGATTTCGTCGGCAGACCAGTCGTGTAGGATCGGCGGGGCTCCGTGTCAACACTAGGTGGTCCCGTCCGGTTGACAGAGAGGTAGATAGCCGGGAGATGGGCCTAGCTCAGGATGATTAGCCAGACCACAGCGTCCGTTTTGTTGTAGCTAGCTGATAGCGATGAATCCGGAGTTAAAGGTCCAGTGATTCAGTGATTCCGGCGGAAAAACTGATATGTTCTGGGTCGATAACGCGCTGTGCAGACTGGCCGAATATCCGGTGATTAATGTCCAGTGATTAAAATTAATCCCGCAGAAAAAATCCAATGTTCTGGGTGAAATACCGCTAGCTGAGGCTAATAGCAAGTAGCTAGTTAGCTGGCTAGCTGGCTAGCTAGTTTCAACTGGAGATTCTAGATTCTAGATAAAGGTAAGTCAATAATAGAATCCGTTCCACATTGAGTGAGGCGGGTTGCAGGAAAGTATATTTTGTAGAAGGATGAAAAGTCTGATATGGAAATATGTACGAAAAATACAGAAAAATAGGGTATTTACAGGCTATTTACAGACATACGATAAAAACACAACTGCACTACTACGCCATCTTGGAAAACTAAGATCCTGGCTCGCTTTGCAGTGAAGAGCAGGCAGTGTTGAGGAGTAGTGAACTACATAGTTCAACTAGTCATTTAATTCAATTTTGCTGTAGCTTGGTGGTAGTTGAACTAAACTCAAATCTTGGTAGTGTTTTCAGTACTTAATAACTTTGTTGCCATGTAGCGGTGTAGCTAACTACTGGAACTACACACTGCTTTTTTTGCAAAAATAAAATATGGGTAAAGTAGGCAAGACATTTCTTTCTTTTTCGTCATCAGACCTGCCTGATTATCACTTGAAACAGTTTTCTTTAGACCAGAGGAAAGCCTGCCTCCTACTGGCCCTCCAACACCACTTCCAGGAACATATGGTCTCCCATCCAGGGAAGACCCTGCTTAGCCAGCAGTGGGATGCAGGGTGGTATGCGACTGTCCCAGAACCACTCTTCACATTTCCCGAAAAAATGTAATGACAAGGCCCGGGAAATGTAAAACATTTCCCTCAATGTCTCACTAATGCAATTCCACAAAATTCACAACATGCGCTGCAGCAGATTGTATAAAGTGCTATTACAATTTTTGCCAACCCACCTCTCCAGTTTGTCCAGAAGGAAATCATGGTCAACAGTGTCGAATGCAGAACTTAAATCCAAGAGTACAAGGACAGAGAGCTGTTTGGCATCTGTAATGTCTCTAAGATCGTTTACCACTTTAACAAAAACCAGATTGGAAATCTTCAGAAATACAGTTGGCACTTAAAAATAATTTAGCTGTTTGAAAACCGATTTCTCCAGAATTTTGCATAAGAATGGAGGGTTGGAGATTGACCGAAAAGAGCTGAAGAATCTAAATTACTTTTCTTCAGAAGGGTTTTCAACATAGCAGTTTTTAATGCAGTGGGGAAAGTGCCTGTGAACATGGAATGATTAACAATAGCTTGCACTTCTTCAGATTTGCTGTTAAAAACTGTTTTGAAGAAGGTGGTGGGGATATGATGGAGAAGGCAGGTAGAAGGCTTAAGATGTGAATCACTTTCCTGAGCATGTCTGTGTCAACCAGGTAAAATAAATCCATAGTGCCTTTGCGTGGTAGGCTAGGGCACATATCATCAAACTTCTCATCAGGTCTTGCTTGACTGATACCCAGCCTAATGTTTGTTTTCTTATCTCTGAAATATGCTGCAAACTCATCACATTTAGATGTGGAGGAAAGTTCACATAGGTTTGCGGGGGTAGGATTTATCAGGCCATCAATAGTCGAAAAGAGCACTTTCGAATTATTCTGATTATTAGTGATCAAGTTAGAAAAATTAGCCCATCTGGCATTTCTAATTGCCTTGTTATATATGCCAAGTTGCTCTCTCAGAATATCATAATGGACCTGCAGCTTTGACTTTCTCCACTTCCACTCTGCCTTTCTGCAATTTCTCTTTAATTGATTTGTTTCCTCACTCATCCGAAGGGCTCTCCACTTGGATGTGGTCTTTTTCAACTTTACTGGAGCCATGGCATCAATGGTTGACCTTAATTTGCTATTAAAGTTATCAACTAAGTCATCACAAGAGGAAGGCAGAATAGGTGATGGAGTATTGTTCATACACTCAAAACAATCTGAAGCAACTTCAGATGTAAGATAGTATTTCCTTAATAATGCATTCAGTATTACCCTGTGCTACGGGCAACACTACAAAAAAATACAAAATACATTACAAATACACAGTGGTGATCAGATAAAGCAACATCAACAACAGAGGATATAGTGAGGGAAAAAACTATTTGATCCCCTGCTGATTTTGTACGTTTGCCTACTGACAAAGAAATGATCAGTCTATCATTTTAATGGTAGGTTTATTTGAACAGTGAGAGACAGAATAACAACTAAAAAATCCAGAATAACGCATGTCAAAAATGTTATAAATTGATTTGCATTTTAATGAGGGAAATAAGTATTTGACCCCCTCTCAATCAGAAAGATTTCTGGCTCCCAGGTGTCTTTTATACAAGTAATGAGCTGAGATTAGGAGCACACTCTTAAAGGGAGTGCTCCTAATCTCAGCTTGTTACCTGTATAAAAGACACCTGTCCACAAAAGCAATCAATCAATCAGATTCCAAACTCTCCACCATGGCCAAGTCCAAAGAGCTCTCCAAGGATGTCAGGGACAAGATTGTAGACCTACACAAGGCTGGAATGGGCTACAAGACCATCGCCAAGCAGCTTGGTGAGGTGACAACAGTTGGTGCGATTATTCGCAAATGAAAGAAACACAAAATAACTGTCAATCTCCCTTGGCCTGGGGCTCCATGCAAGATCTCACCTCGTGGAGTTGCAATGATCATGAGAACAGTGAGGAATCAGCCCAGAACTACACGGGAGGATCTTGTCAATGATCTCAAGGCAGCTGGGACCATAGTCACCAAGAAAACAATTGGTAACACACTACGCCGTGAAGGACTGAAATCCTGCAGCGCCCGCAAGGTCCCCCTGCTCAAGAAAGCACATATACATGCCCGTCTGAAGTTTGCCAATGAACATCTGAATGATTCAGAGGAGAACTGGGTGAAAGTGTTGTGGTCAGATGAGACCAAAATGGAGCTCTTTGGCATCAACTCAACTCGTCGTGTTTGGAGGAGGAGGAATGCTGCCTATGACCCCAAGAACACCATCCCCACCGTCAAACATGGAGGTGGAAACATTATGCTTTGGGGGTGTTTTTCTGCTAAGGGGACAGGACAACTTCACCGCATCAAAGGGACGATGGACGGGGCCATGTACCGTCAAATCTTGGGTGAGAACCTCCTTCCCTCAGCCAGGGCATTGAAAATGGGTTGTGGATGGGTATTCCAGCATGACAATGACCCAAAACACACGGCCAAGGCAACAAAGGAGTGGCTCAAGAAGAAGCACATTAAGGTCCTGGAGTGGCCTAGCCAGTCTCCAGACCTTAATCCCATAGAAAATCTGTGGAGGGAGCTGAAGGTTCGAGTTGCCAAACGTCAGCCTCGAAACCTTAATGACTTGGAGAAGATCTGCAAAGAGGAGTGGGACAATATCCCTCCTGAGATGTGTGCAAACCTGGTGGCCAACTACAAGAAATGTCTGACCTCTGTGATTGCCAACAAGGGTTTTGCCACCAAGTACTAAGTCATGTTTTGCAGAGGGGTCAAATACTTATTTCCCTCATTAAAATGCAAATCAATTTATAAATTTTTTGACATGGGTTTTTCTGGATTTCTTTGTTGTTATTCTGTCTCTCACTGTTCAAATAAACCTACAATTAAAATTATAGACTGATCATTTCTTTGTCAGTGGGCAAACGTACAAAATCAGCAGGGGATCAAATACTTTTTTCCCTCACTGTATGTCAATAGAAAGCCCCTTGGTATTTACCAGGACCAGAGTATTATGGGTAGGCCCAGTAACATAAAGCTCAAAAGATTAATCAATTTAATGGCCTTGGAGTCTGTCTCTTTGTCAACATGAATGTTAAAATCACCCAACACAATGATTTTATCATAGTTCTCAAGGACAATAGACAATAGTTCAGAGAAATCAGCAAAGAAAGTGGGGCAGTGCTTTGGTGGCCTATACAGGGTTATAGCTAGCACTGGTGGCTGACATTTAAACAGTATAGCACGATGCTCAAAATACCCAAAGTCGCCAAATGAAATGTTTTTACAGCTGAGAGCTGTTTGATAGAGTATGAAAAGCTGTAGTCTGGGGGGAGGCTTCAATAAGAGCGGCACTACAGTCTGAAGACAGCCATGTTGTCACGAGAATTTCTATCTCTAATTAATCAAACTTAATGCTCTGAATAATTCCCAGAGGGTGTAAGGCTCTGGTTTAATCATGAATTTAAAAAAGGTCCACAACCGGCAAGAATGATCTGTATGTTTAATCATGGAGAGCTCTGCCGCCAAAAAACATATACAGCTTTTATACCCCTTAACACAAAGGCACTTTGCTCCGCCCACCTTTAGGCGGTCTGTATAATTCCACAGTACAGAATGTTTAAATACTTCCAAGTCTCCTTCCTCCTGGAATGTTGTCTCAGCAGTTTCTAACTCCCCCCCCCCCTCTGTTAGTGGGTTGACACTACATTATAACTCTAACACCGTTCACACATTTATACTGTATTTGGGGTGAAATCTTTTTAAAATACAAATTAATCTACAGTGGGGAAAAAAAGTATTTAGTCAGCCACCAATTGTGCAAGTTCTCCCACTTAAAAAGATGAGAGAGGCCTGTAATTTTCATCATAGGTACACGTCAACTATGACAGACAAAATGAGAATTTTTTTATCCAGAAAATCACATTGTAGGATTTTTTATGAATTTATTTGCAAATTAAGGTGGAAAATAAGTATTTGGTCAATAACAAAAGTTTCTCAATACTTTGTTATATACCCTTTGTTGGCAATGACACAGGTCAAACGTTTTCTGTAAGTCTTCACAAGGTTTTCACACACTGTTGCTGGGATTTTGGCCCATTCCTCCATGCATATCTCCTCTAGAGCAGTGATGTTTTGGGGCTGTCGCTGGGCAACACGGACTTTCAACTCCCTCCAAAGATTTTCTATGGGGTTGAGATCTGGAGACTGGCTAGGCCACTCCAGGACCTTGAAATGCTTCTTACGAAGCCACTCCTTCGTTGCCCGGGCGGTGTGTTTGGGATCATTGTCATGCTGAAAGACCCAGCCACGTTTCATCTTCAATGCCCTTGCTGATGGAAGGAGGTTTTCACTCAAAATCTCACGATACATGGCCCCATTCATTCTTTCCTTTACACGGATCAGTCGTCCTGGTCCCTTTGCAGAAAAACAGCCCCAAAGCATGATGTTTCCACCCCCATGCTTCACAGTAGGTATGGTGTTCTTTGGATGCAACTCAGCAGTCTTTGTCCTCCAAACACGACGAGTTGAGTTTTTACCAAAAAGTTCTATTTTGGTTTCATCTGACCATATGACATTCTCCCAATCCTCTTCTGGATCATCCAAATGCACTCTAGCAAACTTCAGACGGGCCTGGACATGTACTGGCTTAAGCAGGGGGACACGTCTGGCACTGCAGGATTTGAGTCCCTGGCAGCGTAGTGTGTTACTGATGGTAGGCTTTGTTACTTTGGTCCCAGCTCTCTGCAGGTCATTCACTAGGTCCCCCGTGTGGTTCTGGGATTTTTGCTCACCGTTCTTGTGATCATTTTGACCCCACGGTGTGAGATCTTGCGTGGAGTCCCAGATCGAGGGAGATTATCAGTGGTCTTGTATGTCTTCCATTTCCTAATAATTGCTCCCACAGTTGATTTCTTCAAACCAAGCTGCTTACCTATTGCAGATTCAGTCTTCCCAGCCTGGTGCAGGTCTACAATTTTGTTTCTGGTGTCCTTTGACAGCTCTTTGGTCTTGGCCATAGTGGAGTTTGGAATGTGACTGTTTGAGGTTGTGGACAGGTGTATTTTATACTGATAACAGGTTCAAACAGGTGCCATTAATACAGGTAACGAGTGGAGGACAGAGGAGCCTCTTAAAAAAGAAGTTACAGGTCTGTGAGAGCCAGAAATCTTGCTTGTTTGTAGGTGACCAAATACTTATTTTCCACCATAATTTGCAAATAAATTTATAAAAAATCCTACAATGTGATTCAGGCGGCTGAAACATTCCGAAATCCTTCGGTAGCACGGGAGGGGCCCAGAGATAATTATTATCTTGCCTGTGCTAGTGATGGTGTTTAAAAAATGTTTGTAGTCCTCCCTAAGATCACCTAAAGCAAAGGTCGTTAAAACTTACGAGTGACGATGGTGTCAGTATTGTAGTAGTTGGCCAGAACTGTGGGCAGGAGGGAGTTGATGTCATGGACACGGGCTCCTGGGTGACAGTGGACCTTGGTCGTTCCACAGACCGTAGGCAGGCCAAAATCTCTCATCTTCGAGCTGCCCACAAGGATGGTGATCGTGATGGAATCCGATGGGGAAGGAAGGGGGAGTAGGATGGGACTGCCTTGGGCAAGGGGGATGGAGCCAGGCTACCCTGACTCTTCGCACCAGCAACAGCGGATGGCGTCGTAAACCCCAGGAAGTAGGAGGATAGCCCGAGAACCTTCTGTCTTGAGTCAGCGACCTGCTGAACTGTGGTGGCCATGGGGGAGGGTGCCACTGGGCGGCCACCGGCTGTTGGTATACACCCAGAATCTGTGCTGACTCCCGGGGCTGGTAGGTCCCTCAAGATGGGCATAGCTGTTTGATAGCTGGATCAGATTTTCTCAGATAGAAGGGTGAAGGGTGACCAGACTGCCTCCCCGATCTCCTACGCCTTGCAAGTGTCCATTCTCCCGTGGCCCGTGGTGTTGAGCTTAGCATCTGTGCGTTGGATTGGGACAGATCAACGCCACCCGATTTATAGACAGCTTTGCTATAGGAGGAATTACAGCAAGGTCGGAATACTTAGAAAGCAGGTTATCCTTTTCTCGCAGCCGAGCTAACAGCCGGAGGATCTCTTCCCTAAATGGTGGTGCATTTAGGGCAGACAAATCCCTGTCCATTTTCCAGTTCCACCTTGTCTTCATCTTGTGATTGTGTGGAAATCATCTCACACCTGAATCATTTGTGCCCAGCCGTGGATAAAAACACTGGTGGGCTAGCACTGCTAGTGTTAGCCTGCTCCATTTTCAAGATGGCTAGCAGCTAACAGCTACTTAACAGGAATCCGGAACACAAACTTGCGGTCTCAGACGTAAAGGCTGACAACGTCACAGAATCCGTAGCAATATAAACTTTAGCTATGATAAAAAATTATTTAATGAAAACTATTTCATAAAAATAACAACAACAAAAAACTTTGGTCATTTGACTTTGTTTGACTGCCGTTAGAGTTGCACTCTGTGAGTCCTGAGTGCACTCGGTGTCGAGATAGCTTAGGCCTACTGCTGAAATGCGCTGAATTAAATGAGGAACATGATAACGTTCAGAATTTATTAACGCCCTGTTTTGCAATTCACAACAATGTCATTGGCAATCAAAGTTACTCTATCATTACTAAATATCAGTTACATTTGCTGTGAAATCTTTACATAGTGGCACAGCCAAGCCGGCAATGTGGCGTAGTGACAATCTTATTTTGGGAGAATCCTGGCATAGTGCCCATATATTGGTTTTAAACGCTTGAAATGGGCAGTTCCGATTTTTGCGGTATTTCCTGGGATAAATATGAATTGTTCCTGGTATTGAAACTTGGTCGATTTTCGGGAAAATATGAATCCCTAGTATTTAGGTATGATTATTTTCTATGAAACTTTTTCAAAGTAACTTTACTTAAGTAAACTATACATTGAGTGTACAAAACATTAGGAACACCCGCTCTTTCCATGACAGACTGGCCAGGTGAATCCAGGTGGAAGCTATGATTCCTTAATATTATTATTATGATTATAATTTTCTTTGTATTTTACCCCCCTTTTTCTCCCCAATTTCGATCTTGTCTCATTGCTGCAACTCCCCAATGGGCTCGGGAGGCGAAGGTCGAGTCATGCGTCCTCCGAAACATGACCTGCCAAACCATGCTTCTTATCATCCGCCCGCTTAACCCGGAAGCCAGCCGCACCAATGTATTGGAGGAAACACTGTTCAAGTGATGACCTAGGTCAGCCTGCAGGTGCCCGGCCCGCCACAAGGAGTCGCTAGAGCGCGATGAGCCAACTAAAGCCCCCCAGGCCAAACCCTCCTCAAACCCTATACGACGCTGGACCAAATGTGCGCCGCCCTATGGGACTTCCGATCACGGCCGCTATGATCCCTTATTAATGTCACCTGTTAAATCCACTTCAATCAGTGTAGATGAAGGGGAGGAGACAGGTTAAGTTGAGTATCTGGAGCATCAGCAATTGTGCCCATCTTAATCTTTTCTTTTTATTGGCCAGTCTGAGATATGGCTTTTTCTTTGCAACTCTGCCTAGAAGGTCAGCATCCCGGAGTCGCCTCTTCACTGTTGACGTTGAGACTGGTGTTTTGCGGGTACTATTTAACGAAGCTGCCAGTTGAGGACCTGTGAGGTGCCTGTTTCTCAAACTAGACACTAATGTATTTGTCCTCTTGCTCAGTTGTGCACCGGGGCCTCCCACTCCTCTTTCTATTCTGGATAGAGCCAGTTTGCGCTGTTCTGTGAAGGGAGTAGTACACAGCGTTGTACGAGATCTTCAGTTTCTTGGCAATTTCTCGCATAGAATAGCCTTCATTTCTCAGAACAAGAATAGACTGATGAGTTTCAGAAGAAAGTTATTTGTTTCTGGCCATTTCGAGCCTGTAATCGAACCCACAATTGCTAATGCTCCAGATGCTCAACTAGTCTCAAGAAGGCCAGTTTTATTGCTTCTTTAATCAGCACAACAGTTTTCAGCTGTGCTAACATAATTGCAAAATGGTTTTCTAAGGATCAATTAGCCTTTTAAAATGATAAACTTGGATTAGCAAACACAACGTGCCATTGGAACACAGGACTGATGGTTGCTGATAATGGGCCTCTGTACGCCTATATAGATATTCCATTAAAAATCTGCCGTTTCCAGCTACAATAGCCATTTACAACATTAACAATGTCTACACTGTATTTCTGATCAATTTGATGTTATTTTAATGGACAAAAAAATTGCTTTTCTTTCGAAAACAAGGACATTTCTAAGTGACCCCAAACTTTTGAACGGTAGTGTATATCTTATGTTTCACCGAGTCGTGGCTGAAAGACAACATGGATAACATACAGCTGGTGGGATATACACTACATCGGCAGGATAGAAGGCTGACTCCGTTAAGACAAGGGGTGGCGGTCTGTGTATATTTGTAAACAGCTGGTGCATAAAATCTAATACTAAGGTAGTCTCAATGTTTTGCTCGCCTGAGGTAGAATATCTCATGATAAGCTATAGACCACACTATTTACCAAGATACTTTTCATCTATATTTTCGTAGCTGTCTATTTATCACCACAAACCGATGCTGGCACTAAGATTGCACTCAATGAGCTGTATAAGGCCATAAGTAAACAGGAAAACGCTCATCCACTAGCGCTCCTAGTGGCCAGGGACTTTAAAGCAGGGAAACTTAAATCCATTCTACCTAATTTCTACCAGCATGTTAAATGTGCAACCAGAGGAAAAAAACTCTAGACCACCTTTACTCCATAGACAGAGACTCATACAAAGCTCTCCCTCGCCCTCCATTTGGCAAATCTGACCATAACTCTATCCTCCTGATTCCTGCTTATAAGCAAAAACTATAGCAGGAAGAACCAGTGACTCGGTTAATAAGGAAGTGGTCAGATGACGCAGATGCAAAGCTACAGGACTGTTTTGCTAGCACAGACTGGAATATGTTCCGGGATTCTTCCGATAGCATTGAGGAGTACACCACATCAGTCACTGGCTTCATCAATAAGTGCATCGATGACGTCGTCCCCACAGTGAACGTACGTACATTTCCCAACCAGAAGCCATGGATTACAGGCAACATCCGCACAGCTAAAGGGTAGAGCTGCCGCCTTCAAGGAGCGGGACTCTATCCCGGACGCTTATAAGAAATGCCCTCAGACAAACCATCAAACAGGCAAAGAGTCATTACAGGACTAAGATTGAATTGTACTACACCGGCTCTGACGCTCGTCAGATGTGGCAGGGCTTGAAAACTATTACCGACTACAAAGGGAAGCACAGCCTCAAGCTTTTCAGTGACACAAGCCTACCAGACGAGCTAAATCACTTCTATGCTCGCTTCGAGGCAAGTAACACTGAAGCATGCATGAGAGCATCAGCTGTTCCGGATGACTATGTGATCACGCTCCGTAGCCGATGTGAGTAAGACTTTTAAGAAGGTCAACATTCACAAGGCCGCAGGGCCAGACGGATGATCAGGATGTGTACTCCGAGCATGCGCACTCCGAGCATGCGCTGACCAACTGGCAAGTGTCTTCACTGATATTTTCAACATGTCCCTGACTGAGTCTGTAATACCAACATGTTTCAAGCATACCACCATAGTCCCTGTGCCCCAGAACACTAAGATAACCTGCCTAAATGACTACCGACCCGTAGCACTCACGTCTGTAGCCATGAAGTGCTTTGAAAGGCTGGTTATGGCTCACATCAACACCATTATTACAGAAACCCTAGACCAGGGGTGTCAAACATCCGGCCCGCGGGCCGGATCAGGCCCGCAAACGGGTTTAATCCGGCCCGCGAGATGATTTAAAAAAAAGAAAAAATATATATATTTTTTTAAATTTATAATAATTTTGTAATGTAGAAAAATGCGCTGCAATTTTTCAATAAAATAAACTGCTGTTCCAATTGCGTCCACTGGATGGCGCAGTAGCAATTGTGTTAAGCAAGCAAACTGTTTATACCGGGGCAGAGCAAGTAGGTCAAGCACGTGCAGCCAATGAGCTACTTTGTTTTGCCCGCGATATTTATTACGGCTTCTACTTTTAACATTATGTGCTTTGGCACCCTCATTGCCCCAATATGTCTCTGTCAAAAAAGAGAAAAGTGGACGCAGAGTGCAGAGTGTTCCAAGAAAAATGGTCATCCTATTTATGCTGAAAGAATATAACCTTCGTCGCCACTATGTGAGTCTTCATGCCGACAAATATGACAACTTTCAAGGACAGCGGAGATGAGAGAAGGTGAATGAACTGTTGGCGGGTCTGAAGAAACAGCAGTCTGTGTTTACTCACAGCCGAGACATCAGTGACGCTGCAGTGAAAGCTAGCTACCTCATTGCTAATGAAATCGCAGTGGCTTCAAAACCATTTAGTGAGGGTGAATTTGTAAAAACATGCATGATGAAGGCAGCGGAGGTTGTGTGCCCTGAAAAGCGGCAGGCTTTTGCAAATATCAGCCTGACAAGAAACACAGTTGCAGCCAGGATTTCCGATCTTTCAGTGGATTTGGACAGCCAGTTGAAGCAAAAAGTAAAGTCATTTATTGCGTTTTCGGTTGCAATTGATGAAAGCACGGACATTACAGATGTTGCACAACTGGCCATTTTCATCCGCGGAGTTGATGACACATTGACCGTCACCGAGGAGTTCGTGGAGTTGGTGCCGATGACAAATACAACGACAGCAGCTGATATTTTTACCGCACTCGTCGGCGCGCTGGACAGGGTCGGAGTGGACTGGTCCCGCGCTGTCAGCCTGGCTACAGATGGTGCGCCCTCAATTATCGGGAAAAAAGCAGGCGTTGTGACAAAGTTCAGAGAGAAAGTGCAATCTGCAAATGGTGGACGTGATTTTTTTACTTTTCACTGTATTTTGCACCAGGAGGCTTTGTGTTGCAAGTCATTAAAGATGGATAATGTCATGAAGGTGGTCATCCAAACTGTTAATTTCATCCGATCCAGAAGCCTGAATCACCGTCAGTTTGACAGCCTTCTCAGAGAGAAAGACCACATCTATGGCCTGCCATACCACACTGAGGTAAGATGGTTAAGCCGAGGTGCTGTGCTGAGGCATTTCTTTGATTTACGAGAAGAAATTGAACAGTTCATGGAAGAAAAGGGCAAACCAGTGTTAGAATTTCATTCCGCAGAATGGATGCAGGACCTTGCATTTATGGTGGATGTTACAGAGCACCTGAATAACTTGAACAAACAGCTGCAAGGGCGCAACAAAGTTGTCACGCAGTATTATGACAGCATACGTTCTTTCAAGTTGAAGCTGTCATTGTGGGAGACGCAACTTGCCGGTGGTGATGCAGCTCACTTCCCCTGTCTGAAAAATGTGTGCGCGACCCAACATGTGGCAGACATGAAGCGGTTCAAAGATAAAATAACGGGACTGTTACGGGAGTTTGAGCAACGCTTTCAGATTTATGTTTATATGTTTTTATGTTGATGTGCTATTGTTTTTAATTGATTTTATTTTATTTGTATATTTAACCTATTCTTGACTCTGTGGTTCTTGCACTTGTTTGGGGAACAGGATTTCATTATTTTTATCTACATTTCTGCCTGAGAAATGACACCCTGATATAGTTCTGTGATCTGTGATATACTTCTGTGAATCACTGAGGCATTGTGTGTTTGTGTGTTCTTTGTCCTCAGAACTTTCAAATAACTTGAGGTGTTTTATGATTAATAATGATGTTGTGCTTTTGGACACTGTCCTCAGGCTCCAGCTTTATGTTTATATGTTTTTATGTTGATGTGCTATTGTTTTTATTTTATTTGTATATTTAACCTATTCTTGACTCTGTGGTTCTTGCACTTGTTTGGGGAACAGGATTTCATTATTTTTATCTACATTTCTGCCTGAGAAATGACACCCTGATATAGTTCTGTGATATACTTCTGTGAATCACTGAGGCATTGTGTGTTTGTGTGTTCTTTGTCCTCAGAACTTTCAAATAACTTGGTGTTTTATGATTAATAGTGATGTTGTGCTTTTGGACACTGTCCTCAGGCTCCAGCTTTATGTTTATGTTTTTATGTTGATGTGCTATTGTTTTTAATTGATTTTATTTTATTTGTATATTTAACCTATTCTTGACTCTGTGGTTCTTGCACTTGTTTGGGGAACAGGATTTCATTATTTTTATCTACATTTCTGCCTGAGAAATGACACCCTGATATAGTTCTGTGATCTGTGAAACAGTTCTGTTAATCACTGAGGCATTGTGTGTTTGTGTGTTCTTTTTCTTTAGAATTTTCAAATAAACTTGACGTGTTTTATGATTAATAGTGATGTTGTGCTTGTACTATTTTGGACACACTGTCCTCAGGCTCCAGCTTTATGTTGTATGTTGATCGTATTAAAACAAAGAAAACAATCTGAAGTTGTTGTTTTTAAGTTATATATACCATGATTTTTCCGGTCCGGCCCACTTGGGAATAGATTTTCCTCCATGTGGCCCCTGAGCTAAAATGAGTTTGACACCCCTGCCCTAGACCCACTCCAATTTGCATACTGCCCCAACAGATCCACAGATGATGCAATCTCTATTGCACTCCACACTGCCCTTTCCCACCTGGACAAGAGGAACACCTACGTGAGAATGCTATTCATTGACTACAGCTCAACGTTCAACACCATAGTGCCCTCAAAGCTCATCACTAAGCTAAGGACCCTGGGACTAACATCTCTTTCTGCAACTGGATCCTGGACTTCCTGACGGGCCACCCCCAGATGGTAAGGGTAGGTAACAACACATCTGCCACACTGATCCTCAACACGTGGGCCCCTCAGGGGTGCGTGCCCAGTCCCCTCCTGTACTCCCTGTTCACCCATGACTGCATAGCCAGGCACGACTCCAACACCATCATTAAGTTTGCTGACGACACAACAGTGGTAGGCCTGATCATCGACAACGATGAGACAGCCTATAGGGTGGAGGTCAGAGACCTGGCCGTGTGGTGCCAGGATAACAACCTCTCCCAAAACGTGATCAAGACACAGGAGATGATTGTGGATTACAGGAAAAAAAAGTGGACTGAGCACGACGGGGCTGTAGTGGAACAGGTTGAGAGCTTCAACTTCCTTGGTGACCACATCACCAACAAACTATCATGGTCCAAACACACCAAGACAGTCGTGAAGAGGGCACGACAAAGCCTGTTTCCTCTCAGGAGACTGAAAAGATCTGGCATGGGTCCTCAGATCCTCAAAAAGTTATACAGCTGCAATACAGCTGCACCATCGAGAGCATCCTGACTGGATGCATCACCACTGGTATGGCAACTGCTCGGCTTCCGACCACAAGGCACTACAGAGGGTAGTGCGCACGGCCCAGAACATCACTGGGGCCAAGCTTCCTGCCATCCAGGACCTCTTTCCCAGGCGGTGTCAGAGGAAGACCCTCAAAATTGTCAAAGACCCCAGCCACCCTAGCCATAGACTGTTCTCTCTGCTACCGCACGGCAAGCGGTACCGGAGCGCCAAGTCTAGGTCCAAAAGGCTTCTTAACAGCTTCTACCCCCAAGCTATAAGACTCCTGAACAGCTAATCATGGCTACCCGGACTATTTGCATTGCCCCCCCCCTCTTTTATGCTGCTGCTATTCTCTGTTTATTATCTACGCATAGTCACTTTAACAACTCTACCTACATGTACATATTACCTCAATTACCTCGACTAACCGGTGCCCCGCACATTTACTCGGTACCAGTACCCCCTGTATATAGCCTTGCTATTGTTATTTTTACTGCTGCTCTTTAATTATTTGTTACTTTTATTTCGTATTATTTTATATTGTATTTTTGTGTTTAAAAAAAAAAAATATTCTTTCTTAAAACTGCATTGTTGGTTAAGGGCTTGTAAGTAAGCATTTCGCTGTAAGGTCTACACCTGTAGTTTTCGGCGCATTTGATAAATAAAAATTGATTTGATTTGATAAGAGATATGCGAACTGTGGAAAACAGTCGTTCAAGTTCAGCATAGCTAGCTAGCTAGCTAGCAAAGCGATTCACATTTCATGCTAGCTAATGAAATGACACCTGCATATCTACAGTTGAAGTCGGAAGTTTACATACACATTTTACATTTACATTTTACATTCACATACACCTTAGCCAAATACATTTAAACTCAGTTTTTCACAATTCCTAACATTTAATCCTAGTAAAAATGACCTGATTTAGGTCAGTTAGGATAACCACTTTATTTTAAGAATTTGAAATGTCAGAATAATAGTAGAGAGAATGATTTATTTCAGCTTTTATTTCTTTCATCACATTCCCAGTAGGTCAGAAGTTTACATACACTCAATTCGTATTTGGTAGCATTGCCTTTAAATTGTCTAACTTGGGTCAAATGTTTCGGGTAGCCTTCCACAAGCTTCCCACAATAAGTTGGGTGAATTTTGGCCCATTCCTCCTGATAGAGCTGGTGTAACTGAGTCAGGTTTGTAGGTCTCCTTGCTCGCACATGCTTTTTCAGTTCTGTCCACAAATGTTCTATAGGATTGAGGTCAGGGCTTTGTGATGGCCACTCCAATACCTTGACTTTGTTGTCCTTAAGCCATTTTGCCACATCTTTGGAAGTATGCTTGGGGTCATTGTCCATTTGGAAGACCCATTTGCGACCAAGCTTTAACTTCCTGACTGGTGTCTTGAGATGTTCCTTCAATATATCCACATCATTTTCCTTCCTCATGATGCCATCTATTTTGTGAAGTGCACCAGTCCCTCCTGCAGCAAAGCACCTCCACAGCATGATGCTGCCACCCCCGTGCTTCACGGTTGGGATGGTGTTATTTGGCTTGCAAGGCACCCCCTTTATCCTCCAAACATAACGATGGTCATTATGGCCAAACAGTTCTATTTTTGTTTAATCAGACCAGAGGACATTTCTCCAAAAAGTACGATCTTTGTTCCCTTGTGCAGTTGCAAACCGTAGTCTGGCTTTTTTATGGCGGTTTTGGAGCAGTGGCTTCTTCCTTGCAGAAGCTTCTAAAGCCATGACATCATTGTCTGGAATTGTTCAAGCTGTTTAAATGCACAGTCAACTTAGTGTATGTAAACTTCTGACCCAGTGGGATTGTGATACAGTTAATTATAAGTGAAATAATCTGTCTGTAAACAATTGTTGGAAAAATTACTTGTGTCATGCACAAAGTAGATGTCCTAACCGACTTGCTAAAACTATAGTTTGTTAACAAGAAATGTGTGGAGTGGTTGAAAAACAAGTTTTAATGACTCCAAACTAAGTGTATGTAAACTTCCGACTTCAACTGTAGCTGTCGCCACCCAAAAATGATATGGGAGGAAAAAGTTGGTCCTCTAATGACATTACATCCTCCCAGCAGCTAGCTAACGTTAGGCTCTGTGTTTTTAGCTTGCTAAATAAATAGCTAGCGCAATAAATAGATAGGCTAGCCCAGGGGTGTCAAACTTTTGTTTTTACAAATAAACGTTCAACTGCGACCCAAATTGGCTATTGTTTTATACGAAAAAAATAAGGCCCTTTATAATGTCCACTTATGTACATAGGATGCTGTATATAGCATTTTAACATATTTAAAAAAATAAGAGATACAGTGCATTCAGAAAGCATTCAGACCTCTTTTTTTTTTTTTTTACATTTTTACGTCATTTAGCAGACGCTCTTATCCAGAGCGACTTATAGTTTTTTAGTGAGTGCATACATTTTCATACTGGCCCCCCTCTTGACTTTTTCACCATTTTGTTACGTTACAGCCTTATTCTAAAATTGATTAAATTGTTTTTTTCCCCTCATCAATCTACATACTATACCTCATAATGCAAAAACAGGTTTTCAGAAATATTTGTAATTTTATTTTATTTTTTTATACGGAAATATCAAATTTACATAAGTATTCAGATCCTTTACTCAGTACTTTGTTGAAGCACCTTTGGCAGCGATTACAGCCTCGATTCTTCTTGGGTATGACGTTACAAGCTTGGCACACCTGTATTTGGGGAGTTTCTCCCATTCTTCTCAGCAGATCCTCTCAAGCTCTGTCAGGTTGGATGGGGAGCGTTGCTGCACAGCTTTTTTCAGGTCTTCCCAGAGATGTTCGATCGGGTTCAAGTCCGGGCTCTGGCTGGGCCACTGGAGGACATTCAGAGACTTTTCCCGAAGCCACTCCTGCGTTGTCTTGGCTGTGTGCTTATAGTCGTTGTCCTGTTGGAAGGTGAACCTTTGCCCCAGTCTGAGGCCCTGAGCACTCTGGGGCAGGTTTTGATCAAGGCTCTCTCTGTACTTTGCTCCGTTCATCTTTCCCTCGATCCTGAGTAGTTTCCCTGTCCCTGCCGCTGAAAAACATCCCCACAGCATGATGCTGCCACCACCATGCTTCACCGTAGGGATGGTGCCAGGTTTCATCCAGACGTGACACTTGGCATCAGCTCTAAGAGTTCAATCTTGGTTTCATCAGACCAGAGAATCTTGTTTCTCATGGTCCGAGAGTCCTTTAGGTGCGTTTTGGCAACCTCCAAGCGTACTGCCATGTGCCTATTACTGAGGAGTGGCTTCTGTCTGGCCACTCTACCATAAAGGCCTGATTAGTTGAGTGCTGGAGAGATGGTTGTCCTTCTGGAAGGTTCTCCAGGAACAGTCTTGGTGGTTCCAAACGTCTTCCATTTAAGAATGATGGAGGCCACTGTGTTCTTGTGGACCTTCAATGCTGCTGACATGCACTGTCAACTGTGGGACCTTATATAGACAGGTGTGTCCTTTCCAGATCATGTTCAATCAATTGAATTGACTACAGGTGGACTCCAGTCAAGTTGTAGAAACATCTCAAGGATTATCAATAGAAACAGGAAGCACCTGAGCTACATTTCGAGTCTCATAGCAAAGGGTCTGAATACTTATGTAAATAAGGTATTTCTATTTTTTTGTTTTAATACATTTGCAACAATTTCTAAAAACCAGTTTTTGCTTCGTCATTATGGGTATTGTGTGTAGATTAATGAGGAAAAAAATGTATTTAATCCATTTTAGAATAAGGCTTTAACGTAACAAATCTTGGAGAAAGTCAAGGGGTCTGAATACTTTCCGAATGCACTGTAAATAATTTGTCCAGCCTTTGCTGCTATGCTTGCAGATGTGCATAATATGCTGCAACCCTTATCAAAAGGTATTTAATAACTCCAAATACTTTTTTTTTTAGCTATAGGTTGTTTAAACTATATACATTTAAATTAAAAACATGTTTTAAATTTTTGCTGCACTGCCTTGATCACCGGTGAGGTTGAATGCAGCATTGCTGTTTGGTGTACTCAACATGTATTGTAGTTGAGTAGCCAGCCTAGCCTACTGCTCAAATGTTGCTGTAATAGACCTTCATGTTTCTCCTTTGCATGGTGTTTTGTTGCAGGTTTTGTTTTTTGGTTATTCATTGTCAAGCTTTAAAATCCGAAGCCAGACTGCAACATTTTAGTATTCTAGCTAGGACTGTGGCATGTGTCTCCACACTTTCCCTCCGCTGTGTGCTGTAAACGAGACACACAAAAGCAGCGCAGTTGAAGTCGAATTCATCAATGCGAGCGCATCAGGCTGTAATTTCATAAAGTAGAGGACTTGTTGACACATTTTTACTCGCTTGTGTGTCCAATCCGGCCCGCGGGCCTTGTGTTTGACACATGTGCGCTAGCCTATTAGCCTCATTATGACTGACTTGTGATCATTGCCTTTGCTAGTTTGATTGTATTGACTTTCCCAGCCTTAGTTACAGTCGTCCATTTTTGTTCAAAATATTGAGTCATTGAAACTGAAACTTCCCGAATGGAGGAAGCAAACAATGTACCAGGCCAGCTGTGATTTCCAACCTGATAGCAATATTTTTTGGACTACCAAGAAATGTATTGGTGAATTAAATTAATTATGCATTGAACTGCATCCATCGATTCTGCCAACAATGCCTTACTGTACATCATGGATTTAAAAAAATCAAATATAACCTATTTTTAATACCTCTCATAAAGTTGGTTTTGAAGCATAAACTGGGAGTTTGATATTTTTAATTGATATTATAATTGTCTGTTTGTTTCATATCTGCAAAGTAGTTAAAATGCTGTCAGTTCCACTTTAAAGTCAATCATTGGTGAAAGCATGCATAGATCAATGAAAATTCAGTTAAACAGGAAAGCTAAAGTCCACCCTATGACATGTACATTGTTGGATTACTTCATGGAGTCAAAATAGATTTAATTTAATAATGGAGCATTTAAATTCAAACATTCCCCCTGCAACTAGCTATGGGAGTTTAGAAGACACCGGTGACTTCCTAATCGAGAACGAAGAAAGTAACTGCAAGTAAAATTAGCTGCTTAGGGCTAAATAGCAGCCTGCTATCAACAGTTATCACAGCTAATGATGAGAACTGTTTAATCCCATCAGCTAGCGTCACAGGTTACTGTATTATCCCTCTTCGTGAATGGTTTGGCCCAACATTTGAACACAAGGCTGGCATGGCTAGAACCATTGTACTCAAAACCTGAGGGTGGCAGTTAAGTAGTATGAGGTGATCCATAAAAACATTAGCCTTCATACCTGGTTTTTAAACCTTTTTTCTTCTCCTTTGGATGAATCGGGAACTAGATCATGTATTGGTGTCCTTAGGGAAAGTGTGATATTCCAAATGTACAGTACTTTGTTTAATGAGTGGCAGAGGCAGAGTATGTTGGTGCATGTTGTGTGTAAAAACATCTGCTAGCTCTTAAGAAAGCCATACAACACAGAGCTAAAAGGCATACAGCACCTTTCCACCCCGAGATACCAGCCTCAGTGAAACGGTCCATTTTTCTCTGTTCACTATATGGATAACCACAAGACAGCACATACATCTATCTCCTCTAACTCTGACAGAAGGCTCTCTAGTGACTGAATGGACGGTGAGACTCCGACCCCAGTGGTTATGAATATGGATAGTACACATCTATCTCCTCTAACTCTGACAGAAGTGGTAGGCCTGATCACCGACAACAATGAGACAGCCTATAGGGAGGAGGTCAGAGACCTGGCCGTGTTGCCAGGATAACAAACTCTCCCTCAACGTGACCAAGACAAAGGAGATGATTGTGGACTACAGGAAAAAGGACTGAGCACGCCCCCATTCTCATCGACAGGGCTGTAGTGGAACAGGTTGAGAGCTTCAAGTTCCTTGGTGTCCACATCACCAACGAACTATCATGGTCCAAACACACCAACTTTTTGAAACATGTGAAGTTCATGTGGTTTTCAGGTAAGGGCATACACACACACTCTACATGCAAGAAAACTTGAAGAAACAAACAAGTTTAAAACTGGTTTAAAAGGTTAATGCATCATTGCTTGTGCGACGTGTCATTTCAGAATAATTTTCTCTTCACTCTGAACGATTTAAAGCCCCTTGTCATTTTGGAGCAATGCTGTGAAGGAACCGTGCTATTCAGACCAGCCATTTAGAAATTTGAGAGGCAAGCCTATTTGTCAATTTCCTGCTCCCAGCGTACTGATATTGGCAGAGTGGCAACCACTTTCAAGAGAGACCCAGATTGTGAGACTACACACAAGGAAGTGGAAAAGCAGACTACTTCTCAGTTGATGTGGCTAAGTCAGACTTACAGTACTGCACATTTCCCCCTGTGACATATTATTGTAGTATGGACTGAGAATTCCTTAGACCCTGGTACTAACATATTTTGGTACCAACTGCCTACGTGGATATCTCAAACAGGCTATATATCCCCTTGTGACCTGTTAGGACTTTAAGAATGTCTGAATCTAAGGCACTGTCAGTCAACAAGATCCTATAATTCACAAAGACTGCCTAGCCATTTGGGCAGTTACAACTCAGAAAGGAAGTCCAGGAAGCTAAACATATTCAAAAGTTTCAACCAACACTGTTGACCTATGCCACACTGACTCAATAGCCTGAGGGCTGTTTTTGAGTAGAAGAGGGAGCTATGTCATCAAAAGAAGATGGTCCATGCCTCAGTTGCAAATTCGGCACTGATTTCTCCATTCTCCCCACCCCTTCTGTTCACACTGTCCAGTCCAGCTACCTTTAACGCTTCTCTATCTCCGAGTTCCTTAACTCAGGTAGACTAAGCATAGAAGGAGGGGTGAGGGGTTCTAAGCCAACTGGTGTAGAATGGGGACTTAGTCAAAGTGGCCTAATCTTCAGAGACCCTGCCCACTCTCCCTATGGTGGTGTAGTGTACAAGGGCTGGTGCTGGTGAGGAGAAGAAGAGTGCACAGGGATTTGTATGCAAATGCAGCCACCCCATTTCCATCTGCTAGGCTACAGATGAAGGGTTTGTGGTCTTGTTTGTTTTGCTGTGTTTTCTAAGAAAATAGAATATCGTGCATAAACACATTCTCTCCCGTTCTGGTTTTCCTTTGTCCCCCACCGCAACCTGTCTGACACGTGTTAGTTTGGTTCTTTGTGTTTACTTTTGCATCATTATCTCTCTTTCTCTCACGCACAAATGCACACTCGCACGCATGCACACAGTTTATTCACACTCATTTATGTAGAGTGTGCCTACATACAGTGTTTACATACAATGTCGGCTGTTGGAAATGCACAAGAGATTGAATGTGACCTATGGTCAAATTGTATTGATTTAGCACATTGATGAATGGATTACAACCCCTTGTCATTGTACACAGACTGGGCAAAAGGTGGCATTTATGTTCCATGTCACAAAGCTTAACATCTGTTACACACACAGTTGACATTTTAGACAGCCAGTCAATATATGTGTTTAGGCTTGAAAATTGGTCTTAAACATGTCTTAAAAGTCGACAATGCGCTGTCAATATTTTGTATTATTACGTTTGTTGGAATGTGAAGTTAATGGTGATAATTGGCTAGGGGAGAGTGACTATGTGTTGAAATACAACATGGACACTTAACTATCATCATTATTAGCACCATAATTGTTTTGCTTTGAGCAAGTCATCAAATAACTTTGTCTTGTAATACCATTTTAGAAAATCCCCACCATAAACAAAAATCACCTTTCAACTGCTGATTGAGGTTCTATCTTGGGAATCAATGGAGAGACACCATTGGTTTTAAGGCCTTTGATTCACAGAAGGCTCTATGAAAGGCAAACCTAATTGAACTATGAAAGGAAAACAATCACCCTTTGATCAGTTTAAAACCGATTCAATTGGCACACATCTCTCCCAACGAAAACATGGCTGGGCATTTTTTTATGTCCTTGACGGGGCTCTCCACACATTGAGCCTGAGGACTGTCAGAGGGAGTGGGTGGGAGGGGGAAAGAGGGGGGGAACAGGTGGGAGGGGGAGAGAGGGGGGGAGCAGGTGGGAGAGGAGCACCATATGGGAGCTGGGTACCCACACACAATAGTGTAAACCTAGCATATTGACCATCCTTATGGCTCAAGTACAGTGGGAAATGGCAAGTGTGTGTGTGTGTGTGCAGACACACATACACACTGCACACGAGGATAGCTAAGTGTATGGGATCAGTGGGTTCCTCTTTGCTAATCTCTCTCTGCTATTTGGGCACTGAGCCACTGCTGCCAAGTCCCCAGATGTGGCCCTAATAAGGCATGTCAAGCTGGTGCCAACCACTCACAGCCTCAATGAAGGGACACACCATCCCCTAATGAAAACATTCACATCAAGTTTGCACTTGTGCAACCACTGACAGCATTGTCAGCACCATGGACAACTAAAACCAGACACATCAAGACATTTTTGGAGCCAAGAATAACATTGACCTATGCAAAACTCATAAATACTGTTGACAACATAAAACTACTTTTGGGAAGACAAAATCTTCACTTAATATTAAAAAGATTCATAGCCTTTCGATGCCTAGGTTTGCTTTCAACAACATAACACTTGACAACATAACAGTACTTTTTGGGAATGTCAGAATAAATACACATTTTTGCTCATTAAGATTCACAAACTTCCTGAAGCCTAGAAAAAGTGGCATCCTAGTGCAACACATGGCTGGCGATGGCTGACAGGGCTTCCCAGGGAGGATGGAAAGCATCTCTTCAGACGGTTATCTCATTAAGTGCAAGTAATTACGAGTATGTTCGTTTTGTCTCGGCCGGGTGTTTGGTTAAATTACGCTTCAAAAGAAATGGAAGATAGAAGAAAATGTTAGCTTTTCATCCTGAGTGGAAGCTCACTCTTGAAATCACTCTTGATTGAATGGCTCACATCTGTGGCATTTTCATAACAATCCCTCCAAAGTGTTGGTTTATCCCCACTGTGAAGCTATTTACAAAGTACTATAAAGTTTGTTGAAAACACTTTAGCCTTCAGATATAAAGCTGTATGATGTACAGTGCATTCGGAAAGTATTACAGCCTTTGATTAATGTTTTTCCTCATCAATCTACACACAATACCACATAATGACGAATCGAAAACAGGTTTTTAGAAATTTTAGCAAATGTATAAACAATTTAAAACAGAAATACTTTATTTACATAAGTATTCAGACCCTTTGCTATGAGACTCGAAATGTAGCTCAGGTGCATCCTGTTTCCATTGATCATCCTTGAGATGATTCTACAACTTGATTGGAGTCCACATGTGGTAAATTCAATTGATTGAACATGATTTTGAAAGGCACACACCTGTCTATACAACAGTTGACAGTGCATGTCAGAGCAAAAACCAAGCCATGAGATTGAAGGAATTGTTCGTAGAGCTCAGAGACAGGATTGTTTCGAGGCGCCGATCTGGGGAAGGGTACCAAAACATTTCTGCAGCATTGAAGGTCCCCAAGAACACAGTGGCCTCCATCATTCTTCAATAGAAGAAGTTTGGAACCCCCAAGACTCTTCCTAGAGCTGGCCGCCCGTCCAAACTGAGCAATCGGGGGAGAAGGGCCTTGTTCAGGGAGGTGACCAAGAATCCGATGGTCACGCTGACAGAGCTCCAGAGTTCCTCTGTGGAGATGGGCGAACCTTCCAGAAGGACAACCATCTCTGCAGCACTCCACCAATCAGGCCTTTATGGTAGAGTGACCAGACGGAAGCCACTCCTCAGTAAAAGGCACATGACAGCCCACTTGGAGTTTGCCAAAAGGCACCTAAAGGACTCTCTGACCATGAGAAACAAGATTCTCTGGTCTGATGAAACAAAGATTGAAGTCTTTGCCTGAATGTGTCGCTCCCCATCCAACTTGACAGAGCTTGAGAGGATCAGCAGAGAAGAATGGGAGAAGCTCCCCAAATACAGGTGTGCCAAGCTTGTAGCGTCATACCCAAGAATACTTTTAACGCTGCTGCTACTCTCTGTTTATTATCTATGCATAGTCACTTTACCTCTACCCACATGTACATATTACCTCAATTACCTCGACTAACCTGTGCCCCCGCACCTTGACTCTGTACCGGTACCCCCTGTATATACAATGGGGGAAAAAAGTATTTAGTCAGCCACCAATTGTGCAAGTTCTCCCACTTAAAAAGATGAGAGAGGCCTGTAATTTTCATCATAGGTACATGTCAACTATGACAGACAAATTGAGGAAAAAAAATACAGAAAATCACATTGTAGGATTTTTAATGATTTTATTTGCATATTATGGTGGAAAATAAGTATTTGGTCACCTACAAACAAGCAAGATTTCTGGCTCTCACAGACCTGTAACTTCTTCTTTAAGAGGCTCCTCTGTCCTCCACTCGTTACCTGTATTAATGGCACCTGTTTGAACTTGTTATCAGTATAAAAGACACCTGTCCACAACCTCAAACAGTCACACTCCAAACTCCACTATGGCCAAGACCAAAGAGCTGTCAAAGGACACCAGAAACAAAATTGTAGACCTGCACCAGGCTGGGAAGACTGAATCTGCAATAGGTAAGCAGCTTGGTTTGAAGAAATCAACTGTGGGAGCAATTATTAGGAAATGGAAGACATACAAGACCACTGATAATCTCCCTCGATCTGGGGCTCCACGCAAGATCTCACCCCGTGGGGTCAAAATGATCACAAGAACGGTGAGCAAAAATCCCAGAACCACACGGGGGGACCTAGTGAATGACCTGCAGAGAGCTGGGACCAAAGTAACAAAGCCTACCATCAGTAACACACTACGCCGCCAGGGACTCAAATCCTGCAGTGCCAGACGTGTCCCCCTGCTTAAGCCAGTACATGTCCAGGCCCATCTGAAGTTTGCTAGAGTGCATTTGGATGATCCAGAAGAGGATTGGGAGAATGTCATATGGTCAGATGAAACCAAAATAGAACTTTTTGTTAAAAACTCAACTCGTCGTGTTTGGAGGACAAAGAATGCTGAGTTGCATCCAAAGAACACCATACCTACTGTGAAGCATGGGGGTGGAAACATCATGCTTTGGGGCTGTTTTTCTGCAAAGGGACCAGGACGACTGATCCGTGTAAAGGAAAGAATGAATGGGGCCATGTATCGTGAGATTTTGAGTGAAAACCTCCTTCCATCAGCAAGGGCATTGAAGATGAAACGTGGCTGGGTCTTTCAGCATGACAATGATCCCAAACACACCGCCCGGGCAACGAAGGAGTGGCTTTGTAAAAAGCATTTCAAGGTCCTGGAGTGGCCTAGCCAGTCTCCAGATCTCAACCCCATAGAAAATCTTTGGAGGGAGTTGAAAGTCCGTGTTGCCCAGCGACAGCCCCAAAACATCACTGCTCTAGAGGAGATCTGCATGGAGGAATGGGCCAAAATACCAGCAACAGTGTGTGAAAACCTTGTGAAGACTTACAGAAAACGTTTGACCTGTGTCATTGCCAACAAAGGGTATATAACAAAGTATTGAGAAACTTTTGTTATTGACCAAATACTTATTTTACACCATAATTTGCAAATAAATTCATAAAAAATCCTACAATGTGATTTTCTGGATTTTTTTTCTCATTTTGTTTGTCATAGTTGACGTGTACCTATGATGAAAATTACAGGCCTCTCCCATCTTTTTAAGTGGGAGAACTTGCACAATTGGTGGCTGACTAAATACTTTTTTCCCACTGTAGCCTTGTTACTGTTATTTTACTTCTGCTCTTTAATTATTTGTTATTTTTCTTATTTTTTAATCTTTACTTACTTATTTTTTACTTAACACTGATTTTTCTTAAAACTGAATTGTTGGTTAAGGGCTTGTAAGTAAGCATTTCACTGTAAGGTCTACACCTGTTGTATTCGGCGCATGTGACAAATACAATTTGATTTGATTTGACTCAAGGCTGTAATTGCTGCCAAAGGTGCTTCAATAAAGTACTGAGTAAAGGGTCTGAATACTTATGTAAATTTGATATTTCCGGGTTTTAAAAAAATACATTTGCAGAAATGTCTAAAAACAGTTTTTGCTTTGTCATTATGTGGTATTGTGTGTAGATTGATGAGGGGGAAAACAATTTAATCAATTTTAGAATAAGGCTGTAACGTAACAAAATGTGGAAAAAGTTAAGGGGTCTGAATACTTTCAGAATGCACTGTAATGCATTGTAAGACTTGTCATGTGCTTGTATGACCCATTACAATGTATACCTGCAGGCTTTTAGTTTGTTTGACCCTCATTTTAATAATTTACATTATTTAATGCGATAGTGATGTCCAACAAAACAGTTCTTGCAACTTTCAGTAGCCAACCACAACAATGGGCGAAGCAATGAACTAATGGCTGACAACCACACAGTGTGTTATTTGCACTGGCCTAATCACACAAATGTTCTACCTCAAGCTTCCACTTTTAAATTCCACTTTTTCCACACTCTCTTTCATTCTATTTAATGCTTTTCCACACCACCGAATCTTCAATGCAAGATAAGCTGTTGCTAATTGGCTGACTTGCGTTGCCACGGTGAGCGCCACAGATCAGCGACGACTGCTCAGACGGAATTTAATGAGCTAATAAATATAAGCATCATGGGAAGCAATTGCAGAAGGGACCACTGATATTTTGACTTTATTTGACTGTGGTTCAGTGTGGAAACCCTAGAGCCAGCATTATACACAAAGTAATTGCAAGGATGCCAAAAGGTTAGGTCTGCTGCTTCAGATGAAATAAGCTGCAAATTAGGGCTTTTATGCTTTTTATTACGTGTTGGTTGTCAGTCATTAGTTCATTGCTTCGCCTATTGTTGTCATTGGCTATTGAAAGGTGCAAGAACTGTTTTGTTGGACATCACTATCGCATGAAATAAATAAGTGTCAAAAAATGGGGTTCCACTTTACTAAAAGCCTGCAGGTATACAGGCACATCTGAAGTCTTACAATGCATTACATCATAAAGCTTTATACCTGCAGGCTGAAGTGTTATCAAACTATATGGTACTTTGTAAATAGCTTCACAGTGGGGATAAACCAACACCTCAATTTTGCAGGGATTGTTATGAAAATGCCACAGATGTGAGTCATTCACTCGAGAGTGATTTCAAGAGTGAGCTTCTGTTTGGGGTTGAAAAGCTACAAATTTCTTCCATCTTTCATTTCTTTTGAAGCATAATTTACGGCTTTTATGTTGGAATGGGATGGATAAGTCTATGCAACGAATTGCCAAAACGAGTTTAGTTTAATGTTTTGTATTGGATATGATAAGAAGTTTGAAAAGTTGTCAAGCTGGATTTTGTTATTCACAAAACAGTGATCTGCATGTGTGCATGTCTGGCCACATAATATAATCATATCAGGTCTGTGTGGTTTGTAGATAAGGATATACACTTGATCTTCTAATTTCTTAGAACATCCTCTAATTTGCTTTGAAAACAATGTATCTTAGTATTTAGGGCTTTGAAAACAACAATGTATCTTTCCTTAGAATTTATGGGTTTGAAAACAACAATGCATAATTTCTTACTATTTAGGGCTTTAAAAACAACAAAATACTGGCATTTATGAAAAGTCATTGTATATCATTGGTATTCCAGAAAAGGATAGGTTATAGCTGTCACGTTCGTTGAATGAATGAATAAACAAACGACAAAACAATAAACGAAACGTGAAGTCCAAGGTAGCACACACAACATACCTTACAAGGAACAAGATCCCACAACACACTAGTGCCAATAGGCTGCCTAAGTATGATCCCCAATCAGAGACAACGAGCTACAGCTGCCTCTGATTGGGAACCACACCGGCCAACATAGATCTACACATAATAGATCAGGCACCGGTGGATCAGGCACCGGTGGAGCGGACTGCTCTGGCTCCGTAGTGGAACAGCTGACCGGCACTGGATCAGGCACCGGTGGAGCAGACTGCTCTGGCTCCGGAGTGGAGCAGCTGACCGGTGCCGGACCAGGCACCGGTGGAACGGGCACGGGCCGTGCCGGACTGGACAAACGCACCACTGGTCTGGTGCGAGGAGCAGGCACGGGCCGAACTGGACTAGGAACACGCACCACTGGCTTGGTGGGAGGGACAGGAACGGGCCGGGCCGGACTGGCGACGCACACCACTGGCTTGGTGGGAGGGACAGGAACGGGCCGGGCCGGACTGGCGACGCACACCACTGGCTTGGTGCAAGGAGCAGGAACAGGCCGGGCCGGACTGGCGACGCGCAACACTGGCTTGGTGCGAGGAGCAGGAACAGGCCGGGCCGGGCTGGCGACGCGCACCACTGGCTTGGTGCGAGGAGCAGGAACAGGCCGGGCCGGGCTGGCGACGCGCACCACTGGCTTGGTGCTAGGAGCAGGAACAGGCCGGGCTGGCGACGCGCACCACTGGCTTGGTGCGAGGAGCAGGAACAGGCCGGGCCGGGCTGGCGACTCGCACCACTGGCTTGGTGCGAGGAGCAGGAACAGGCCGGGCTGGACTGTGGAGGCGGACTGGAGGTCTAGAGCGGAGAGCTGGCACAACCCGTCCTGGCTGGCTGCCCACTTTCGCACTACATGTGCGGGGTGCTGGCAAAGGACGCACTGGGCTGTGCACGCGCACTGGCGATGCAGTTCGTAGAACTGGCACAGGATATGCGGGACCGAGGAGGCGTACTGGAGACCAGGAGCATTGAGCCGGCACACCCCGTCCTGGCTGGATGCCCATCTTCGCACGGCACGTGCGTGGTGCAAGCACAGGACGTACAGGACTGTGCCGGCGCACTGGCGACACAGTACGTAGCTCCGCATAACATGGAGCTTGCCCAGTCATACGCCTCTTCGCGTGAGTACGGGGAGTTGGCTCTGCTCTAACCCTAGGCTCCGCCAACCACCCCGTGTGCCCCCCCCCCCACAAAATGTTCTTGGGGCTGCTTCTCGGGCTTCCTCCTCGACGGCCTCCTCCGTGTTGCCGTTGCTCCTCTCCTGCCTGGGCATCTAACTTAGCCCATGGTCCTTTCCCCGCAAATATGGTCCTCTGTAGCTCAGCTGGTAGAGCACGGCGCTTGTAACGCCAAGGTAGTGGGTTCGATCCCCGGGACCACCCATACACAAAAAAATGTATGCACGCATGACTGTAAGTCGCTTTGGATAAAAGCGTCTGCTAAATGGCATATTAAATATCTCCTCCCATGACCACAAATTGGCCACCTCTTACATGGCCATCCGCTATGCCTGGGCACGCTGCTTGGTCCTTGTTTGGTGGGATCTTCTGTCACGTTCGTTGAATGATGGGACAGACCAAGGCGCAGCTTGATATGTGTACATGTTTATTTAAACTGAATAAACAAACGACAAAACAATAAACTAAACGAAACGTGAAGTCCAAGGTAGCACACACAACATACCTTACAAGGAACAAGATCCCACAACCCACTAGTGCCAATAGGCTGCCTAAGTATGATCCCCAATCAGAGACAACGAGCTACAGCTGCCTCTGATTGGGAACCACATCGGCCAACATAGATCTACACATAATAGATCGAAACATAGAAAACACACAATGGATGACTTTGTGTACGGGTGCGGCGATGATGAGGAAGGGAAGGCTTTCCTGTTGCATGGGTCCCACGGTGAGGGTGAGTGGTGCTGTGATGTGTGTGATTGTGCCGGATCCCAATGGTCGCTTATCCAGGGCTTGGACCAGAAAAGGAGAGGAGAGCGGGTACAAAGTTATGTTCAGGGAGGAGGTGAGGGTCTGGTCGATGAAATTCCCTGCGGCACCGGAGTTCACTAGAGCTGTAGAGACAACAGCCAGCCAGTGAAATGGGAACCAGAAAGTGTTTGGCGGAAAACGTTGATGATGGAATACTCACGCCTACCCTGGGAGATGGAAGATCACAGGGCTGCCCCTCTGCCCTAGTGGACTCTGGGTTGGGAAGCACTGGACACATCTGAAGCTGGTGCCCCTCCTGGCCGCAATAGGGACAGAGCCCCAACGGTCTCCGGCGACGACGCTCTGCCTGGGTTCAGGCTCTACCTCAGGACAGCCAAAGGAGGGAGGCGAGTGGCGAGTGGCGAGGTGGGCACTGGCGCTCCCGAAGAAGGATATCCAGACGGATGGCCATTGCGATGTGTGTGTCCACGGATAGGTTGTCATCCCGACACGCCAACTCCGTCTGGACCTCTTCGTGCAGTCCTCTCCGGAAGAGAGTGTGGAGCCCCGGCTCATTCCATCCGCTGGAGGCTGCCACAGTCCAAAAGGTGAGGGCGTACACCGCAGTGGTCTGGGCACCCTGCTGGAGTTGGAGAAGTTTCTCACCTCACTCTCTGCCCTCTGGCGGATGGTCGAAGACCGCCCTGAACAGAGCCATGAAACTCTCATAGGAACCCAGCTCCTCCTCTCCTCTCTCCCATTCACCGTAGTCCTGAAGGCTTGGGGTGTAAAATTCAATCAGAAGCCGACCAAGATTTAACTCCCAAATTCCCAGATGTTGGAGCAAGCCCAGCTAAGGATATTGATTTAGCTGTCACACTCAACTTGCTTTTTGCCTCCTTCATCAACATCCCCATCCCCATCCACACCACTACCACCATCCCCATCGAAACTGTGTTCAGACAGATTTTCTTTCTCTCTTATTACGAATGTACAGAGTATTGACAAAATATTGACATTGTTCAAGGGAACAACATGAGGTGGAGATCATTATTAGTATAATCACTTGGTTCAAGTGGGTCCATCTATTTGTCACTGATATAGTTATTCTCAAGGGTTGTAATCAAAGAGAGGGTTGCTATGAATTAGAGCATTTACTAGAAAGCCAACAGTGAGGCTTCCGTTCTAGCTAAAAGGCCTATGTTTTTTTGGAGTCACAAAACATTTGGAATTCCATATGTTTTACTTGGAGCCAAATAAAAGTTTGTTTGGGTTATAAAACATGTTGGGACATTTTTTTATTGGAACCGGAATCCAATTAGAGAAGGATTACCATGGAAACGGACGTCATAGCTTCAAAGAGAACGCACTGTTATGTGTTAATAAAATGTGTTTATTGGCTATTGGTTTGAATCAGAGATGACACTTCACCCTAACATAAACAAGGCAACAGTAAACCTGTCGTCCCCAATGAATGATGGAACGTCCCCCTTGGGTCAATTAAGATATTGCGTGTGACTAACACATTTCAGTTTATTACTATAGCTCCTGCCTTGGGCCAGTCAGTGGAATTTTGTAAATACCGGATCTCTATGGCAAGACACATCCTTCACCCAAGTTTTGTCAAAATTGGGCCAGTGCTGTCTGAGATATCGTGTGTGACTAATGTACGAATTAACGGACGGAGACAGATCCACCATCTCCTCCCCGATTTTCATTGTGGGGGTCAACTACAATTTTGATATCATGGAAGGTCAGTCCTTGCATCCATAGCGTAGTCTATGGATTTGAGAGTGATTACATTTCTCCAGCCCCATACCTCAGCTTTTTACTGAAACTGTGGCGGGGAGTTATAGTGTAATAGTGTTATTATAGTGAGTGAGTTACTTTTGTGACATTTAGTATCTAACAAAACTTCTGAAGTCAAGAACAAAACTATTAGTATTGCAAACAAAAATTATGATATTGAAAGCAAAACATAAACCCCAAAGCATTGATAGCAAAACAAAATACTACAAGTAAATAATGTAGAAATGCGAGAGAAAAAATAATTGTAAATGGATGCAGTGATTTTTAAAAAATGATAACGCAACTAAATAAAACTTCTCCCTCTTTCCTGCAACCTTCCCTATCTTTGGCTGTTACCCTGACCTTTGCTTTCACTGTCTTTTTTCCAGTTGCATGTTCTGGCACATTAATTCCAGCAACATAGCACCCTACATCCCACTGCTGGTTAAAATAAAATTATCATGAGGGAAGAACACACGTGAAAAATTAACATGTGAAACTTCACATGTGTCCGAAAACCACATGCGTCTGACTCGTGAAAATGACAACAACCATTTTTTTTGGTTCTTCAAGTTAATTTTTTTTGACGTGTTCACACGTTTTTTTCATGTTTTTTGTAACGGTAAGCAGACACAGTAAATTAAGTTAACCAAATCAATCAGTTTAACTCTTGCCTGTGCAGTCTCACTGAGCTGACGCTGATACGCAAGCTTACGCTATCACTCTTTTTCTTTGAGTTGATGGTGAGCAGAGACGAGTATCCAATCTGGCAAAGGCATACCGTACATGTCTTTAGTTCAGTGCAATGGAACACGTCTTTCTTTCATCAAAGAGGTATGGT